>NC_081163.1:5058160-5393160 GCF_012432095.1 Onychostoma macrolepis
CCAGCTGCTGCACAAGAGAGTCATGGTGTTCTACTCGAAGCCTGCAAAACAAGATATCAAAGACTGGCTATTTACCCACAAACTTTTAATTAGGACACCATATATACAGTGCAGTTTAGACAATAGCTCTGTTTCAGAACCTAGTGAGCTGCCTACATAGATAGCTGCCTACTAAGGGAGCATTCTGACTGAAATGAAACATGACCAAATGCCTAGAAAACTTTTTGATTCAAATAAATTGAAACAGAGCACAACACTCTAAATATTGAGGCAAAAAAGTCAAATCTTTTAATAAGAATCTCTTTCATCCGACATGTTAGAATAACTTTTTCATTCTAATGCAGTGCATTACTGTATTGCTTTCTCCCAAAGAATTCATGCGATTCTGTGTTAGAATTTGACTCAGGGAAGATCTCTCAAAACACAGCTTGATGCCTATAATACCTTAAAATAATATCTAGGTAGCTTTTGGAACAAAGCTTTTCTTTGACCTTCATATTTTCTCTCTGTACCTGAGCACCACATAAAGCGTATCCACCACTGAAGCGTCATCCATGAGGCTGATTTTGTTTTCAGCCAGAACTCGAAGTGTCAGGAACTGCGGGTGATTCCGGACCTGATCGATTGTCCTGAGAATGTGTGCTCGCTCTCGTTGAAACTTCCACAGCTGTCCAATAGCATAGCTCACATGGCTCACGGACAGCTTGGCTTTGTTCCGGCCCACCACATCGAACACCTGGTCTTCAGCAGAGCACGTCTGGAGCTGCTCTAGCACCTGATCACGGCTGACGGCCCCGCTGTGAAACAGTCTGCGGGAACATGCCCGAAACAATCGGAGCCGGAACATGACAGAGGACGGCCGGCGTCAGGATACACTCCACATACTAGACAGATCAGACGCACCCAAGAATCAGATCATCAGCTTGAATACTGTCATTATTAAAGCAAAAGAAAATAATGTCAAATATTAAGACATTCTGAAATAGATGTAAATTGTGCACTCGTTGTTTTTATGCTAACAATATAATTTTTATAAAATTAAATTAGAAAAGACTTTAAAAAGTACATTCACAACAACTAGTCTAAATTTTTATTACAATAATTGAACATTTTTGTGTAAATATCATGCATTCTTTTATTTTTTGTCATATCACAAAAAATACACTACCAGTCAAGTTTTTGAACAGTAAAAGTCTCTTCTGCTCACCAAGCCTGCATTTATTTTGATCCAAAGTACAGCAAAAAAAAAGTAAAACTTTTACATATTTTTACTATTTAAAATAAATGTTTTCTACTTGAATGTGTTTTAAAATGTCATTTATTCCTTTGATTTCAAAGCTGAATTTTTGGAACCTCACTCCAGTCACATGATCCTTCAGAAATCATTCTAATATTCTGATCAGCATTTATCTGAAATAGAAATCTTTTGTAACATTCTAAAATGTCTTTACCATCACTTTTGATAAATTTAAAGCATCCTTGCTAAATAAAAGTATTAATTTATATAATATATAAAATTATACTTAAAATAAAATTGTATATTATTTTTTATAATATAAAAAATTATACTGACTCCAAGCTTTTGAATGGCATAGTGTATAATGTTACAAAAGCTTTTTTATTTCAGATAAATACTCATTTTTGGACCTTTCTATTCATCAAAGAATCCTGAAATAAATTTGCTCAATTGTTTTAAATATTGATAATAATAATAATAATAATAAATAAATCTTTCTTGAATAGCAAATCAGCATATTAGAATGATTTCTGAAGGATCATGTGACACTGAAGACTTGAGAAAATTTAGCTTTGATAACAGGAATAAATTACATTTTACAATATATTCAAATAGAAAGCAGTTATTTAAACAGCAAAAATATTTTACAATATTACTGCTTTTGCTGTATTTCATAAGCAGTAATAGTTCAAAAACTTTTGACTGGTAGTATACATGATTACAATATTATACAATATACAACATTATTACATTATGCATGATTAAGAAATTAAAATTATGAAAATCCTGGAAAACATGCAGATATTACAGAAATAACTAAATAATATTATACACACACACACACACACACACACACACATATAAAACAACTATAATATTAGATACTTATATTTTAAGCATATATGTGCATAATGTCACCATGTATATATTATCAAAATCTTATTAAAAGCTTCTTAGTTTTGCCATAACACAAATCAGCTGAATTTTGATTTGTCTTCAGTCTTTTAAACTCTTACCTAACGCCCTTAACATGTCTACTAGAAACAGTCAACTAGCAAACACATACTTAAGAGTTAGAGTTAGTTCTTAACACTGAAAGTTAGCTCCATCTGACAGCAGCAGATGTGTTGGACAGGAGCATGTGCTATATCAATAAATCCGGATAAGAGAGATTCACAGTACCTTCAGCTTCAACATCAGATAGCCATGATATAACACACATGTAACGAGTGTCCTGTGCTGCAGCAGATCACGTGCGAGAGGACAGATGTGCTCAGAGGAGTTTACAGTCCCACAGATGCGCGCTACTGCTTGTGCTTGATGTGCAGCTGCTTAACGTGCATGTAAGAACAATGTTTTAGCGACCATGTGTACAGAAAAGAGGAAAACTTGGGTGACATGGTCAATGCTGCTGCTGCTTCTTCTTCTTCGATTGTATGGCTGGTAGCACCAACGTTAAAGTGCATTATCGCCACCTACTGTATTGGAGTGTGAACCAGAGTTTACCCATTTCATAAAAACAAACAAACAAACAAAAAACATTAAATTCTCTTAATCAGCTCTGTTCTCTTGAGATAAAGAAATAAACTCTCTAAACCATAAGTAACTATATTTTTATTTTATTTATTATTTTTAAGGTTTTATTCAGCATAGTATGTCCAACCCTTAATCTTGTTAGAATATTTTCCTCTTTGATGCTTCTTTTAGTTATCCTCACTACTCCTACTTATGGTCAATGCTACTACTGGCTTCCTGTTTAAGGCAGAGCACAGCCAAAAGTCACGGTGTCTGTCAAAATAAAAGTCACACCGTGCGCTCGAAAAAATATTTTAGCACTGTGGGACAAATATGAAAACATTATTTCATATTATTTAATATGTTGATAATATATATTTATATGTTAATAATATATTAAATAGATAATAAGTAGAAATATACTAATTCATGTATAAATAATAGCATATGCCAATCATTATCATTATGAGAATATATCATTATATTCATATTGCAATTAATACATTTTTAATTCCCGATATTTAATTGCATTTTTAAAAATATTTCATTGTATTGTTGGTTGACTATTTTGGACATACAATATATTTATTTCATGATTTAAAATATGCTGATTACAGAGCTGTAATCTAGGCAAAGTGTGGCTACTTTTGAAGATGCTCAAAAACATGTTACACACACACATATATATATATATATATATATATATAGATAGTTGCTGTTAAAAAGGAGGAAAATAAAAAACATTAAAATAAATTAAATAAAATGATGCATCCAGGATTGAGGGTATAGCTGTTGACAATGTTATCATCATATTAATATTAATAACCTTGTTTTATTGTAGAAATAATGTCTATCTTGGCCATTTTCTGTGTTTTTCTTGTATAATGGGGAAAAAAAGAAAAGAAAAGGAAGCTAAAATATCAAATTGTTTTAATTTAACACCTTTCAGGTAATAGGAAAATAATTATTAGTTATAATTTATTTATATTTAAATATTTTTATACAGGCATCCCAAAGCAAATCATACTTTAATTTGACTTTTAATTTGGCTTGTTTTGACTATTACTAAGTTTCCAGGAATAATAGAATAACATCAGAATATTTCTACATAAAAACATCTAAATTGTGTAACAAGAAATTTGATTTGGGGTTAAAAAGCAATAATAATTTTAATAAAAACACAGCAATTACTATTTCTTTTGCATAAGATCTTTATTATTGCAATAGTACGAGAGAGTCATTATAACAACTAGATGTTGTGACGTTTTACAAGGTGAATCCTAGTCTTTTCTTGGACTGTTGAATGTCAGGGGTCTCGTTCAGCTCTTTTATGTTTTGAGTAGTACCGCTCACATAACTGGGCATCTCAACACCCGACTCATCATGGACTAGATAACTTGGTCTATGTCCACCAAACACGGGCCCCAGACCCCCTCCAATGCCCTCTCTGGCAGCCTTCAGGAGCGGGAAGGTGTTTCTCTCTGACTTCTTGGCTGTTTCGATGACCTGTTTGGCGTATTTCTGAAACTGGTCTTCCTCCTCAACAATGAGAGCAGTGTTCATCTCAGCAAAGTCCTTCTCTTCTTTTTTTGTACGGTGATGCCTTGCACGTTTCTCAGCCTTCACAAAAACCAATGTTGCATTTGAAAGTAATCATAGTTAAATGCATAGCATAAAACACATTTAAGGAATAGTTCACCCAAAGATAGAAATTTGCTGAAAAGTTACTCACCCTCAGGCCATCCAAGATGTAGAGAAGTTTGTTTTTAATTTGAAACAGATTTGGAGATATTTAGCTTTATATTACTTGCTCACCAGTGAATCCTCTGCAGTGAATGGGTGCCGTCAGAATGAGAGTCCAAACAGCTGATAAAAACCTCACAATAATACACAAGTAATTCACACCACTCCAGTCCATGAATTATCATCTTGTGAAGCAAAAAGCTACGTGTTTGTAAGAAACAAAACCATCATTAAGGTGTTTTTTAACTTTAATGTCTATAATTCATAATAATGCTTCCTCGAGTGAAAAAAAGTCCATCCCCTGTTGTCTTCTCACTTCAAAATCCACAACATATTTGTTTATTGTTAATCTTATAAATGGTGCTTGATCTCTGCATATTTCTCTCTTGATTCAGACAATATAGCTTTTTCAATAAAGAAAGCAATATTAGAGGACTTGTATTTAGCCGGAAGCAATGATTTCAAGTTAAAAACACCTTAATGATGGATTTGTTTCTTACAAGCATGCAGCTTTTCACTTCACCAGATGTTATTTTCTGGACTGGAGTGGTGTGGATTACTTGTGGATTATTGTGATGTGTTTATCAGCTGCTGAGCCTCTTATTCTGACGGCACCCATTCACTGCAGAGAATGCTACATTTCTCCAAATCTGTTCTGATGAAGAAACAAACTCAACTACATCTTAGATGTCCCGAGGGTGAGTTCATTTTCATCAAATTTTCATTTTTTTGTAAACTATTCCTTTAAGAGCTATACCCACCATTTCTTGTATATAGATGTCCTGTAGTGTTTTGCCTTCTTCTCTAGCTTTTTGAGCTTGAAGCTCTTGCTTTTCCATGAAGATTTTATATGCTTCCTTCTTTGCATTCAGCATCTCCAGGTCTTTCTGTTTCTCTTCTTCTGCCTTTCGTTCTTGCTTTTTCCTCTAATATAAGGTTAAGAACATGTTTATTTCAATGTATGTATTTTAAATTATAAACATAAACAGTTTGATGGTCATAAATGTAACATTACTGTGGTAAAATCACTGTAATACATGGCCTCTTATCAATAGTTGCCTTAGTTTAATCAAATAATCATCTAAATAATCATGCATTCATTACTAGACAAAGCTTTGAAGAGTCAAATCATCTGCACAAATACCATGGACTCTCTGTGTGCAGCGATGGAGTTCAACATGGCTGCATGTTTTTCTTCTTTCTCACGCTGTTCTCGAGCCAGTTTGGCCTCACGTTCAGCAACTGCTTTCGCGATGATCTCTTCCTCGTTGCTGATTTGTTGCTGCTTCTGTACTGCTAACTTCTGTATAATAGTCTCTCTGTGTCTCTGGAGCTCTCTAAAGCAAAAAGAAATGCAAATACAAGCCCAGTGCTGAGACAAAGCAAGCAGTGAAGAGAATTATTCTTTCTTGCCAGGGTTCCCACACTTCACCCACACATTGAATTTTCATGACTTTTTCTCAACCAAGTATGTTGTACAAATGGGTACATCCATTTGTACGTCTGGTTACAGTCTTGAATTTATTAGTATATGATACTGTATGATATATGTATAAATGTTCCCATAAAGACTCTTAACAGGCCAATTGAAGATAGCTGGTTTAGCTGGTTTGCAAGCAAATTTTACTTGATACAAGAAAATGTAAACTCAAACAACTTAAATTGCCCCAGCTCAAAGTGAATGAAAACATCCTGCAAAGTTTTAAATCTGAAAGTGCACCTTGTATAAAGTTATTTCAAAAGAAAGAGTCGACTCTGAATCATTGAAACAAGTCGTTTTTAAAACGAATCCCAAGCCTTTTCATGTTGACGTCAACATGAAACATTAGCATATTGCCCGCCCACTTGTTGGTCTTTTCTGTTGGTCTGAAAGAAAATGCAAATTCATTCTTTGCCACTAGATGCCGCTTTTAGGAGATGGTCCTCACTGCAGAACACAAGATCCAGGGGGTGTGGTTGGATCTAGATCCAACTCCTCCCACTTTACTTTTACCTAAATCTACCCGTCTCCACCCCCTGATCCCTAAACCCACCCATCCCCACCCCTAAACCTACCAATCTCCACCCCCTGGATGTGGATCCAACCCCGCCCCCTGGATCTTTGTTCTGCAGTGAGGGGCTACTGGCTTTTAGAGCGGTAAAAATAGCTGTTTCCCCGGTAATGCTGTACACAAAGCAGCACTGAGCTCACAAACGCTGCTTTATCAGGCATTACAGGCCAGATGAAATGAAAATGAGACCAATCACCGCAGATTAGCGTCACAGAGACGAGGGGTTTGGAAAAATGAATCATTGAGTGAATCATTTGGGAGTCGTTGAGCAAGTCAGGTAAAATTAAATGCATATTATAAGACAATGAAAGTGTTTTTTGACCTTGCATGCATGTCAACCGTTTATTGGGGATTTCCAAAACCAAAATATGAATCTTTCATTACCCATAATAGGGGCACTTTAAATAAAAATAGAAGTGTTACTTTAGCAACTAAAGTGAAATAAAATAAGTTGCAGTATTCAGTAAAAAATGAAAGCTAAACAGGGTTATTATAGTAGTTAACTAAAAAAGGAAAAATTAAATCCATTAAAAAATGTGTTACTTGAAATAAAATAAATGTTGACTGAAATAAAATAAAATATAAAAACCTTTTTTTCAATGTTCTCATTTAGTTTAACTTGAAGTACTAAAATAACTAAAACTAAAATAAAATTAATAAAAACTATATAGACATACCAAAAACTACAAAAAAAAATGAAAGTGACGTGACATATGGCCAAGTAGTATGGTAACCCATACTCACTCATTTAACCCATCCTAAGTGCACACACACACACACACACATCGTGAACACACACCCAGAGCAGTGGGCAGCCATTTATGCTGGGGCGCCCAGGGAGCAGTTGGGGGTTCGGTGCCTTCGAACCCACGACCTTTGGGTTACAAGTTGGGTTACATTAGACTTCCCCTAATGATAACACTAATAAAATTACTAAAACTTTTACTAAAATGAAAATAGCAAATAGATTTAAAATTAAAAATAACGGTATATAAATAATCCTTAAATAAAACGGAAAGCTCATGGTGTATAAAAAAAATATCACAGTTTTAAAATAACAAAAATGCACCAAATACTTAAAATGCTAATTAATTTGATCTGTTATCTAGCCTTTAATGTAATATATCAAGTTTGGTATGGGTTGGAAGTGTTTAACATAAATAGTCGGCATGCTGTGTTTTATACAGTTGGAAAAAATGCCTTCATAAATATAAAAAAGCTCCTGAAAATGAATATTAGTGGCACTAGTGGGAATCCTGGCATTTATACCAACAAGACACATTTACACTGTGTTAGCGTGTAATTTACAGTACCTAAATATTTCCTCTTGCTTCTCTTTCCTCATTTTCATGACTTTTTCTTTATGTCTGGCGAACTGCTTCCGTCTCTCCTCCTCTTCCTCCTGCCTCTGAGCCTCTGTTGCTTTCATCAGCTCTCTGTTGGTCACATAGTCCTGATGGAAGACAGAAGAATGGATTTCAAAACAGCATCTGATTGACTCTATCTGTAAATGTTGTTCAGCAACCGCCTCACCTGATGAGCCTTCATCGCGCTTCTCTTCTCTTCCTGTTTCTTGCGCTCATTCATGGACTGTTCCCACAGATGAAGATCTCTGAGTTGCTCAATTTCTTCAGCCGCACATTTGACCTCCTGCCTCTCCTGCGCTTTCTTCATTTCATGATCCTTTATCCTAATAGAGCAGGACATATCAGGTCCTTTTTATTAGGTCCTTTTGCAATACCTACATCATTGTTGTCCAATGCACTGAAGCACTTTAATGTCTCCTTACTGTTGTTTCACGCTCTCAGCAGCGGCCAGCTGGTCTCGTTTCCTCTGCAGGGCTTTCTGCTGATCCTGCTGGAGGGTCTGTTCTTCTCTGCAAGCCATTTCGGCCAAGATTTCTCTGTCTAGGTCCTTGCTGGCATTTTGCTTCATACGTTTTAGCTCGATCTGAGCCTCTCTTTCCTTCAGAACCTCTGCCAGCAGCAGAGCACTCTATAAAAAACAAAAAGACTGTTTCTATTAACATTTCACAACAGAAAAAGTGTGATCAAATAATGAGAGACACAGACATGGAAGCCTTTCACTCTGTCGGTCTGGTAGTACTGCTGGGTTTTTGCTTTCTCAATGGCCTCCTTTCGTATCTGGGCCTGGTATTTTGCTTCTTCTATGTCAATTTGTTTCCGCTCCTCTTCTTCTATCGCCTCTCGAATGTTTTTTGCCTCTAGTTTTTTTTGTCGCTGTCCCTGCAAGGGAAAAAAAATCGATCTGTTTTTCTTCATGGAAGACATTTTGCATAAGTCAAATGCATAGCTTATATTAGCCCAAGCATTAATTATTATTATTTTAATTTTTTACTTTTTAATTTTAAGAAAACCCAAAAATATTACATTTACATTTAGTCATTTAGCAGACGCTTTTATCCAAAGCGACTTACAAATGAGGACAATGGAAGCAATCAAAATCAACAAAAGAGCAATGATATGCAAATGCTATAACAAGTCTCAGTTCGCTTAATGCAGTACACGTAGCAAGGTTTGTTTGTTTTTTAAAATTATATAATAAAAAGAAAACAGATAGAATAGAAAAAGAATAGAGTAGTGTTAGAGGCCTTTTTTGCTTTTGTTAATTGTATAATAAATAAAAAGAAAACAGATAGAATACAAAAAGATTAGAAAAGCTAGTGTTAGTGTTTTTTTAAGAATAGAATTAGAATAGAGAGAGCTAGAGTTAGAGGGTCAAATAAAGATGGAAGAGATGTGTTTTTAGCCGATTCTTGAAGATGGCTAAGGTCATTACATCAAGACAGCATTCAAATTACAATCAACTTATTCAACATTATAACAGAGGCATAGACAAAATGAAAATTGGACGGAGAGAAGTACAGAAAAAAAAAAAACATCATACAAATATCTGCACATATACACACACACACACATATTCTGTTTACATTTTAATTTTAGTTGACGTTTTAGTCATTTTGTTGTATTTTTGTAATTTTTAGTAGTTTTTGTTTTTTATACATGTAGCTTTTATTAATTTATTTCTAATTATTTTAGTACATCAACTTAACTAAATAAAAAATGAGAAATACTTCCTTACCAACCTGCTGAAATAACAAGTATTTTATATTTATTTTAATTCAGAAAACAATTATTTTATTTAAAGTAACAAAAAAATGTAAAGGTTTGAATTTTAGTTTTTAGTTTCAGTTTTACTAAAAACAATAACATTGTTCTAGACACAAAAACAGCCATATCAATGTGTACAAAATTATCACAGGGGTATTTATAATAAAATATTATATATAAAATATTATAATAAATCATATTTATGAGCTAAATCTAAGAACACCAACTTTTTTCTTAAGTATAATGAATTCTTAATTAATTAATTAATTATTCTTTATTCTTAATTGAAGACTGAATGATAGGCTAATAATAATAGACTTTTTCTCCTTAAAAGTGTTTAGGTCATTAAAAAATGACAATGTTTCCGCATATTAGGTTTAGTGTAAATTTGGGGTTTTCCAGGCAAATATTGCTCATTATGTCTACTAAGAGAGGTACAAATACACTAACTCTAGTGCGTACTCACAGCAATGGTGTTGGACCAGTGTTTTACGAGCTCTTTAGAGCGCATGTGCAGCGCCTCCCGCTGTTGCGCCGCTGCAATCACACTCCTGTTGTGTTGATTGATTCCGTTCACACTGTCCTGCAGGCGCTGCCACTCCGATTTGGACAAAACTACCATTTGACGAAGATCCGCTTCGGTTTTCTCCACCTCCGAACTCCCAACTGTGTGCATTTGACCACATATTTCCAAGTGATTATAAACTGTAACGTTAATTATTATACATTTTACAGATTATCTTTAGCTATCCTGGTGCACTAGTTACTAAGCGCAGTTCATTCTCACCTTGTTGACTCGAGCCTTTCCTCCGCCCGTACTGAACGACACCTGTTGTTATCGAGGCTGTTGACATTTTAACTGCTTTTTTATGTCCTCTCACATTCGTTGATCTTGACTTACATTGAGATGTTTATATATGTTTGTTCCTTCATACATCGGCAAACTTGGCTAGCGTTGGTAACATGTTCGGTCTCTCCACACTGTGTTGCTCGGCAACCATTTAAACTTTTGTTACACTGTTCCCCAGCAACCCTGCAAGTGAAGTAGGTGAGGTCATGCGAAGCCTTAAAGGGCCAGCCAGCTAGAAAATAAACAAAATACAGCATTACTTTGGGGCTATTTCTAACTCATGTAATAAGTAGGCTTTAAAAACTATTGAAATTTGTAAGTTGTTCAATCGTCTCCTTTGAATGTAATTTGCTTTGTTTAATATATACCCCTGTCTAGTAATAAAAATTTTTCCATTATTATTATTTTTTATTATTAATATTATTTTATATTTTTGTATTGTAACTGCTTCCTTATTTAAATCTGGAAAAGAAACTAGTTTTGTCCTCAAAGATGTTGTTTTATATTATTATTTTTGAAAACCCAAAGTGTTTATCTCTAGAATATGATGTTAATTTTTTTTTGTTTGTTTGCAAAATTCTGTATTGACTAGCAAAAAAAATGGTTTATGCCTTCTTTGTGTCTTCCAATTTTTCTGTAGAATTTAACTCTCTTATTTCATCCCTCAGACTTGCAAACAACAAAAAAAGAACAATTGGTTTGATGAGTACTTATTTAAAGATATGATTAAACCTTAATAATGTTTAATATAAAAAATCTAGAAAATAAACTGAGCTGATTTAGCAGTTGATTCTGAAGTGTTTAACTTTAATTAAAACTTTTTTTTTTATAACAGTTTTTCTGAAAACACAAAACAAAACAAAATCCCACAAACTCTATACAAAAAGTATACTATCCATGAACTAACCAAAAGAAGAAAAAAAAAAAGAAAAAAAGAAAAAAACACCCACCCGAACAGGCACCAGATACAGTGAAAAATACACACCTTAAACAAAGCCATAATTAATCAGACTTAAACAAAATATTAAAAAATGGAGTGAAATAATAAAATATGGAAGTTATCCATTACAAAACTTTAAAGTTAAAAATATATATGTTTTTATGTATTGCCTAATTTATGCATGACTAGTTGTTTCACGTTTTATTCCAGTAAATGTAAGGGTAGGTTTATTTTTAAAGTTTTTAATTATTTAAACGTCTGTCATGCGCTCATGTAATTGGTCAGATGCATGAGCTTGTGTGAAGAATTAGTCCAACTGACCTGTTATAACCTTCTTTTCATCCTCTATTCACTTTCATCTCAAATAAATAGATTTTATAAAATAAACTATCATAGTATAGAGACTCAAACCTCTATAAATAAATATAAATAAAAGTCAAGTTAAAACTAATAACTGTATAAATAAATGCGAAAACAAATACATGTGGGAATAAACATAAGAATAACTGACCACATAAATAAATAAATAAATGCATACATGCATACATACAGGCAAAAATAATAAAGTTAAATACAGAAGAAGAAAAAAAGTAATACCAAAATTAATTTAGGACTAAGTTTAATTTAAAAAAAAAATTACTTGTATTACATTACATTTACTTACATCACATGTTAATTGTTAGTCATTTATTGCTTTATTTATATATTTATTTTTAATTTCTGCAGGTTTGGGCATCCACGAGTCGGTGTGGCGATGGTTACTGTGGTGCTGTGAGCTACTTCTGTGGATCAGTGGCAGGAGGAACTTTTAGGGAGGCGCGTGAAGGGCGGAGTTTACGCGAGGAGATCTCCGTTGAAAACGCGCCACGGAACATCAGTAGTTCATTTGAGGAGAGTCGAGTCACTGAATCAACAGCAATGGCTCCGGTATCAGTCAAACGCATTTTAATCAGTGAAAGCGTCGATCCATGCTGCAAAACGATTCTGCAGGAGAACGGCGTTGAAGTGACGGAGAAGCAGCAGATGACTAAAGAAGAGCTGATTGCAGAGATTCAGGTAAGTGATTCTTCAACTGATTGACTCTCAAGTTCAGCAGCAACTTCCCCGGAATATCAAGTGCCTTGATTTGAATCGCCGCCAGCGAATGACGTCCTCCAAAGCAGCAGTAAAATCAACTCTGTGTGTGTGATAAAATATTAGCATGTGAATGTGTGCCGGTTGGATGTGCTGAAGTTTGTGTGTTTGTGTGTGTGTGTGTGTGTGTGTGTGTGAGACTGTCACCCCTCCTCTTCCTCTTCACGAGTCTGATGCAACAGCAGCCTGTATCTGCACCATGTGAATCGTTTCCTAATGATTTTATTAGACACCAAGTAAACCATCAATTTATATATTTTTTTCAGTACGTTTTTCCAGTGCATTGTGCATAATGCACATGTGTTTTGTTCTGTGCATGTGTTTTTAGTTTGTAAATTGTTGTTGTGTTTTTATTTATTAGGTATTTGCTTGGATATGATGTAAATAAAATGCATATAATTTTTCTTTATCAGGAAGGCATGTGCATTATTAAGTAAAAAGCTGAATGCATGTTGACTTTATTGTAATTTATTGTCACCATTGTCATGCCACGTGTTGGAAATAACATGCCAATTTTGTTTACATGTCTCAAATATCTTCTTTTTTTTTTCCTCCCAAGAATTATGATGGTTTAGTCGTTCGATCAGCAACCAAAGTTACTGCTGATATCATCAATGCTGGCGGTAACTTGAAGATCATCGGACGGGCCGGAACCGGAGTTGACAACGTGGATGTGGATGCAGCGACTAAGAGAGGCATTATTGTCATGAAGTAATGAAGCATGTTGAGTCTTGCTCTGACCTCAATTCTGTTTGTTTTCAGTGCTAAAGCAGGTTGCTCTAGTCGTGCACTCTTCTTACTACATTTCTTAATGTAATAGTTCACTCAAAAATGAAATTGTCAACATTTATTGCCTCATGCTAACATCTTAGGAGATGTTAAAGGAATAGTTCGCACAAAAATTATATCAGTATTTGCTGGAAAAGAACTTACACCCTCAGGCCATCCAAGATGTAGATGAGTTTATTTCTTCATGGGAACAGATTTGAAGAAATGTAGCATTATACTTGTTCACCAGTGGATCCTCTGCAGTGAATGGGTGCTGTCAGAATGAGAGTCCAAACAGCTGATAAAAACATCACAATAATCCACAAGTAATCCACACCACTCCAGTCCATCAGTTAACATTGAAAAGCAAAAAGCTGTGTGTTTGTAAGAAACAAATCCATCATAAAGGAATAGTTCATGAATAATCTGTCATTTACTCCCCCCTCAGGTTATTCCAAACCTGTAATCAAATAGTTGCTGGTCCCCATTGATGTCTGTAATATGGAAAAAAGTACTATGGAAGTCAATGGGGACCAGAAGCTGATCAAACAAACAGCTTTTCACTTCCCAAGACATTAATTGATGGACTGGTGTGGTGTGGATTGCTTGTGGATTATTGTGAGGTTTTTATCAGCTGTTTAAACTCTTATTCTGACGGCACCCATTCACTGCAGAGGATCCATTGGCGAGCAAGTGATGTAATGCTACATTTCTCCAAATCGGTTTTGTTAAAGAAACAAACTCATCTACATCTTGGATGGCCTGTGAGTGAGGACATTTTCATCATTTTAATTTTTGGATGAACTATTCCTTTAAGTAGAATGGCCGGGAATTCCTTTCCTAAATGTATTTTATGTGTTTTATTCTTTTTTTTATTTTATTTTTTTTATTCTTTTTTCATATTTTAGCACTCCGAGTGGAAACACAATCAGTGCTGCTGAGCTCACCTGTGTTCTTTTGATGAGCTTATCAAGGTAAACTGGCAAAATTAATAAAGTATTTGTATAATAAAATACTTCTGTTCATTGTTTTAAGGGTTTTGAGATGAATAATTAATTGTATTATAAAATGTTTTAATTTTCAGAACACAAAAGTCTGTGATGTCTATGGGCCTGAAATAGGGTAGAAAATAAATGGTTTAAAAAAAAAAAAAAGTCAAATAAAAATTGGGTGGTAAAATAAACTCAGTTTTGGACTCTAAACGTATAAGTGGACCTCAGAGGGGAAAAAAAAGATTAAAAAAGACCTGATATAACCCCTCTAATTTGGATTTATTGTTATATTCCTATTACATACCTAATTAAATATTTAAAACATTTATTAAGGTTTCTGTATTTCCTAGACATATTCCACAAGCTGTCATGTCAATGAAGGATGGAAAATGGGATCGGAAAAAGGTATGTGCACATTTTGTCCTCTGTGTGGCTGTTGACAGTATGTTAAGGGCATTGCATTATGGGATTGAGTATTGCATGCACCATCATGTTGTATATTGCACATTTTGGCAAATCATCCAGGTATTCTACACATACTGAAAGTTTGTGCATAATATACAGTACATAGTGCAGAAACCGTCAGAGTTGTGATTCCATAACCATACTTTCCCATCTGTGTTAAGCCAGTCATCACTAATCGATTGTGATCACTGAATGTGTTGCTCTGCATTCTTGTGTGAGATGGCTGAGTGCTTTGCTAATGATTTTGCAGTTCATGGGCGCAGAGCTTTATGGAAAAGTTCTTGGGATTGTAGGGCTTGGAAGAATCGGCAAAGAGGTGGCGACAAGAATGCAGTCCTTCGGTATGAAGGTAAGATCATTGTGTCCTAAAAACTCTGCTGACTTGAAATGCAAATGCAATTTAAACTTTTTTTATTTATTTTTATTTTTTTTATTGCATCCCTGGTAGACCATTGGTTATGACCCCATCACCCCTCCAGAGGTTTCTGCGAGCTGGGGTGTGGAGCAGATGTCTCTGGAGGAACTGTGGCCACAGTGTGATTATATCACAGTCCACACTCCACTCATGCCCTCCACCACAGGTACACACAAACAAAACATTTTGACAGCTTGCTGCACAATTCAGTTAAAAAAATAGTGATTATTTTGCCTCATATTGCTGTTGCTTACATGCCAAGATTAAAGATCTTTGCACACTAAGTCCGAAATTCCCGTCCAAAATTATTTTCGCACATTAAAAAATAAATATGAGCTCACGTTGTGTCAATCACTTTTACACACTGCCTCCAAATCTTTCGTCCGTTATAAAAAAATTTGGATCAGGTTAGATTTTCTGCGTTTTTGCATCTGTAGCAAGCATTTTGATAGGAAAGGATGACGAATACGAAAAAACGCATACGAAAATTTCGGACTCATTTTGCAAGGACCTTAAAGGGTTGCTCCACCCCAAAATGTAAATTTTGTCATTAATCACTTACCCCCATGTCGTTCCAAATCCGTGAAAGCTTTGTTCGTCTTCAGAGCACAAATTTAAGATATTTTTGATGCTCTCTGGCCCTCCCATAGAAAGCAATGTAATTAATACGATCAACGTCCAGAAACGTAGCAAGGAGATCGGTAAAATAATCCATGTGACATCAGGGGTTCAACCGTAAAGTTACGAAGCTACGAGAATACTTTTTGTATGGAAAGAAAACAAAAATAACGACTTTATTCAACAATGCGTCTCCTCTGCGTCAGCGTAGCACCATCTTGGAGAATATCCGCTGGACGGAAAAGTACGCTGTAAAGTATTTACAAAAAGTATTCTCGTAGCTTTGTAACTTTTACGGGTTTGGAACAACATGGGGGTAAGTAATTAATGATCATTTTCATTTTGGGGTGGAGTAACCCTTTAAAGACTAAAATCCTGAGTGATTTATTTATTTTTTTTAGTATCATTGGTATACTTGGTGATTGGCGAAACAAAGCTTTTCAAAACTTTGAATCAATTAAACCAATTACTTTGCAAAATGATTCACTGTTCTGAACTCCACATGCTGGTCAAACAAGCATGAAAACACAAATTGCACATTCTATTTAAAGTGTAATTTATTAATGCAATTAACAAATAATCTAATACCATTAAATATAAAATGTCTGTGCAATGTGTGTTATTTTATTAAATTGTAGGCATTGTTTTGTTTGTTTTATGGAGAACTTGAATAATCCAGCCAACTCTTCTTTTTATTATACAAATGTGTCACTTAAAAATATCTACAAATTTATAAAACTGGCTCGAAACAAGTTATTTTTACAATTCCATTTTAATTTTAGTTAAAGTTATGGTAACTTTGTTGTTGTTTTTGTCATATTTTGTTAGTTTTGTTTTTGAAAACGTGTGTGTATATATATATATATATATATATATATATATATATATATATATATATATATATATATATATATATATATATAAAATTTTTTTCAGTTTGTCATTTTAGCAAAAATCAAGTTAAACTAAATGAAAATAAGAAATGTTGCCCTGACAACTGGCGAAATTAAATGATTAAAAAATATATATTTACAAATATTTTATTTGATTTCAATTTATTTAATTTAACAATGTTGTTAATCTTATAACAGAATAAAAAAGATAATATAATTTTTAAATGTATAATAATATTAATAATTTTTCATTATAATAAAATGAATGAATGTAGTTTATTTATTATTATTATTATGCAGCTTTAATAATTGCACTACTAGACTATATTGAGGTTCTAATTTAATTAATTTAGCTTGAATTGCCCCAGTGTAAAATCAAACCTTTGGTGTTGTGCTACATAGGTCTCCTTAATGACACTTCATTTGCTAAGTGTAAGAAGGGTGTGAAGGTGGTGAACTGTGCCCGTGGCGGCATCATCGATGAAGCTGCTCTCCTCCGGGCTCTGGAGTCAGGACAGTGTGGAGGAGCAGGGCTGGATGTGTTTGTGGAGGTCAGAGTTTGTCGATCACTGGTAAATGGCATTACATGCAAATATATTTAAAATAATACTGATAATGTCTTTTTGGGCGAGTTCAGGAGCCTCCAAAGGACCGGGCGCTGGTGAACCACCCCAATGTGATCAGCTGTCCTCATCTGGGAGCCAGCACTAAAGAAGCACAGGCTCGCTGTGGGAAGGAGATCGCCCTGCAGATTGTGGACATGGCCACGGGCAAAGCGTTAGTGGGAGCCGTGAGTCACGCTTCGTTTTACAGTGACACAAATGACTTTTTATGAAAGGGTGTTATTTTCCCTCTGCAAGTTTTGAACAACCGATATATAAAACCCAGTCCCTGCCCTGCATTCTTTTCTTTTTCAATAATCTGTTTCACTCAGCTGTATGTCACAATACGGAAGGAAAGATCTTTTTTCCATCCTCAGGTGAATGCTCAGGTGTTGGTCAGTTCTTTCTCTCCCGACTCTCATCAGTGGATCCTGCTGGGAGAGTCCATGGGCAGAGTGTTGAAGGCCTGCACCGCTTCTAAAGAAGCCTACGGTCAGGTCCATGTCACAGCACTTGGTAGGTGGAATAATTCACCCAAATATGTTGCCAAAATTGCTGTCATTCACTCACTAACTGAATACGCTCTTAAAAAATATGACAAGAAATCAATCCTACTGTTAGGACAGTATGTACGTTTTTCTTTTACCTATGAGAGAAGTCATTTCCACATGATGCAGGACAGGATACACAACACTTACATATTTACTCAGGAGGAAACCCCAGAGCTTGTTGTCTATCAAACATATTTTATTGGACTGTAATAGTTCTACTCTTCTGAGAATTATTAGTATTATTATATTAGCCTTGAAAAGGTTTTTAATCAAGTTAATCCACATTAAGTTTTAGAACTTTGTCTTGATGAAATTAAGAACATGATTAAAATGAAATGATAACAGAATTTGTATTTTTGGGTAAACGATCCAGGGGTTCCCAACATTTTTTGTTAGGGAACCTCTTAGATGTAAAATATTTACTTGGCTGAGAATTTAAATGAATATTTTAATGATAAAGGATGCATTTGCATGTTTATGGTTCTGTCATGTGGCATGAAAGTAACAAGATAAGATTATTTTCATTTTAAAATCTTTATGTATAGGGCTGCACACCAAAAATTATACTGCAATTATTTGGTATATATTGTGATTTGAACTGCCCATATGACATTTAATCTCATATGATATATATATATATATATAATCTGTAAGTATGTTTATAAATTCTAAATGATAAACTCTTTTATTTCAATTAATTGAGCAGCCCCATGTCTTTTATAATTTTACAATCAATGTAATTATGAGATTTTCATTTAAAACCCTGTTCTGGTCAAATGGCATTACATTTTATCATTACAATGATGCCATCTTGTGGCAAGATATATACATACACACACCGTTTTTACAACATTTTATTATATAATGTAAATATAAAGTTAAATAGTATTTATTTGTTGCTGTTCAGGGGAATCCTTGAAGAAGTCTACTGGGTTTTTAAGCTCAGCAGCTGTAGTTGGTTTGCTCACTGAAGGTCCTCAGAAAGGCCCTAACTTGGTGAATGCACTGCCTCTAGCTGCAGAGACAGGAATTACAGTAAGACTACTTTACAAAACCAGAGTTTCATATTTTTTTTCATACTTAACATGTTAAATTAAAGCACAAGCGCCATCTAGGTGGTTTATTTTCCCAGTATTGCTCTAATCTGTCCCTATTTCACAAACCTCCAGGTGCAGGCGGATCATAAAGACAATGAGTGTGAGGCGTGTGTGCTGGAGGTCTCTGTGAACGGCAGAAGCTATAAGGCTGTTGGCTCGGTGCAGGCCGGGGTTCCTGTGCTGCTGGAGCTGAATGGAAGTGTGTTTCGACAGCCTGTTCCTCTCACTGGACACCTGCTGTTCTTCAAAGCCGCCAACTCCACTGAGCTCCTGCTCTCCGTAACCGGTAAAGGCTCATTCACATTCTGCACAAATAAGAAAATCTATACTATATATATATACTAGCATAACATATTGGATGTCATCTGAAGCCATATGTATGTCATTGATTGCCCCTTGGTCACTATATGCTTTCATTATATGGGCTAAAGCAGTGTGAAGCTTCTTTAAAATTTCTTGAAAGACATATGTGACCCTGGACCACAAAACCACTCTTAAGTAGCACAGGTATATTTGTAGAAAAAGCCAAAAATACATTGTATGGGTTAAAATGATCGATTTTTCTTCATCATTAGGATGTTAAGTAAAGATCATGTTCCATGAAGATATTTCCTACTGTGAATAAATCAAAACTTAATTTTTGATTAGCAATATGCATTGCTAAGAACTTCGTTTGGACAACTTTAAAGGTGATTTTCTGCACGTTTTGATTTTTTTTTTTGCACCCTCAGATTCCAGATTCTCAAATTATTGTATCTCAGCCAGATATTGTCCTATCCTAACAAACCATACATCAAAGGAAATCTTATTTAAGATGATGTATAAATCTCAATTTCCAAAAATTGACCCTTATGACTGCTTTTGTGGTCTAGGTTCACACATGGGTTTGGAATGGAATGAGGGTGACTAATGACTTTTTAAAAAGAAAAAGCTTAGTTTATTGATGCTTTCCTATCTTCCTCAGGGGTTTTGGCAGCTGCAAGTGTGGAGCTGCAGTCCTTCAGTGCTTCTACTGCCTGCAGTGGTGAGCAGTGGTACTGCATGGGCATTTCTTCATTGCTTGGGGACATCGGTGCCCTGAAGTCTTTAGTGAAAGAGGCGGCACAGCTCACTGTCTGAATATCTGTCAGTGATCCTGATCTGAACCACGTAACATTCCAGCATCTTAAGCTCTAGCCCGAGTTTCATTGCAACCTGTTGCTCACATTGTTCGTAACACTACATTTCCTAAACTGGCAGTATGGAAAAAATAGTCTTATTTTTACTTTTTGTTGTTACTGTTTACTAAAGCCACTGTGTTCCAGATATGTGAAAGTGTTTAATTAAAACAACAACAATCGGTGCTTTGCAGTGGAGTGTGTCTCTTTTCAACATACTAAAGAGTTTCTGTTTCGGTCCCTTTTGTGTAAAAATGACATTAAATAGCTGATGCTAATTTGTGCTGCTAATATGGATATTTGCCAAACACTAACAGATGAGTTTTTTTTTTTTTTTTTCAAATCCTTTGTCCTTATTAGGGTCATGAGGAGCTGGGGCTTTACCCAGAGTCTTGACCCACAGGTGGGGAAACTCCCTGCATGGATGGTCAGTCCATAACAAGGTTCACACACAGATTTTAAGTCATTTTTATTTAATTTCTCTTCCTTTGATAGAGCATGAGGTGGAAATGTTCAGTTTTACTTCAGCATAATCAATGGTAACTGTCAACTTGCTTATATGTATGTATGTGTGTGTGTGTCTGTCATACATACACACGTGTCTGTCATACATACACACACACACACACACACACACACACACACTCACGCTCTCTCTCTCTCCTTTTCATTCCCAAAAATATTTCTAGTGTAAACTATAAGTGTGTGTATGTGTGTATATATATATATATATATATATATATATATATATATATATATATATATATATATATATATATATATATATATATATATATATATATATATATATATATATATAATATACAGACACACTTCAGCTACTTCATTTCTCCAAATATTTTTTGTGTAAACTCATAATCGCCCTTTTTCCATATACTTGGTGCTTCTATCAGATATGATGGATACTTCCTGCTTATCAAGTGAATATTTTTATTTTTTATTTTATTTTTTTACAGAGTCTGTATTGAATACACTTTCAAAACACTCTTTAGTGTCATGACCATGAACTAGGCTTGCAATGTCAAATGAAACATACCTTTCAGAAGGTATAAATGCATCCAAACAAACAACCTTTCCTTAACATTAGAATACTGTTTGAGTAACTTGAAAAGGTTTATCTGATAAGAATTTATATGGAGCATTTTATATTGGTTATTTTTTAACGTTTATATCTTTTATGACCTTAACTAATGTTCCAAGGAACGTTCCAGGAACCATTGTTGGGATTAATATGTTTATTTATCTTGAGATTGCAGAATGCATTCCATTTAAATACTTGAATTATTAGCACATAAACATTATTGATTTGAAGTCACCTCACAGAAATATACTTTAAATCGCCTCTATCTCGCTTCATCGACTGACCCTCACTGTTTCCATGGTAACTGAGTTATTTCTGTCCTTTTATTGTACCCTGTGGACTTAATGGCAACTACACGCCAATAATTCACCGTCGCTAAGCTATAAACAAACGCTCTTGCGTTCAGAAAACGGTGAAGCGTTTAGAATGGATTAATTCTTGGTGTTCGGCCGCCCTTGGTACCGTTTCCCTCAGGCGTTATTATGCAACGGCTATAATCCTTATTAGGATTATACGCTCAACACAGCCTTGACAACTGAAACGTGAAAACGGGTATTATGTCTCAGTTGACTGAAAAATCAAAATTGCGGCTTTTTGAACCTTTATTTATGAAGATGGGATGCTTGTGAACTGTGGTTTGGTCACGTGGCTGAAGGACGCTGCTGTGTTGAATAGTGGCGGCTGACAGCAGCGAGTCTCCTGCTTTACTCTGATACCAAAATAGGAGCTCGACATTCTCTGGTCTAGTGGCTGACGCTAAATACAGGGGCCACATGTCTGATCTGTGCGAGCACAAGGCACACTGTTGGGGATAAAACTTCTCCAACGAAGAAAGGACGAGTGTCAATCATTATACGGGTCAGGTAAGCTTGTTTTTACACGGGGGCTAGTTGTCACAAACACTATTACTGTAAAATGCATTCATCTTTGTTTTCATGATTAGTTATTGTGGGTTGGTTGCAAAAACCTAGTTCAAAACAGGGTTATTATAGTTTATTAAATCTAAAACAATTAAAAGATTTTTGTTTAAAATAAAATAACTGAAAATAAATGTATATTTAAAAACTGTTTTTTTATTTCAGCTAGTTGCAGAGGCATCTTTTCTCATTTTCACATTCACTTTATGTACTAAAATAACTAAAACTGAAATACAGAAAAAACTAAACATACATAGAAACTAGGCTATATAGACATTATAAAACATTAAATTGAGAAAAAAATAAATAAAACTGAAAACAAAAAGCTAAATCAAAGTATTTTCAATGTTGCTAAATAACACTGGTTCAAAATTGCCTGTAAATAGGATAATTTTTGTGAATTTTGTGCTCAAGATTAAAATTTATAAATGTATTTTGTAATGAACCCAGTTAAAACACACTATTATACGTTCAGACAAGAGTCATGCATGTAAAGTTTGAAATTGAGAAGAGGTTAAAATGCAGCCATAAATGTCATATCAGTGCAAGTTGTCACATTCGGTGTAGAAGTTGTAGTTTCAGACAATTTAATGATTATTATAGAAAAATGACTATGCCAAAACAATTTCATATTTTGTATGTTACAATTTACATTCAGCTTTTTTTGGATTGTGTAAAATTGTTTTACTGTTTACATTTTGCTAAAAACACCTAAAATGTTTAATGGCCGATGTAACACCTTACCCCATATGATACGACAACATGTAAGTCAACATTTGGGAAAATATACAACCAGGTTTGTGTTAATACAGAAAGTTACCTTCAAAAATAATAATTAGAAACATTTACTAGTGCCGTCAAACGATTAATCGAATCCAAAATTAAAGTTTTTGTTTACATAATATATGTGTGTGTGCTGTGTATATTTATTATGTGTATATATAAATACAAACATATGCATGTATATATTTAAGAAAAATGTCGTTTATATATTACATATATTTTTATATAATATAAAATATAAGAATATAAATGTATATGCATGTAAATATTTCCAAAATATATGCTGTATGAGTGTATCTATATATACACATAATAAATATACACAGTACACACGCATATATTATGTAAACACAAACTTTTATTTTGGATGCGATTAATCGTTTGACAGTACTAATATTTACTGGAATAAACATGATAAAAATAGTGTCTAAAACATTAATTTGGCTTTAACTGCATCTGGCTGTTTATCTGTAGAAAATTTACAATAGTGATTTTAATTTACATATAATTCATTATATCATACATAATGTATTATAGTCACGGACAATAAACAATCCTAGAACTGAGCAGAACTAGAAACATTTATTTTCTAATGTTTGTTTACTAAATTCCTTCAACTTCAATGAATTTTCATGGGGGTTAATTTAGTAGTGAGTTAATTTTGTTAGGACACTTGAAAACTCATTTGAAAATCTTATCTTTCCAGTTGCAATGTCAGGAAAAGCTCAAAGCGGTTACTCCTACGAGTTCTGCGATGCCTCTCACTCCTCCGAGGTGCTGGAAGCTCTTCATGAGTTTCACAGCAGCGGTCTGTTCACGGACGTCACCCTGCAGTCTTCATCCGGGCAGCTCTTCCACTGCCACAAGGCTGTCCTATCAGCCCGCAGCTCCTATTTCAAGGTAATGTTCACCTTAGACATGAGAGAACGTTTGAACGACACCATCAACCTGCCTTGCATAAACGGAGACATTCTGGGAGCTTTGGTGAGCTACGTCTACACTTCAAAGATCAGCATAACCCAGAACAACGTCCAAAGTCTTCTGGAAGCCACAGACTTGTTGCAGTTCAACTCGCTCAAGAAAGCCTGCGAGAACTTCTTGATTCGTCTGCTGGATGTTGATAACTGCCTCGGGATGCACTCGTTCGCCGAGCTTCACGTGTGCTCTGATTTGCAGCACGAGGCTTTGAGGATCATACTGAGTCGCTTTGAAGAACTCACACTTCAGGAGGAGTTCCTAGAGGTGGATTTCCAAAAGCTCTTGATGATATTAGCTAGAGAAAACCTCAACGCGTGGAAAGAAGCCACTTTATTGGATGCGGTGGTCAAATGGGTCGCCCATGACACGGCTCCTCGGATAGACCACCTTCAAGAGCTTCTCAACTGCATCCATCTCGACGTGGATGACGCTTACCTCAAAACTGCTTTGGATCTCCGCAGACATTGCTCTGAAAACAAACTGCGATCTTCAATTCTCACCTCCTTAAAGCCGAGCAAAGGTTTCTCACAGTGCTGCAAAAAACTAACGTGCAGCTTGTATGTAATTGGTGGATATTACTGGCATCCATTGTGTGAAGTCCACATGTGGGACCCTGTTTCCAACGCGTGGGTTCAGGGCAAAGACATGCCTGATTTTGAAAGAGAGAGTTATAGCGTGGCACTTCTAGGCCCTGATATCTACGTGACTGGAGGATACAGGACACAGACTGTGGATGCTTTGGACACCGTGTGGATTTATAACACAGACTCAGATGAATGGACAGAAGGTTGTCCCATGATCACAGCCAGATATTACCACTGCTCCGTGGCTTTACGTGGATGCATATACGTTATTGGTGGATATACGGCAGGAGCTCCTACGCAAGAAACTGAATTCTATGATCCTTTGAAGAAGAGATGGTTACCTGTGGCTGATATGATACAAGGTATGAGAATTTCAGTTTATTTACACATAACTGTTGGATTGATTGCCTGAAGGAGGAGTTCTGAGACCTTTTTTAGTGGCTGGAACAATCAGTGCTTTAGGGATTTCAAAGGCATCTCCAAAATCTACCAGATCCAAGATTAATGGCAATATTACAACATTTAATTTTGTAACTTTTTTTGTAACTTTTATACTTAAATGTGGTCCTGTCATTTGCAATGTTCATAATGAAATCAGAAACCATGATATAATATAATGAAAGTGAAGTGACGTGTGGTCATACTCAGAATTTAACCCATCCAAATACACACACACACACACACACACACACACACACACACACACACAGAGACAGACAGACAGAGCAGTGGGCAGCCATATTACAAGTCCTACTCTCTATCCATTAGTCCACAACTGCCCCATTAGAATAGAATAAAAAAAAAAAAAATTGTAATAAAAATTTAATAAAATAAAATAAATAATAATAATAAAAATTTAATAAAAATATTTATTTAATGATATTAAAAATATCATTTCAAATTTCTGGCAAAATATTTTGACACTAATATTCAAATGTTTGGAGGTTTTTTTAATTTTTTTAAATTAATACTTTTATTCAGGATGCATTAAACTGATTAAAAGTGACGATAAAGACATTTACAATGTTTAAAAAAAATAATGTTCTTTTAAACTTTATAATTATATTCCTATTTTCTATTAAACTTCCTATTTAAACTTTAAACTGTCTATTCATCATTCCTGAAAAAAGTGTATCACGTCTTCCACACAAATATAAAGCAGCACAACTGTTTTCATCATTGATTATAAGAAGAAATGTTTCTTGAGCAGCAAATCAGCATATTAGAATGATTTCTGAAGGATCATGTGACACTGAAGACTGGAGTAATGATGCTGAAAATTCAGCTTTGCATCACAGAAATAAATTACAATTTAAAATATATTCAAATAGAAAACAGTTCTATTAAATTGTAATAATATTTTTTACTAACTTTTTGATCAAATAAATGTAGCCTTTGAAATGAGCAAGATGAAAATCTTAAGCTTCACCAGGATTTCAGCCTTATAAAACATAAATGTTGGAAAATGCATTGTCTTACACAAAATCTTTCAAATATCAAAGACCTAAAATGCCTGTCTCTGTTTTGACTTTAAAGGTGTGGGAAATGCAACCGCTTGTGTAGTGAATGACAGAGTCTATGTAACCGGAGGGCATTATGGGTACAGAGGAACCTGCACTTACGAGAAGATTCAGACTTACCGGCCAGATATCAATGAGTGGAGCATCATGACGATATGTCCACATCCTGGTGAGCCACCTACATTTTGTGTTAGAAAAGCTAAACGGTTCAGATCTTTAGTCTACAACCACCTTTTACGTCAGCATCCTAACAGAAATGAGCCCGTGTGGGTTTAATCATCTCTTGACTCTTTACTTTCAGAGTACGGCCTTTGCTCGGTCTCCTTGAACAATAAGCTTTTTCTGGTCGGCGGTCAGACCACCATCACAGACTGTTACGATCCCGATAGAGATGAGTGGAGACAGATGTGTGCGATGAAGGAGAGAAGGATGGAGTGTGGATCCGCTGTTATAAACGGATGCATCTATGTAGCAGGTGGGTATTCATACTCTAAAGGGACGTATCTACAGAGTATAGAGCGGTACGACCCTGAGATCAACTGCTGGGAGATTGTGGGAAACCTCCCATCGGCTGCACGCTCACACGGCTGCGTTTGTGTGTTCAGCGTGTGAAATCACAGCACAATCACTGTCTGTGGAGCCACTTCCAGTGGGGTCTAACAGTCTGAGACCACTTTTATCTATTTAAAAATGGAAATGAAGTGTTAGAGCAAATGTTTTAAAGTGAATAGGTAATACTTCACATTCGGCACTAATTCAGGATTCCTACATATTTTCCATTTAAAAATTCCATACTTTTCCGGTATGGATTTCTGTGGATTTTTTTTTTTTCATGTTTTTCCAGACCATAATTAACATCTGATAAATGAATTTAAAATCCAGCCGTTAACATGTAGCCATGTACACATTTTATTAAAACAAAAAAACTCTAAAATACAGGATTATTTTAACACACTTTCACACTGACTGCAAACCTGTGGAATATTTCATATTCGTATTACAAGTTAAAATAAACACAAAATAGTAATAATGTCACTGATTACTTTAAAAAAAAAAAAAAAAAAGTGACCCTGGAGCACAAAACCAGTCTTAAGTCGCTGGGGTATATTTGTAGCAATAGCCAAAAATACATTGCATGGGTCAAAATTATTGATTTTTCTTTTATGCCAAAAATCATTAGGACATTAAGTAAAGATCATGTTCCATGAAGATATTTTGTAAATTTCTTACTGTAAATATATCAAAACTTAATTTTTTATTAGTAATATGCATTGCTAAGAACTTCATCTGGACAACTTTAAAGGTGATTTTCTTAATATTTAGATTTTTTTGCACCCTCAGATTCCAGATTTTCAAATAGTTGTATCTCAGACAAATATTGTCCGATCCTAACAAACCATACATCAATGGAAAGCTTATTCATTCAGCTTTCAGATACTGTATAAATCTAAAAAAAAATTACACTTAAGACTGGTTTTGTGGTCCAGGGTCACATATTGTCTTTCAAATATTATTGTCAGTGATTACATAAGAAATGTATGAGAAAATATTATTTTCACATCCTCACCCATAATGTATTCATCCACATAACATTATTTTAGGTTACTTTCAGCATTATCTGCAAATACTTACAAAGTGAAAAATCCATTGTCACATTTACTAATCTTATGGCTGCACAGACTGCTGCTCCAGATTTATTTTTGGAAATGATCAATTTTATATTTTAGTAAACATTTTTCCATACTTATCCAGACCTGGAAATGACTAAAAATCAAATTCCATACTGCGTAAGAACCCTGCAAATTTGTTACATGAATCATATGACTCTTTGTATAGATGGTCAGATGTTCATCCACTGAAGCTCAAGATGCTCCATCTCAAATCATGCTGGAGAACATGGGCATCAGGTTTTGTTCATATCAAAAGGGAGACAAACCGATAACAATTCTTCACTTGAATTGTTATCCTGAAAAATCTCAGACTTTTGGGCCCCGCTATATAATTCTAAACTGGTGAGTGTGATGTTTTATTTGTTCAACACGTGAAGTCACTGATAATGTGTGAGACACAGTTTGTATGTTATCTGTGCTGGAAGATAAAGGTCTGTTTCTAAATATATACTGAACAACACTTCACTATTTGCACAGTACCTTTTTGTAGACTGCAATATTTTGCAGCAAAAAAAAAAAAAAAGAATCTGTGTTTTAAATCAAGAAATCTATTTATTCCTTAGTATTGTTTATATTTATTTGGATGATTTTGTATTTGTAAAACAGTTGTGAACCCAGGATTTTACTATAAATATATGTGATGTGTAATTTATTGTTTTTTTAGTTATTGTGATGTTTTATTAACCATGTATGCTGCCAAAAATGTGAAGAGCACAAATTTAAATAAAGTTCCAACAAGCTTGTTTGTAAATCCTACATAGACTCTGGTATTTCTGTGGTTTCCACCCAAAAATGATGCAGTATGGTCATTTATAAAATTTATTATGAAGAACAGTGTATTTATATAAAAAAAAAAAAAACATAAAATTTTGCAAAGCAACACAAATTCCTTTTTGCCGTTTATGTTGGAGTAAATCGAATGAAGTCCACTTGAATATCAACCTAAAATAATAAGATAGAAAAAAAAACTTTACTAGTTTGTCTTTGTAAAGTCTGAGAAAATGTGTCTACAGTGCATTATTTTTGTGGCAATTAACTTACAGGTTTGTAGCAAAACATTCACTTACCGACTTCTTTTTGTGGAACTTATAAGATGCTGGCAGGTCATATCTGAGCTCTGTGAAGGGATAACACCAGTTGAGGATAAATAACATCATATTATAACGTGCTATAAAGCTTATTACAACTTACAGGGCTCTGCATAAGATCCTTTATGCTCTTGGTGTTCAGATTATAAAACGTAAACCAGCTTTTAAAGGTTTTGTGTTGGTAAGATTTTGTAATGTTTTTGAAGTATTTTAAGCTCATAGAGGCAGCTATATTTGATCAAATTATATAATAAAACAGAAATATAGTAAAATAGTATTACAGTTTAAAATAGCTGTTTTCTATTTGAATATTTCTTTTTTTGTGATGCAAAGCTGAATTTTCAAGATCATTAATCCAGTCTTCAGTGTCACAAGATCCTTCAGAAATTATTCTTAATATTCTGCTTTGCAGCTCAAGAAAAATTTATTATCAATGCAGGAAACTCAAAAAAGAACATTTGAATCGAACTAGAAATCTTTTAACATTTTAAGTGTCTTTATTGTTACTTTTGATCAATTTAATGTCTTTTTTAATATTTCTTTCCCAATCTTTTGAACTATAGTGTGTTTATAGATGCACTAAATATTACCTGCAATGATTTCCATTTTCACTTTCCAATCATTTGCTTTCTTCTGAATGTGCTGCATGAAAATGCAATTCAATTGTAAGTTTTTCTTATGAATATAGTTGAAATGTAACCATGAAATGATGACGTAATATGGCAACTTACATCTCGCGTTGAGGTCTTGTGAAGGGAATACACTGCTGTACTTGCCATGGAAATCGCCGTCTGCAGGAACTGCATGTCAATACCTAAAATGTAAGATATGTTCAGTATATAGTAACATGAATCAAGATCAACCAATGCAATATGGGAAACCTGTTCGACAACAGGCATTATTTTGGCAGTTTGCAAATAGATACAAGAAATGCATCACTGCTTGTCGACTTTGAGATGACTCTTACCCTGGTTGTGCTTCGTGCCAAATGGCGGGTTCATGATGACCGTGTCAAACTTCTTGGCATAAGAGGATCCAATAGAGCAAACATCACACTGGACCATGTCAATGTTTGACAGTTCAAAATCCTCAACATTTCCTTTGAATATGTCCAAGGCGTCTTCATCAATGTCAAATCCGACACACAGTCTTAAGAGGAAAGATTACAGTGATGCTGATTCATATATTTAAAAACTAGAGTAATTCAATGCAATGGCTGGAAGGATGGAGTCGGGTCTTACCCAGCATCAAGCACTGCAGCTCCTATAGACAGAACTCCACATCCACAGCCCAAGTCTGCAACTAGTTTATTCTGTATGTCATCAAATGTGTTGTGGATGGTGTACAACATACAGCCTACAGTGAGAGAGAACACACAGAACAACTGGATGGTGTCTTATGCTATAATAAAGTACATTAAAACAAATAGGCCACTCAAGGCCATCTGTCCCAGACAAAAGACTCCAATAATATTATGAATTAAATATTTATACATGGTTTGTAAAATGTATAATGCCTACTATTTTTAAAGTAGCATGTGAAACAGTATGCATTATGCAGTGATAAAAAGGTTTCAATCAGTATGTCACATTTTTTCACACGACCTCATTATGTGCATATTTAATTTAGTAAGTGGCTACAGAGAACCTGTTTGTGCCACAGAATAAGAGGAATTTCTCGTAATTTTGAGTTCATTTCAGAATTGCAAGTTTACAACAATTCTGATTTTATTTTGCGCAATTGCAATTTAAATATAAAAAGTGAGCAAACTCAAAATTGCAAGCTTTAAAGTCCAAATTGTGAGAAATTACGTCAAAACTTTGTTATAAAAAGTTAGAATTGTGAGATGTTAAATCAAAATTGTGAGATTTAAACTGTAGGAAATATAAAGTCAGAATTGTTATAATTTCGCAATGCTGTGAAAAAAAAAAAAAAACGTCTGAATTGAGATAAACACGCAACTCTGAGAAAAAAGTCAGAATTTTTATTCAAAATTGTGAGATATTAATTCAGAACTGTGAGAAATTAAGTCTGAATTGAGAGATAAAAAGTCACAATTACATTCTTTTTTTTTTTTTTTTCTGTTGCAAAAACAGGCTTCCAGGCTTAATTTTGCATAAAAAAGTTACTTTTCTATTGTTAACACAGTTATATGTAAAATGTTTTAAAACCTCTTAAAAACTGAGCAAAGACAAAGATAGTTACTGATCATCTGTCACACTAGAAACAAAACGTCAAGACAAGCGTGGTGCATTGTGGGATACAGTAACCCAACGCAGTATTTCAGATATGAATACAGAACATTTGCACACTGCGCACAGTATATACTACAGGCATCGTAAGAACAGTATACAAGTATGCTAATGCGAATACATAAGCAATTCGCTACTATATAATGCTCACCCGCTATATGCGGACTGGTGGGGTACTGCTCCAGGAGTATTTTGGGCTCCTCAAATCCATCCACCTGCTGAAGACAGCTTTCTAGCTCTTTGAGCTTCATATCTCCATCAGATGATCAATTAATCCTGCTCATGTCAGTCTGCAGGTCATGCTAATGTTAATAGATGAGAAACGTCCACTGATTCTCTCTTAACCGAGGCGCCGAATAATCATGTTGTCACGATCGATCTTGAGACTTCTAGTGATATAGTAACTTTCTTCAAGTAGAAAATGTACATCGGATCAAATATGAAAACATGTAGTGCACTTGCATGTGTTTTCTACTTCTTCTTCTACTTCTGCAAGCTGATCTTGCCAGCTGAGGGTGTTAGCGCCATCTGCTGGCTGATTACTGCCCTGGCACACAAAAAGCATCGTCCATCGATGGAGCTACGACCAGTTTATGCTTACGATGCTTTTGGGAAACGCAGCCCAGATCATTTCACTTGTTGCCTTTTTACTAACATAATAACATGAAAAAAAGGCAATGAATTAAGAAATATTCTGGTGTTTATTTTTTAATTTTTTAATATTTTTAAAAAAGCCTAGTAAAAAAACAAACAAACAAACAAGCTACTAACCATGCCTGAAATGACTCCTTATTCCCTTTGATAATGTAGTTCAGCACAAATTCTAAACAGTTTCAGATAACATTTTCAGTTGCTGAATTTGGAATATAATAAAACATAGCCAAATATCAGCAACAAATTCTGCAATGCTTTGTGTTGTTAGTTGGGTTGTGTGAATTGAAAAAAACCCATCCTTTCATAAAATGACTGGACTCAGTTACACCTGTGAAGGAGTGGATGCCGAGCTGCCATATCCTTCATATTGATATTAATTATATTATTATATATTATTTCTTGTTTGACTATTACTCAAGTTATGGCAAGAGTGAAATGTGTAACCTTATGTGCGCTTCTGAGATATTAAAGAATCCTGCTTTATGCTGTACTTCTACTCTCTAAGATGATGACTTCATAGTGTGTGTGTAACGAAGGCAAGGAGGCCTTGAAGTTCTGATAAGTGCTCTGTGTGTGTGTGTGTATGTATGTGTGCTGGTAGCTCTCTCTCTGTGTGTTAGAAGACTGTCTCTGTCAGCTGCTGCCATCCTGACCAAAAATAGGTGTCCGGAAGACACCTATCTTGTATGATCCCTGATCGCTGACGTCTGCCCAATCTGATGGAGATATGTTTGAAGCATATGTCCATATGTGGAGATTGTCTAAGTTTATCTAGGTTTTAGAACCTATCAGAATTTTGATGACTTATGCATTGACGCAATTAGCAACCTCTGTTAGGGTATAATTGCTGGTGTTTTTGAATTGTACGCAGAGCAGCCTACGAACTCGATTGTGAGTCTTGAAGCTGACTTCTGCTGATGAAACTGCAAACTGTCTTCAGTAAATTTTCTTCATTTTTGATCGAATCTCTTGACTTCTGGTCTTCATGCAACACACCTGGTCCGAGGGTCTTTACTGTATATTCCCCTACACCTGAAATCAGCTTAACATATTTCGAGTTGACATCCTCGCGTGGACAGCTGCTAAAAATATCCTATTCATCTTATCATGTCTTATCAGGTGTCTGAGCTTGACTGCAGCATATTTCCTAAATTTTAATAAAATCTTACAAAAATCAGGAAATTATATATGAACAAACCCCTGTGTAAAAATAATTCAGATTCATATATTTTCAATATAATTTAAAGAATCGAATTTAATAAAACTTTTACACATTCTTTAGTGGCATATAAATTCATAAGCATAACTTTATTTTGCATGTCTGTTTGCCCTGTGAAGGAGGAAATCAAGATGCCTCACTTCTCTGTAATTTCTCCTGTTTTGTCAGAGAAGTGGAGACATTGGTGAAATGACGCCATTGCCTGACCCAGAGCAGACTGATTTTTTAACAGACATTAATGTGTGAGAAAACTATTTTTTTCTCTCTTTATTTGCACATGTGAAGCAGAATCAACACACAATAATTTGCTTTTTACATTTTTCAGAGTAAAAGGGAAATAACATGCCCTGAAACAAATGGAGGCAACAACTAAACCGTTTAGAGTCAGTAAGATTTTTTTTTAAAGAAATTAATGCTATTTAGCAAGGATGCATTAGATTGATCAAAGGTGACAGCAAAAACATTTTTAATGTTACAAAAAAATTATTTTTTCAAAAAAAAAAAAAAAAAATTCGAACTGAACTAAATGGTGTAGAAATACACAGACCAAAATGAGGAACTAAACTAGAAAAGCTGAACGGATAAAAGATGACGGTGGAGCCGATGGGTCAAAGGGCCGAGAAGGGCCATGGTTTTCATGCTGTGGCTGTGAATACAAACACCACTGATGGGTAGAGGGTTTGGTGAGCAAGATCTAAAAACTCACTGGTGTGGTCCTTGAGGGATCAAAGCCCTAAGGAGCTGGACTGATCAACATTTGCCTTGTGCTCCCAAAGCTATTGACAGATCCCACTTGATATTTCGACGTTGTGTCTCTCCCCAACAGGCCTTTCTTAAAGAGAGACGTCAGGAGCTGGTTGCGTAATTTCTTCCAAATGAAGACATACAGGATAGGGTTTATTGCACAGCGGGCAGAAGTCATTGCCTGTGTGACGACAAGGCCACGCCTATGCTGTCTCTCAGCTCACACGCTTTCCATCACCTGGCCGCCTCGCATCAGGGTGTCTATTAACTCTAGGATATTATTGGGCAGCCAGCAGATGATAAAAGCCAACACGACAGACAGGATGACCCGCATGGCCTTCTGCTTTTGGCTGTTGCGCGAGCGGCAAAGCGTGCACATGGTGAAACCGTAGCAGAACATCATGACGGCTAATGGCAGGAAGAATCCCAAAGTGTGGTGGAGAATCCGCAAACTCATCCTCCAGCTGTCCATGCTTCCTGCGGTCAAATTGTCATGGCACGTATACTCCTGCGTATATACAGACACGAAGGCCTCACGATTCACTATAATGGGCAGGGACAACAAACAGGCACATAGCCACACCACCGCACACACTATACCGACCAGATGGCGTTTTTGGGTGAGGAATTGGGTTGCTTTCACGATGGCCAGGTAGCGATCAAAACTAATGCAAGCCAGCAGGAAGACGCAGCAGTAAAATGTGGCTTCCTGCAAGCCTGAAATCAGTTTGCACATAAATGTGCCGAACATCCAGTGGCCGGCGTAATAGTAAGCAGCCCAGAATGGGAGAGTCAAGGCAAAGAACAGGTCGGCGATGGCCAGGTGCATCAGGTAAACATCAGTAGACGTCCTGCGGTTCTCCATGCAGCTCACCACGAAGATCACCACCATGTTGCCCGGCAAGCTCAGACAGAAAACTATGACGTAAACTAAGACCAAAACCGCGTGGTTCATATACTGCATGTTGTCTGGGCAGGGAGACACCCAATCAGGGTATATGAAATCTGCAGTAGTAGCTTCCATGTTTAAGATGTTTGACTGCCAACTGTGGGGGGTAGGGGGGAGTTATTATTATTAATATTATTAGAAAGAGCATTTTAAACAGACATGTATGCAAAATAACTTGAATTCAATCAACTGACTACCAGTCAGAAGTTTGGACATATTGCAGCATGTATGAATTATTTTTAATAGATTAAACGACATCATTCTCATATACGTTGTTTCATTTCATAGTGCAGACAATATTCCTATTCTAAAAAAGGCAAAGTAACAATAAAGAATGAAATATTTCAAATTAAGTCACACTGGCTAATCCTTTAATCTAAAACCTGAACAAACACTTAATATATTCATCAAGATTTTAATTTTATGCGCTCAGGTCCGCCTGTCTGGGTTTAGGGACCATTCAATGTTCTTGATAGTCTACTTACTGAGAGTGTTCTGAGACTGGTTTGATAACAGCTGATTAATACTCTCACCTTCCTGTGTGAATAATCAAAAAAACTGAGGTAGAGATATCATCAGAGGAATGGGGTCGGGTAACTTAATAAAAAAATGCATTCTGATTATTTGCGGGTGGACAAAATAAATCATAAATGATGCAAATATTAACAATCATCAGGCAGACAATTTCAGATGTGTGTGGGTTCGCCTGATCGGGAAGTTGCAGTGACGTTCCAGATAAAGTTAGTAAAGCCTGTGTTAATGCTATTGAGTAATTTAGTCAGGCTAATATGGACCGCAGGGTAAAGTTGGTTTCATATTTGCACATTCAGACTTCTAATCTGCATTTAAAAAGGCTAATTTCGGTCAGTTATCATTACTGACTACAACACATTTTTCTGTAGAACTCGACGTTTTAAAGAAGCTGATATAACCACGCTTACCTCTATCAAAGTCTCTTTAAGATAGTCTTTGCCTCTATGAAGTGCCGTGGCGTCGCTTATCTGAGGGACCATCTACAAATTACATTTATTATTATTATTATTATTATTTTTATTAACAAAAACCAGTTACATAACAAACATAATACATGATATAAACAATTATACACTAGAGGGGCTGTATACTAATACAAATTTATATAAAAAATATTAAAGCGTTTACAAACTTTCACCGTTTTAATTGCCTTTTGTTTCATAGAAAATCGTTAGGTGTCAATATAATGCTCCATTTCCTTCCTAAAAGAAAAAAAAGTTTTTGGAGAACTTACATTTGTGAATATGAAATTTTGCATGTAAAAGAATAAGATTTATCATGTAAACGTAATTGTGGTTTTCTCTGCTATTCTCTAAGATACCAAATAATACATATTTCCAAAACAAAACAAAATGACTGTCAATATTTTGTACAATAAAATCACAGACATTTTGCCAAAATGTTTTTACAAATGTACCACAGTTTCATGGCAACTGACACATAAAGAGCAACTAAAATCAATATCAGATTTAAATTTTACCAAATAATATTTGGCTGGGTAAATCCTGTGTATAATTTTGAATGATACTTCCTTTACCTTATTTGTAATTAAATATTGATTAGGTATTAACCAAACCTTTTTCCAAACAATATTGTCTGTCAGGTGATTCCAACCATCTACAAATGACATGTTTCGATTACTACAGCCTGCAACTATTTACTGTGCATGGAACTAAAGTCTTCAGAGAACATGGCATCATACAGGAGCTTTATTTGGGCTAACTCTTAAATTTTAAATATAGAAACAAATAGTTTAAAAACATTTTAAACAACAATAATAAATGTAAATGTATTTTGTAATTTTCTAATGATCATTTTTCAATTAATAATTCTAACTGTAGTGGTGTGTTTATCATCTTGATCTTGTATGTTATAATGATATATTTATTCATTTGCTTTGTCAGACACATCTGCTGGCTGATTACTGCCCTGGCACACAAAAAGCATCGTCCATCGATGGAGCTACGACCAGTTTATGCTTACGATGCTTTTGGGAAACGCAGCCCAGATCATTTCACTTGTTGCCTTTTTACTAACATAATAACATGAAAAAAGGCAATGAATTAAGAATATTCTGGTGTTTATTTTTAAATTTTTTAATATTTTTAAAAAAGCCTAGTAAAAAAACAAACAAACAAACAAGCTACTAACCATGCCTGAAATGACTCCTTAAAAAAAAAATTAGAACTGAATTAAATGGTGTAGAAATACACAGACCAAAATGAGGAACTAAACTAGAAAAGCTGAACGGATAAAAGATGACGGTGGAGCCGATGGGTCAAAGGGCCGAGAAGGGCCATGGTTTTCATGCTGTGGCTGTGAATACAAACACCACTGATGGGTAGAGGGTTTGGTGAGCAAGATCTAAAACTCACTGGTGTGGTCCTTGAGGGATCAAAGCCCTAAGGAGCTGGACTGATCAACATTTGCCTTGTGCTCCCAAAGCTATTGACAGATCCCACTTGATATTTCGACGTTGTGTCTCTCCCCAACAGGCCTTTCTTAAAGAGAGACGTCAGGAGCTGGTTGCGTAATTTCTTCCAAATGAAGACATACAGGATAGGGTTTATTGCACAGCGGGCAGAAGTCATTGCCTGTGTGACGTACAAGGCCACGTCTATGCTGTCTCTCAGCTCACACGTTTCCATCACCTGGCCGCCTCGCATCAGGGTGTCTATTAACTCTAGGATATTATTGGGCAGCCAGCAGATGATAAAAGCCAACACGACAGACAGGATGACCCGCATGGCCTTCTGCTTTTGGCTGTTGCGCGAGCGGCAAAGCGTGCACATGGTGAAACCGTAGCAGAACATCATGACGGCTAATGGCAGGAAGAATCCCAAAGTGTGGTGGAGAATCCGCAAACTCATCCTCCAGCTGTCCATGCTTCCTGCGGTCAAATTGTCATGGCACGTATACTCCTGCGTATATACAGACACGAAGGCCTCACGATTCACTATAATGGGCAGGGACAACAAACAGGCACATAGCCACACCACCGCACACACTATACCGACCAGATGGCGTTTTTGGGTGAGGAATTGGGTTGCTTTCACGATGGCCAGGTAGCGATCAAAACTAATGCAAGCCAGCAGGAAGACGCAGCAGTAAAATGTGGCTTCCTGCAAGCCTGAAATCAGTTTGCACATAAATGTGCCGAACATCCAGTGGCCGGCGTAATAGTAAGCAGCCCAGAATGGGAGAGTCAAGGCAAAGAACAGGTCGGCGATGGCCAGGTGCATCAGGTAAACATCAGTAGACGTCCTGCGGTTCTCCATGCAGCTCACCACGAAGATCACCACCATGTTGCCCGGCAAGCTCAGACAGAAAACTATGACGTAAACTAAGACCAAAACCGCGTGGTTCATATACTGCATGTTGTCTGGGCAGGAGACACCCAATCAGGGTATATGAAATCTGCAGTAGTAGCTTCCATGTTTAAGATGTTTGACTGCCAACTGTGGGGGGTAGGGGGGAGTTATTATTATTAATATTATTAGAAAGAGCATTTTAAACAGACATGTATGCAAAATAACTTGAATTCAATCAACTGACTACCAGTCAGAAGTTTGGACATATTGCAGCATGTATGAATTATTTTAATAGATTAAACGACATCATTCTCATATCGTTGTTTCATTTCATAGTGCAGACAATATTCCTATTCTAAAAAGGCAAAGTAACAATAAAGAATGAAATATTTCAAATTAAGTCACACTGGCTAATCCTTTAATCTAAAACCTGAACAAACACTTAATATATTCATCAAGATTTTAATTTTATGCGCTCAGGTCCGCCTGTCTGGGTTTAGGGACCATTCAATGTTCTTGATAGTCTACTTACTGAGAGTGTTCTGAGACTGGTTTGATAACAGCTGATTAATACTCTCACCTTCCTGTGTGAATAATCAAAAACTGAGGTAGAGATATCATCAGAGGAATGGGGTCGGGTAACTTAATAAAAAAATGCATTCTGATTATTTGCGGGTGGACAAAATAAATCATAAATGATGCAAATATTAACAATCATCAGGCAGACAATTTCAGATGTGTGTGGGTTCGCCTGATCGGGAAGTTGCAGTGACGTTCCAGATAAAGTTAGTAAAGCCTGTGTTAATGCTATTGAGTAATTTAGTCAGGCTAATATGGACCGCAGGGTAAAGTTGGTTTCATATTTGCACATTCAGACTTCTAATCTGCATTTAAAAAGGCTAATTTCGGTCAGTTATCATTACTGACTACAACACATTTTTCTGTAGAACTCGACGTTTTAAAGAAGCTGATATAACCACGCTTACCTCTATCAAAGTCTCTTTAAGATAGTCTTTGCCTCTATGAAGTGCCGTGGCGTCGCTTATCTGAGGGACCATCTACAAATTACATTTATTATTATTATTATTATTATTTTTATTAACAAAAACCAGTTACATAACAAACATAATACATGATATAAACAATTATACACTAGAGGGGCTGTATACTAATACAAATTTATATAAAAAATATTAAAGCGTTTACAAACTTTCACCGTTTTAATTGCCTTTTGTTTCATAGAAAATCGTTAGGTGTCAATATAATGCTCCATTTCCTTCCTAAAAGAAAAAAAAGTTTTTGGAGAACTTACATTTGTGAATATGAAATTTTGCATGTAAAAGAATAAGATTTATCATGTAAACGTAATTGTGGTTTTCTCTGCTATTCTCTAAGATACCAAATAATACATATTTCCAAAACAAAACAAAATGACTGTCAATATTTTGTACAATAAAATCACAGACATTTTGCCAAAATGTTTTTACAAATGTACCACAGTTTCATGGCAACTGACACATAAAGAGCAACTAAAATCAATATCAGATTTAAATTTTACCAAATAATATTTGGCTGGGTAAATCCTGTGTATAATTTTGAATGATACTTCCTTTACCTTATTTGTAATTAAATATTGATTAGGTATTAACCAAACCTTTTTCCAAACAATATTGTCTGTCAGGTGATTCCAACCATCTACAAATGACATGTTTCGATTACTACAGCCTGCAACTATTTACTGTGCATGGAACTAAAGTCTTCAGAGAACATGGCATCATACAGGAGCTTTATTTGGGCTAACTCTTAAATTTTAAATATAGAAACAAATAGTTTAAAAACATTTTAAACAACAATAATAAATGTAAATGTATTTTGTAATTTTCTAATGATCATTTTTCAATTAATAATTCTAACTGTAGTGGTGTGTTTATCATCTTGATCTTGTATGTTATAATGATATATTTATTCATTTGCTTTGTCAGACACATCTGCTGGCTGATTACTGCCCTGGCACACAAAAAGCATCGTCCATCGATGGAGCTACGACCAGTTTATGCTTACGATGCTTTTGGGAAACGCAGCCCAGATCATTTCACTTGTTGCCTTTTTACTAACATAATAACATGAAAAAAAGGCAATGAATTAAGAAATATTCTGGTGTTTATTTTTTAATTTTTTAATATTTTTAAAAAGCCTAGTAAAAACAAACAAACAAACAAGCTACTAACCATGCCTGAAATGACTCCTTAAAAAAAAAATTAGAACTGAATTAAATGGTGTAGAAATACACAGACCAAAATGAGGAACTAAACTAGAAAAGCTGAACGGATAAAAGATGACGGTGGAGCCGATGGGTCAAAGGGCCGAGAAGGGCCATGGTTTTCATGCTGTGGCTGTGAATACAAACACCACTGATGGGTAGAGGGTTTGGTGAGCAAGATCTAAAACTCACTGGTGTGGTCCTTGAGGGATCAAAGCCCTAAGGAGCTGGACTGATCAACATTTGCCTTGTGCTCCCAAAGCTATTGACAGATCCCACTTGATATTTCGACGTTGTGTCTCTCCCCAACAGGCCTTTCTTAAAGAGAGACGTCAGGAGCTGGTTGCGTAATTTCTTCCAAATGAAGACATACAGGATAGGGTTTATTGCACAGCGGGCAGAAGTCATTGCCTGTGTGACGTACAAGGCCACGTCTATGCTGTCTCTCAGCTCACACGTTTCCATCACCTGGCCGCCTCGCATCAGGGTGTCTATTAACTCTAGGATATTATTGGGCAGCCAGCAGATGATAAAAGCCAACACGACAGACAGGATGACCCGCATGGCCTTCTGCTTTTGGCTGTTGCGCGAGCGCAAAGCGTGCACATGGTGAAACCGTAGCAGAACATCATGACGGCTAATGGCAGGAAGAATCCCAAAGTGTGGTGGAGAATCCGCAAACTCATCCTCCAGCTGTCCATGCTTCCTGCGGTCAAATTGTCATGGCACGTATACTCCTGCGTATATACAGACACGAAGGCCTCACGATTCACTATAATGGGCAGGGACAACAAACAGGCACATAGCCACACCACCGCACACACTATACCGACCAGATGGCGTTTTTGGGTGAGGAATTGGGTTGCTTTCACGATGGCCAGGTAGCGATCAAAACTAATGCAAGCCAGCAGGAAGACGCAGCAGTAAAATGTGGCTTCCTGCAAGCCTGAAATCAGTTTGCACATAAATGTGCCGAACATCCAGTGGCCGGCGTAATAGTAAGCAGCCCAGAATGGGAGAGTCAAGGCAAAGAACAGGTCGGCGATGGCCAGGTGCATCAGGTAAACATCAGTAGACGTCCTGCGGTTCTCCATGCAGCTCACCACGAAGATCACCACCATGTTGCCCGGCAAGCTCAGACAGAAAACTATGACGTAAACTAAGACCAAAACCGCGTGGTTCATATACTGCATGTTGTCTGGGCAGGAGACACCCAATCAGGGTATATGAAATCTGCAGTAGTAGCTTCCATGTTTAAGATGTTTGACTGCCAACTGTGGGGGGTAGGGGGGAGTTATTATTATTAATATTATTAGAAAGAGCATTTTAAACAGACATGTATGCAAAATAACTTGAATTCAATCAACTGACTACCAGTCAGAAGTTTGGACATATTGCAGCATGTATGAATTATTTTAATAGATTAAACGACATCATTCTCATATACGTTGTTTCATTTCATAGTGCAGACAATATTCCTATTCTAAAAAAGGCAAAGTAACAATAAAGAATGAAATATTTCAAATTAAGTCACACTGGCTAATCCTTTAATCTAAAACCTGAACAAACACTTAATATATTCATCAAGATTTTAATTTTATGCGCTCAGGTCCGCCTGTCTGGGTTTAGGGACCATTCAATGTTCTTGATAGTCTACTTACTGAGAGTGTTCTGAGACTGGTTTGATAACAGCTGATTAATACTCTCACCTTCCTGTGTGAATAATCAAAAAAACTGAGGTAGAGATATCATCAGAGGAATGGGGTCGGGTAACTTAATAAAAAAATGCATTCTGATTATTTGCGGGTGGACAAAATAAATCATAAATGATGCAAATATTAACAATCATCAGGCAGACAATTTCAGATGTGTGTGGGTTCGCCTGATCGGGAAGTTGCAGTGACGTTCCAGATAAAGTTAGTAAAGCCTGTGTTAATGCTATTGAGTAATTTAGTCAGGCTAATATGGACCGCAGGGTAAAGTTGGTTTCATATTTGCACATTCAGACTTCTAATCTGCATTTAAAAGGCTAATTTCGGTCAGTTATCATTACTGACTACAACACATTTTCTGTAGAACTCGACGTTTTAAAGAAGCTGATATAACCACGCTTACCTCTATCAAAGTCTCTTTAAGATAGTCTTTGCCTCTATGAAGTGCCGTGGCGTCGCTTATCTGAGGGACCATCTACAAATTACATTTATTATTATTATTATTATTATTTTTATTAACAAAACCAGTTACATAACAAACATAATACATGATATAAACAATTATACACTAGAGGGCTGTATACTAATACAAATTTATATAAAAATATTAAAGCGTTTACAAACTTTCACCGCTTTAATTGCCTTTTGTTTCATAGAAAATCGTTAGGTGTCAATATAATGCTCCATTTCCTTCCTAAAAGAAAAAAAGTTTTGGAGAACTTACATTTGTGAATATGAAATTTTGCATGTAAAAGAATAAGATTTATCATGTAAACGTAATTGTGGTTTTCTCTGCTATTCTCTAAGATACCAAATAATACATATTTCCAAAACAAAACAAAATGACTGTCAATATTTTGTACAATAAAATCACAGACATTTTGCCAAAATGTTTTTACAAATGTACCACAGTTTCATGGCAACTGACACATAAAGAGCAACTAAAATCAATATCAGATTTAAATTTTACCAAATAATATTTGGCTGGGTAAATCCTGTGTATAATTTTGAATGATACTTCCTTTACCTTATTTGTAATTAAATATTGATTAGGTATTAACCAAACCTTTTTCCAAACAATATTGTCTGTCAGGTGATTCCAACCATCTACAAATGACATGTTTCGATTACTACAGCCTGCAACTATTTACTGTGCATGGAACTAAAGTCTTCAGAGAACATGGCATCATACAGGAGCTTTATTTGGGCTAACTCTTAAATTTTAAATATAGAAACAAATAGTTTAAAAACATTTTAAACAACAATAATAAATGTAAATGTATTTTGTAATTTTCTAATGATCATTTTTCAATTAATAATTCTAACTGTAGTGGTGTGTTTATCATCTTGATCTTGTATGTTATAATGATATATTTATTCATTTGCTTTGTCAGACACATCTGCTGGCTGATTACTGCCCTGGCACACAAAAAGCATCGTCCATCGATGGAGCTACGACCAGTTTATGCTTACGATGCTTTTGGGAAACGCAGCCCAGATCATTTCACTTGTTGCCTTTTTACTAACATAATAACATGAAAAAAAGGCAATGAATTAAGAAATATTCTGGTGTTTATTTTTAATTTTTAATATTTTTAAAAAGCCTAGTAAAAACAAACAAACAAACAAGCTACTAACCATGCCTGAAATGACTCCTTAAAAAAAATTAGAACTGAATTAAATGGTGTAGAAATACACAGACCAAAATGAGGAACTAAACTAGAAAAGCTGAACGGATAAAAGATGACGGTGGAGCCGATGGGTCAAAGGGCCGAGAAGGGCCATGGTTTTCATGCTGTGGCTGTGAATACAAACACCACTGATGGGTAGAGGGTTTGGTGAGCAAGATCTAAAAACTCACTGGTGTGGTCCTTGAGGATCAAAGCCCTAAGGAGCTGGACTGATCAACATTTGCCTTGTGCTCCCAAAGCTATTGACAGATCCCACTTGATATTTCGACGTTGTGTCTCTCCCCAACAGGCCTTTCTTAAAGAGAGACGTCAGGAGCTGGTTGCGTAATTTCTTCCAAATGAAGACATACAGGATAGGGTTTATTGCACAGCGGGCAGAAGTCATTGCCTGTGTGACGTACAAGGCCACGTCTATGCTGTCTCTCAGCTCACACGTTTCCATCACCTGGCCGCCTCGCATCAGGGTGTCTATTAACTCTAGGATATTATTGGGCAGCCAGCAGATGATAAAAGCCAACACGACAGACAGGATGACCCGCATGGCCTTCTGCTTTTGGCTGTTGCGCGAGCGGCAAAGCGTGCACATGGTGAAACCGTAGCAGAACATCATGACGGCTAATGGCAGGAAGAATCCCAAAGTGTGGTGGAGAATCCGCAAACTCATCCTCCAGCTGTCCATGCTTCCTGCGGTCAAATTGTCATGGCACGTATACTCCTGCGTATATACAGACACGAAGGCCTCACGATTCACTATAATGGGCAGGGACAACAAACAGGCACATAGCCACACCACCGCACACACTATACCGACCAGATGGCGTTTTTGGGTGAGGAATTGGGTTGCTTTCACGATGGCCAGGTAGCGATCAAAACTAATGCAAGCCAGCAGGAAGACGCAGCAGTAAAATGTGGCTTCCTGCAAGCCTGAAATCAGTTTGCACATAAATGTGCCGAACATCCAGTGGCCGGCGTAATAGTAAGCAGCCCAGAATGGGAGAGTCAAGGCAAAGAACAGGTCGGCGATGGCCAGGTGCATCAGGTAAACATCAGTAGACGTCCTGCGGTTCTCCATGCAGCTCACCACGAAGATCACCACCATGTTGCCCGGCAAGCTCAGACAGAAAACTATGACGTAAACTAAGACCAAAACCGCGTGGTTCATATACTGCATGTTGTCTGGGCAGGGAGACACCCAATCAGGGTATATGAAATCTGCAGTAGTAGCTTCCATGTTTAAGATGTTTGACTGCCAACTGTGGGGGGTAGGGGGGAGTTATTATTATTAATATTATTAGAAAGAGCATTTTAAACAGACATGTATGCAAAATAACTTGAATTCAATCAACTGACTACCAGTCAGAAGTTTGGACATATTGCAGCATGTATGAATTATTTTAATAGATTAAACGACATCATTCTCATATCGTTGTTTCATTTCATAGTGCAGACAATATTCCTATTCTAAAAAGGCAAAGTAACAATAAAGAATGAAATATTTCAAATTAAGTCACACTGGCTAATCCTTTAATCTAAAACCTGAACAAACACTTAATATATTCATCAAGATTTTAATTTTATGCGCTCAGGTCCGCCTGTCTGGGTTTAGGGACCATTCAATGTTCTTGATAGTCTACTTACTGAGAGTGTTCTGAGACTGGTTTGATAACAGCTGATTAATACTCTCACCTTCCTGTGTGAATAATCAAAAAACTGAGGTAGAGATATCATCAGAGGAATGGGGTCGGGTAACTTAATAAAAATGCATTCTGATTATTTGCGGTGGACAAAATAAATCATAAATGATGCAAATATTAACAATCATCAGGCAGACAATTTCAGATGTGTGTGGGTTCGCCTGATCGGGAAGTTGCAGTGACGTTCCAGATAAAGTTAGTAAAGCCTGTGTTAATGCTATTGAGTAATTTAGTCAGGCTAATATGGACCGCAGGGTAAAGTTGGTTTCATATTTGCACATTCAGACTTCTAATCTGCATTTAAAAAGGCTAATTTCGGTCAGTTATCATTACTGACTACAACACATTTTTCTGTAGAACTCGACGTTTTAAAGAAGCTGATATAACCACGCTTACCTCTATCAAAGTCTCTTTAAGATAGTCTTTGCCTCTATGAAGTGCCGTGGCGTCGCTTATCTGAGGGACCATCTACAAATTACATTTATTATTATTATTATTATTATTTTTATTAACAAAAACCAGTTACATAACAAACATAATACATGATATAAACAATTATACACTAGAGGGGCTGTATACTAATACAAATTTATATAAAAAATATTAAAGCGTTTACAAACTTTCACCGTTTTAATTGCCTTTTGTTTCATAGAAAATCGTTAGGTGTCAATATAATGCTCCATTTCCTTTGTTAAGTATTGCACTCTTATATATTGCACTACGGTATCAGACAAATTACCTATTGTTTTATTTGAAGGTATTAAGGTACGTAAGTGGTGACGTATGTTGTTACGTGTTTACGTCTCTACGTTGTACGAGAGCCGATACGAATGTATTGTGAAAAAGTTAATGCTGAATAAAAAGAGCAAGTTGAAGAGGTGAATAAACCATGAGCAACGTTTTGCTTTTATTTCCGTAAACGAGTGATGGTGAACTGCGCACTCGACGCTCAACAGGTTATGGGCCCAGTCACGGAAACAAGCGAGCGTTTTTGAGCAAGTTATACGCGACGAATTACGCGTTATTCAGAAAAGAGCTGAAAGACGGCGACTCCACAAAATGGCGAGTAGAGTGACAGGATTCCAGGTACCGCAGCTTTTGTTTGACGGATCGGAAGATAAATATGATCTTTGGGAGACAAGATTTCTAGGCTATCTGCATACTCTAAAGCTAAAAGAGACTATTTTGCATGAGCCCGCTGATGCCGATGCTGAACAGCTAGCTGAAGACAGACGGAAAAATGCTGATTGCTACGCTGAACTGATAAGACTGATAGATGATAAAAGCCTATCACTGATAAGACATGAAGCTGCTGACGATGGCAGGAAAGCCCTGAAAATAATGAAGGAGCATTATTCAGGGAAAAGTAAGCCACGAATAATAAATATGTACACGTCGTTGACCCAGATCCGCATGACTGACAACGAGAGCGTTACCGATTACTTAATAAGAGCAGAGAACATCATCACAGCCCTGAGAGATGCAGGAGAAGCCATGAGCGACGGGCTGACCATTGCTATGATTCTCCGCGGGCTACCAGACTCTTTCAAGCCGCTAGCCGTCCACGTTACGCAAAATGAGGACAAAGTTACGTTCACGGACTTCAAAAGACGACTGCGGATTTACGAGGAGGCGGAAAAAATGAAAAGAACAGAAACCACAGATAACGTGATGAAGACACATACGAGACAAGGACGAGGCCCTTCCAAGTCACAAACTAAGGATAGAAAAGATGAAGATGTGACATGTTACAAATGTGGAACAAGAGGACATAAAGCAAGAAAGTGTTACAAGAGGGTGTGGTGCAACCATTGTAAAAATAGTACACATGCAGAATTCCTGTGCAAGAAAAAGGGTGACCAAGATGGTGCCAGAAAGGTTGCAGATGAACAAGACAGTGATCAAGACCACCTCTTCAAAGCTGAACACTCAGAGTATGAAAGACCGCCAGACAATATAAAGAAGAAAGGTATCATGGTAGATGCCGGAGCAACATCTCACATCGTGAACGACATCAGAAAATTCAAAAACTTTGACAGCTTTTTTCAACCAGAGACTCATTCAGTGGAATTAGCCGATGGAACAAAATGCAGCGGAATGGCACAACAAAGAGGAACTGCAGTGATATATTTTCTAGACGACACTGGAAAACATCACAGAGCACAACTAAGGGACGCACTGTACATGCCTTCATACCCACATGACATTTTTTCAGTAGCAAGGGCAACAAACGGCGGAGCAACGATTACCTTTAAAAGGGGGCACAGTCAGATGGTTACCAAAGAAGGTAGCAAGTTTGACATCCATGAAAGTGGAAATTTGTATTATTTGCCAACTATTGAAGAAAGTGTTGACCAGTGCAAAGTAAGTCATGATTTACAAACGTGGCATGAAATTATGGGTCATTGTAACTTCGAAGATGTACAAAAGTTACAAGGTGTGGTTAGAGGCATGGAGATAAAGGGAAGCATGGTTAGACAAAATTGGTTATGTGAAGTGTGTACGAAGGGAAAATTCACTCAGACAAGAAACAGAGAGCCAGACACAAAGGCAAAGAAACCTTTAGAACTAATTCACACTGATTTGGCCGGCCCTATGCCAACACAGAGCAAAGAAGGGTACAGGTATGCACAGTCTTTTACAGACGATTACTCAGGTACTATGCTAGTTTATTTTCTAAAGTCTAAGGCAGACACAGTACAAGCCACAGAAAAGTTTTTGGCAGACATAGCACCTTATGGAGAAATCAAGTGCATCCGTTCAGATAACGGCACTGAGTTTAAGAGTCGAGACTTTCAGGCACTGTTAACAAAGAATAAGATTAGACATGAAACGTCTGCACCTTATTCGCCTCACCAGAATGGCACAGCAGAGAGAGGTTGGAGAACACTCTATGACATGAGCAGATGCTTACTGATTGAGAGTGAGTTACCAGATGAATTGTGGAACTACGCTATGCAAACATCAGTTTACGTGAGAAACAGGTGCTACTGTAGACGGACAAAGAAAACACCATATGAGCTATTCACGGGCAGAAAGCCAGATGTTTCCAAAATGCAGAAATTTGGATCAATATGTTTTGCCTACAAACAAGAGAAAGGTAAACTAGACTCTAGATGTGATCGGGGTCTTTTTATAGGCTACGACAAAAACAGTCCAGCTTATCTAGTGTACTATCCTAACACAGGGAAGGTCCAAAAACATAGGTTGGTGAAGTTCACAACTAGAACAACCAAAGAAAGAGAAACACAGACATCTGAGACAGACACAGAGAACAAAGATAAAAATCCTAAGATCATTAACAATGTGGAAAACATTGAAGTGAATGATATAATAGACCAAGGCATTCAGAGTGGTGTTTCCGAGATTTTGCTTGAACAGACTGAATTCACACAGCCGGGTAAAACCGCTGAGACTGTAATCAGAAGGAACCCACCAAGAACTCGGAGGAGGCCAGCCCATCTACAGGATTTTGAAACTGAAAATATGGAGGACAAACTGCACACATGCATAGACTTTTGTTATAGAGCAGTATGCGATGTACCGCAAACCTATCAGGACGCCATAATATCAACTAAGTCAAAGCAATGGAAAAATGCCATGGACAAAGAAATGCATTCATTGGAGGAAAACAAGACTTTCACACTCACTGAGTTGCCACCAGGAAACAACCAGTTGGAGGCAGATGGGTCTACACACTTAAAAGAGACATTGATGGATCTGAAAAGTACAAGGCAAGATTTGTTGCAAAAGGATACAGTCAGAAACAAGGGACGGACTATGACGAAACATTCTCACCCACAGCTGACATGACAAGTGTGAGAGTGGTTATGCAGAAGGCAGCGCAAGAAAATTTGGTCTTGCATCAGATGGATGTTGAGACAGCCTATTTGCATGCGCCAATTGATCACGAAATCTATATTGAACAGCCAGAGGGTTATGAGCAGAAATCTGAAAAAGGTGAAAAGCTAGTATGCAAGTTAGAAAAATCTCTCTATGGTCTTAAACAATCAGGCAGAAACTGGAATGCTGTACTACATGAATGTTTGACTAAGAATGGTTTTCTCAGAACCCAGCTGATAACTGTGTCTATACAAAGGAAGAGTGTGACGAGAAAGTAATCCTGATAGTATGGGTTGATGACCTAATCATAGCAGCTAACAGTGAAAGTGTTCTGAGAGTGTAAAGGGAATGCTCACCGAGAGGTTCAAAATGAAAGATATGGGAAGGTTGAAATATTTCCTGGGCATAGATTTTGAACAAACAGATGGTCTAGTCAAAATGTCACAGGAGAGATATGTGAGAAAAATACTAGACCGTTTCGATATGCAAAGCTGTAAATCAAGAGAAACTCCATGTGAACCAAAACTTGATTATTCAGAAGATGCTGAAAAAATGGAAGAGTCAAGAAAGTTCAGGGAGGCAGTGGGAAGTTTAATCTACTTGTCCACTTGCACAAGACCAGATTTAAGTTTTGTTGTCAGTAAATTATCTCAGCATTTTGCTGAACCAACAGAACAACACTGGAACACAGTAAAACATGTGTTCAGATACCTTAAAGGTACAGCAGAACAGAGATTATGTTTCAGAAGAAATGACACAGCAAAATTAGGTCTAAGAGTATATAGTGATGCTGATTGGGCTTCAGACACAAAAGACAGACGTAGTATGTCAGGATATTGTGTCAGTCTAAATGAAGGAAGTTCTCTGATTTCATGGAAAACCAGAAAACAATCAACAGTGGCACTGTCTACTTGTGAAGCAGAATACATGTCCTTAGCATCAGCCATGCAGGAATGTATCTACTTAGAGCAGTTACTCAGGGATATGGACACATATCAGTACACACAAACAAAGGTGTATGAAGACAACCAAGGTACCATAGCACTAGCCAGAAATCCGATCTGTAGGCAAAGGTGCAAGCACATTGACATCAAGTACCATTTTATAAGGGAAACTGTGAATGATGGCAAGGTAATCTTGGAGTATTGTCCCACTGAGAAAATGATTGCTGACATTATGACAAAGCCAGCCACTAAGCAAAAACTGAAGAGATTTGCTCGAGATATATTTGGGACTTAATGGGACATGTGTGTTTACATTATTGATGTAAAAGAAAAGTCTTATTTGTATTCATTTTTGTTTTGTTAGTTTTCTGATAATACAATAAGCTAAGAGCGAGAGGGGGTGTTAAGTATTGCACTCTTATATATTGCACTACGGTATCAGACAAATTACCTATTGTTTTATTTGAAGGTATTAAGGTACGTAAGTGGTGACGTATGTTGTTACGTGTTTACGTCTCACGTTGTACGAGAGCCGATCTGAATGTATTGTGAAAAAGTTAATGCTGAATAAAAGAGCAAGTTGAAGAGGTGAATAAACCATGAGCAACGTTTTGCTTTTATTTCCGTAAACGAGTGATGGTGAACTGCGCACTCGACGCTCAACATCCTTCCTAAAAGAAAAAAAAGTTTTTGGAGAACTTACATTTGTGAATATGAAATTTTGCATGTAAAAGAATAAGATTTATCATGTAAACGTAATTGTGGTTTTCTCTGCTATTCTCTAAGATACCAAATAATACATATTTCCAAAACAAAACAAAATGACTGTCAATATTTTGTACAATAAAATCACAGACATTTTGCCAAAATGTTTTTACAAATGTACCACAGTTTCATGGCAACTGACACATAAAGAGCAACTAAAATCAATATCAGATTTAAATTTTACCAAATAATATTTGGCTGGGTAAATCCTGTGTATAATTTTGAATGATACTTCCTTTACCTTATTTGTAATTAAATATTGATTAGGTATTAACCAAACCTTTTTCCAAACAATATTGTCTGTCAGGTGATTCCAACCATCTACAAATGACATGTTTCGATTACTACAGCCTGCAACTATTTACTGTGCATGGAACTAAAGTCTTCAGAGAACATGGCATCATACAGGAGCTTTATTTGGGCTAACTCTTAAATTTTAAATATAGAAACAAATAGTTTAAAAACATTTTAAACAACAATAATAAATGTAAATGTATTTTGTAATTTTCTAATGATCATTTTTCAATTAATAATTCTAACTGTAGTGGTGTGTTTATCATCTTGATCTTGTATGTTATAATGATATATTTATTCATTTGCTTTGTCAGACACATCTGCTGGCTGATTACTGCCCTGGCACACAAAAAGCATCGTCCATCGATGGAGCTACGACCAGTTTATGCTTACGATGCTTTTGGGAAACGCAGCCCAGATCATTTCACTTGTTGCCTTTTTACTAACATAATAACATGAAAAAAAGGCAATGAATTAAGAAATATTCTGGTGTTTATTTTTTAATTTTTTAATATTTTTAAAAAAGCCTAGTAAAAAAACAAACAAACAAACAAGCTACTAACCATGCCTGAAATGACTCCTTAAAAAAAAAATTAGAACTGAATTAAATGGTGTAGAAATACACAGACCAAAATGAGGAACTAAACTAGAAAAGCTGAACGGATAAAAGATGACGGTGGAGCCGATGGGTCAAAGGGCCGAGAAGGGCCATGGTTTTCATGCTGTGGCTGTGAATACAAACACCACTGATGGGTAGAGGGTTTGGTGAGCAAGATCTAAAAACTCACTGGTGTGGTCCTTGAGGGATCAAAGCCCTAAGGAGCTGGACTGATCAACATTTGCCTTGTGCTCCCAAAGCTATTGACAGATCCCACTTGATATTTCGACGTTGTGTCTCTCCCAACAGGCCTTTCTTAAAGAGAGACGTCAGGAGCTGGTTGCGTAATTTCTTCCAAATGAAGACATACAGGATAGGGTTTATTGCACAGCGGGCAGAAGTCATTGCCTGTGTGACGTACAAGGCCACGTCTATGCTGTCTCTCAGCTCACACGTTTCCATCACCTGGCCGCCTCGCATCAGGGTGTCTATTAACTCTAGGATATTATTGGGCAGCCAGCAGATGATAAAAGCCAACACGACAGACAGGATGACCCGCATGGCCTTCTGCTTTTGGCTGTTGCGCGAGCGGCAAAGCGTGCACATGGTGAAACCGTAGCAGAACATCATGACGGCTAATGGCAGGAAGAATCCCAAAGTGTGGTGGAGAATCCGCAAACTCATCCTCCAGCTGTCCATGCTTCCTGCGGTCAAATTGTCATGGCACGTATACTCCTGCGTATATACAGACACGAAGGCCTCACGATTCACTATAATGGGCAGGGACAACAAACAGGCACATAGCCACACCACCGCACACACTATACCGACCAGATGGCGTTTTTGGGTGAGGAATTGGGTTGCTTTCACGATGGCCAGGTAGCGATCAAAACTAATGCAAGCCAGCAGGAAGACGCAGCAGTAAAATGTGGCTTCCTGCAAGCCTGAAATCAGTTTGCACATAAATGTGCCGAACATCCAGTGGCCGGCGTAATAGTAAGCAGCCCAGAATGGGAGAGTCAAGGCAAAGAACAGGTCGGCGATGGCCAGGTGCATCAGGTAAACATCAGTAGACGTCCTGCGGTTCTCCATGCAGCTCACCACGAAGATCACCACCATGTTGCCCGGCAAGCTCAGACAGAAAACTATGACGTAAACTAAGACCAAAACCGCGTGGTTCATATACTGCATGTTGTCTGGGCAGGAGACACCCAATCAGGGTATATGAAATCTGCAGTAGTAGCTTCCATGTTTAAGATGTTTGACTGCCAACTGTGGGGGGTAGGGGGGAGTTATTATTATTAATATTATTAGAAAGAGCATTTTAAACAGACATGTATGCAAAATAACTTGAATTCAATCAACTGACTACCAGTCAGAAGTTTGGACATATTGCAGCATGTATGAATTATTTTAATAGATTAAACGACATCATTCTCATATCGTTGTTTCATTTCATAGTGCAGACAATATTCCTATTCTAAAAAAGGCAAAGTAACAATAAAGAATGAAATATTTCAAATTAAGTCACACTGGCTAATCCTTTAATCTAAAACCTGAACAAACACTTAATATATTCATCAAGATTTTAATTTTATGCGCTCAGGTCCGCCTGTCTGGGTTTAGGGACCATTCAATGTTCTTGATAGTCTACTTACTGAGAGTGTTCTGAGACTGGTTTGATAACAGCTGATTAATACTCTCACCTTCCTGTGTGAATAATCAAAAAAACTGAGGTAGAGATATCATCAGAGGAATGGGGTCGGGTAACTTAATAAAAAAATGCATTCTGATTATTTGCGGGTGGACAAAATAAATCATAAATGATGCAAATATTAACAATCATCAGGCAGACAATTTCAGATGTGTGTGGGTTCGCCTGATCGGGAAGTTGCAGTGACGTTCCAGATAAAGTTAGTAAAGCCTGTGTTAATGCTATTGAGTAATTTAGTCAGGCTAATATGGACCGCAGGGTAAAGTTGGTTTCATATTTGCACATTCAGACTTCTAATCTGCATTTAAAAAGGCTAATTTCGGTCAGTTATCATTACTGACTACAACACATTTTTCTGTAGAACTCGACGCGTTTTAAAGAAGCTGATATAACCACGCTTACCTCTATCAAAGTCTCTTTAAGATAGTCTTTGCCTCTATGAAGTGCCGTGGCGTCGCTTATCTGAGGGACCATCTACAAATTACATTTATTATTATTATTATTATTATTTTTATTAACAAAACCAGTTACATAACAAACATAATACATGATATAAACAATTATACACTAGAGGGGCTGTATACTAATACAAATTTATATAAAAAATATTAAAGCGTTTACAAACTTTCACCGTTTTAATTGCCTTTTGTTTCATAGAAAATCGTTAGGTGTCAATATAATGCTCCATTTCCTTCCTAAAAGAAAAAAAGTTTTGGAGAACTTACATTTGTGAATATGAAATTTTGCATGTAAAAGAATAAGATTTATCATGTAAACGTAATTGTGGTTTTCTCTGCTATTCTCTAAGATACCAAATAATACATATTTCCAAAACAAAACAAAATGACTGTCAATATTTTGTACAATAAAATCACAGACATTTTGCCAAAATGTTTTTACAAATGTACCACAGTTTCATGGCAACTGACACATAAAGAGCAACTAAAATCAATATCAGATTTAAATTTTACCAAATAATATTTGGCTGGGTAAATCCTGTGTATAATTTTGAATGATACTTCCTTTACCTTATTTGTAATTAAATATTGATTAGGTATTAACCAAACCTTTTTCCAAACAATATTGTCTGTCAGGTGATTCCAACCATCTACAAATGACATGTTTCGATTACTACAGCCTGCAACTATTTACTGTGCATGGAACTAAAGTCTTCAGAGAACATGGCATCATACAGGAGCTTTATTTGGGCTAACTCTTAAATTTTAAATATAGAAACAAATAGTTTAAAAACATTTTAAACAACAATAATAAATGTAAATGTATTTTGTAATTTTCTAATGATCATTTTTCAATTAATAATTCTAACTGTAGTGGTGTGTTTATCATCTTGATCTTGTATGTTATAATGATATATTTATTCATTTGCTTTGTCAGACACATCTGCTGGCTGATTACTGCCCTGGCACACAAAAAGCATCGTCCATCGATGGAGCTACGACCAGTTTATGCTTACGATGCTTTTGGGAAACGCAGCCCAGATCATTTCACTTGTTGCCTTTTACTAACATAATAACATGAAAAAAGGCAATGAATTAAGAATATTCTGGTGTTTATTTTTAATTTTTAATATTTTTAAAAAGCCTAGTAAAAACAAACAAACAAACAAGCTACTAACCATGCCTGAAATGACTCCTTAAAAAAAAATTAGAACTGAATTAAATGGTGTAGAAATACACAGACCAAAATGAGGAACTAAACTAGAAAAGCTGAACGGATAAAAGATGACGGTGGAGCCGATGGGTCAAAGGGCCGAGAAGGGCCATGGTTTTCATGCTGTGGCTGTGAATACAAACACCACTGATGGGTAGAGGGTTTGGTGAGCAAGATCTAAAACTCACTGGTGTGGTCCTTGAGGATCAAAGCCCTAAGGAGCTGGACTGATCAACATTTGCCTTGTGCTCCCAAAGCTATTGACAGATCCCACTTGATATTTCGACGTTGTGTCTCTCCCCAACAGGCCTTTCTTAAAGAGAGACGTCAGGAGCTGGTTGCGTAATTTCTTCCAAATGAAGACATACAGGATAGGGTTTATTGCACAGCGGGCAGAAGTCATTGCCTGTGTGACGTACAAGGCCACGTCTATGCTGTCTCTCAGCTCACACGTTTCCATCACCTGGCCGCCTCGCATCAGGGTGTCTATTAACTCTAGGATATTATTGGGCAGCCAGCAGATGATAAAAGCCAACACGACAGACAGGATGACCCGCATGGCCTTCTGCTTTTGGCTGTTGCGCGAGCGGCAAAGCGTGCACATGGTGAAACCGTAGCAGAACATCATGACGGCTAATGGCAGGAAGAATCCCAAAGTGTGGTGGAGAATCCGCAAACTCATCCTCCAGCTGTCCATGCTTCCTGCGGTCAAATTGTCATGGCACGTATACTCCTGCGTATATACAGACACGAAGGCCTCACGATTCACTATAATGGGCAGGGACAACAAACAGGCACATAGCCACACCACCGCACACACTATACCGACCAGATGGCGTTTTTGGGTGAGGAATTGGGTTGCTTTCACGATGGCCAGGTAGCGATCAAAACTAATGCAAGCCAGCAGGAAGACGCAGCAGTAAAATGTGGCTTCCTGCAAGCCTGAAATCAGTTTGCACATAAATGTGCCGAACATCCAGTGGCCGGCGTAATAGTAAGCAGCCCAGAATGGGAGAGTCAAGGCAAAGAACAGGTCGGCGATGGCCAGGTGCATCAGGTAAACATCAGTAGGCGTCCTGCGGTTCTCCATGCAGCTCACCACGAAGATCACCACCATGTTGCCCGGCAAGCTCAGACAGAAAACTATGACGTAAACTAAGACCAAAACCGCGTGGTTCATATACTGCATGTTGTCTGGGCAGGGAGACACCCAATCAGGGTATATGAAATCTGCAGTAGTAGCTTCCATGTTTAAGATGTTTGACTGCCAACTGTGGGGGGTAGGGGGGAGTTATTATTATTAATATTATTAGAAAGAGCATTTTAAACAGACATGTATGCAAAATAACTTGAATTCAATCAACTGACTACCAGTCAGAAGTTTGGACATATTGCAGCATGTATGAATTATTTTTAATAGATTAAACGACATCATTCTCATATACGTTGTTTCATTTCATAGTGCAGACAATATTCCTATTCTAAAAAAGGCAAAGTAACAATAAAGAATGAAATATTTCAAATTAAGTCACACTGGCTAATCCTTTAATCTAAAACCTGAACAAACACTTAATATATTCATCAAGATTTTAATTTTATGCGCTCAGGTCCGCCTGTCTGGGTTTAGGGACCATTCAATGTCCTTGATAGTCTACTTACTGAGAGTGTTCTGAGACTGGTTTGATAACAGCTGATTAATACTCTCACCTTCCTGTGTGAATAATCAAAAAAACTGAGGTAGAGATATCATCAGAGGAATGGGGTCGGGTAACTTAATAAAAAAATGCATTCTGATTATTTGCGGGTGGACAAAATAAATCATAAATGATGCAAATATTAACAATCATCAGGCAGACAATTTCAGATGTGTGTGTGTTCGCCTGATCGGGAAGTTGCAGTGACGTTCCAGATAAAGTTAGTAAATGTGTTAATGCTATTGAGTAATTTAGTCAGGCTAATATGGACCGCAGGGTAAAGTTGGTTTCATATTTGCACATTCAGACTTCTAATCTGCATTTAAAAAGGCTAATTTCGGTCAGTTATCATTACTGACTACAACACATTTTTCTGTAGAACTCGACGTTTTAAAGAAGCTGATATAACCACGCTTACCTCTATCAAAGTCTCTTTAAGATAGTCTTTGCCTCTATGAAGTGCCGTGGCGTCGCTTATCTGAGGGACCATCTACAAATTACATTTATTATTATTATTATTATTATTTTTATTAACAAAAACCAGTTACATAACAAACATAATACATGATATAAACAATTATACACTAGAGGGGCTGTATACTAATACAAATTTATATAAAAAATATTAAAGCGTTTACAAACTTTCACCGTTTTAATTGCCTTTTGTTTCATAGAAAATCGTTAGGTGTCAATATAATGCTCCATTTCCTTCCTAAAAGAAAAAAAGTTTTGGAGAACTTACATTTGTGAATATGAAATTTTGCATGTAAAAGAATAAGATTTATCATGTAAACGTAATTGTGGTTTTCTGCTATTCTCTAAGATACCAAATAATACATATTTCCAAAACAAAACAAAATGACTGTCAATATTTTGTACAATAAAATCACAGACATTTTGCCAAAATGTTTTACAAATGTACCACAGTTTCATGGCAACTGACACATAAAGAGCAACTAAAATCAATATCAGATTTAAATTTTACCAAATAATATTTGGCTGGGTAAATCCTGTGTATAATTTTGAATGATACTTCCTTTACCTTATTTGTAATTAAATATTGATTAGGTATTAACCAAACCTTTTTCCAAACAATATTGTCTGTCAGGTGATTCCAACCATCTACAAATGACATGTTTCGATTACTACAGCCTGCAACTATTTACTGTGCATGGAACTAAAGTCTTCAGAGAACATGGCATCATACAGGAGCTTTATTTGGGCTAACTCTTAAATTTTAAATATAGAAACAAATAGTTTAAAAACATTTTAAACAACAATAATAAATGTAAATGTATTTTGTAATTTTCTAATGATCATTTTTCAATTAATAATTCTAACTGTAGTGGTGTGTTTATCATCTTGATCTTGTATGTTATAATGATATATTTATTCATTTGCTTTGTCAGACACATAACATAAAGTCGAAATCTTTGACAGATTGTATCAAAGCACTTAACAGTATCAAATTGGAGGATAGAGTGTCAGTAATGTATAATGAGAAGATTAAACACTCAATTTTCAGTTAAAGGCATTTCATTATTGAATTCAGAGATGTCATTGTCTAGCTCAGTTTAGTTTAAATAGTATCTGTGCAATCAAATCGGCGATAATCGCTAGAAATTAAGTGTAAAAGTAAAAGTAAATGTTTACATCAAATCAATAGTTTTGTTCTCAATTGATTATAAAACATTCAGTTGTAGATGCACAAATACACTAATGAAAATACATTTATTGCAAAGTTCTTCAACAGGGAGTATTGTATATATCAAAACTACACACACACACACGCACAAAAATAATAATAAAATTCCCTCAAGGTTTAAGCACACGCATTATTCTCTTTTTTGCTCATTAATAATGAGAATGAATCAAGAATACTTTGATGGTAGTTCAGTAACAGAGAAGAACCTGTTATGATCTTTGTGAGGTTGTCAAAATCAGCAAATAGAGTAGAAACTATATCCTGCACTACTTTTACACTTATAAAAACACAGAAAAACAGCATGTTCAAGGAACGCTTACAGTTTTTCTTTTTGCTTAATGAAACTGGGATCCACTGATCTTCATCATCCCCTTCTTAGCACAGCAGAAGTGTTCTCTTGAAAATGTCTTAACACTTTTTCATTTATTTCCCACATTTTTCATTGAAAGTGCCCAAACTCTATTGGATTAACTGTTGAACAAAAGGAAAATATCTATTTACAGCTGACAGAAAGTACTTGCATAATTATGATTCTCTAACGCACATGTGTGCAACTCATTTGCACAACTCTTCAATCAGCAAGCAATCTTCATCCATCTATAGATGGATGCCACCTCTGTGTTGCTGTTTTCAAGCAGTATATAGTGGTGCTTATATATTCGATTTATATATAAGCATGTGGTCTTTTGATTTTCTATTAATTTTATGATTGTTGTTACAGTTTTTCATCGATTGCTAACACTCTATAGTTAACTGAATCATTTGGCCCAATTTTCCACAATTTTACAGTTCTCGAAAAACAAAGACACTTTTCTCAGAACTTTTAACACATTTCACCTGTTTGCACACGTTCCAATTTGCTCAGTGTTTTCTGAAAAACTCTACACAAAAACACCATCATTTTGCACAGGTTTAACCATGTTCTCATTTAGAAAACACAAACACACAATATAATTAACTCAAGCATCAAAAAATGAGCTCAAACAGCACACATTTATCCATGTGTAAACATTAAGTAGCAAAACTGATGACACACAGGTCAGAATCTCAGGATGATATGAACAAGAGCACAGGTGTGTTTTGGAAAATGAATACTGGTATTGGGAGACAAAGAGGAATAGGAGGAGACAAGAAAAAATGAAGAGGATTAGGTCAAAGGTCATTTGTTCCTGATGAAATACAAAGCACTATATTTGACCATGTTCTTCTGCATGAACTGACCATGAGGGAAGTTGGCCTACAGGCTCATCTACAAGGTTTCAACACTACTGACACATACAATATAATTACAGTACATAGCAGCAGCACTTCAGATGAGAGCACTTTCATTATTCTATGTACAGTAAATACTGTAGCACATGTTGTACACCCTCAGACTCATCGCTGTTGAATTGGATTTGTTGCCAAATAGTCCTTACATGTACTCTATTTTTGCAGAACTGAGAGATGAATGTCTAGGAGAGGAAGAGAAAGTCTTTTGTCAGAAGACTAAGAAACTACTAACAAATATGGATACTACCAATACTGTAATGCAATTTGCAAAAGTGCTCCTTTAAAATAGGAGAAAAAGCCCTAAAGAAAAGCAAAACAGGATTATTTCACATCCATTTATCAGGTGAAATGTCAGGGACAAGTATAAATTACATAAATGGGACAGCACATAAATAAATGACAATGCAAGCATACCAAAAACTTACATTTGATCCATTTTTTAAGAAACATTTTTAGAAGGAGATCAGACTCTTTATTATTATTGTTTAATAATCAAAAAATTAAGCATGACAATCAATAATCTTAAAATATGCAATTGTGGCTCACCCATGTCTCGGGTATGTGTCCTGTAGGATATCAGAGCGAATCAGACAATTTAAGATTCGATCAGAACATCGAAACACAAGGAGCCGAAATTCCACAAAGAGGCCCAAGACAACAGGCTGTCGTAAATCTGTCCACGATACCCTGGCGCCATGAGTCTGAAGCAAGCCAACCAACCACCAATAGTTATTGATAATCCCAACTCAGGAAGGAGATTGTCAAATTTGGGGCAAATAACCAAGTAACCAAGATCATGACCAAAATCATTACAGTTTTTTTTTTTTACAATCGCTATGACAATTTTTTCAATACTTTTAACAATTTTCCTAAACTCTTAACACAGTTAGCACAACATCCGTCTGTGTAGGCTATACAATTAACACATTTCTTGTTGCTTTGTCCCAAATTGCATACAGTTAACACAAATTTAAAATGCTTGAACTTCTTTTACACACAAGCTCAACCAAGACCAAAACAATGTAATTTTACTGCCAAATTTTCAAATGCTTTCACACTGTATATCAGAACAGATAACATCATGTTCTAAAACTAACTTATAGGCTAAAGTCAAAGTGAGCAGCTGTTCATATTGTGAATTGAAACAAATATGTCCTCTGGATTTTATTCTATATTGCTAATAAGAAACAGGTGATTGAAGTCATGCAAATATAGAAATTACAGCTGATTCCCATCTAGGAAACACACTTAAGTGTTGAGGTTCTTTCAGTCGCATGACCATATATACAGTAAAAGACCTCTTTGGGCCGATCTTGTGTGGAAAAGTGCACTCCTGCTAAAATGTGATAGTTTGAGCCCGGTCTCATGAAAGTGCATATAAATAGTATGCCAAATAAAAATGAACACTCATGGTATTGATACGGAAAAATGGACTTTGGCGTATATATGATACAAACGTGTTTGGCGTGCATATAAAACGCAGTTTTCACATGCATATAATACGCATCTACCCCACAACCCTAATCCTACCCATTTTTATTTGGCGTACTATTTATATGCACTTTCATGAGATCGGGTTGGATATTTTAGAAGATCTGCACCAAAGACTGGTGCCAGAGAAAGGGGACAGGTGGGAGACCACTTGCCAATATATGTGATCAAAGGGAACAATGTGGCATTCCACCATTCCCAGTGCAGTCAGAGCCTAGTCTGACACCCATTCGAGAATGATGTCTCCTTTCCTTGCCCCTTACTCCCCTTTCCTCAACCCCATTGAGAAGTTTTTCTGAGCCTGGAGATGGAAGGTTTTTGACCATCATCCACAGGGTCAAATGTCCCTCCAGGATGCAATGGATGCTGAATGCCAAGACATCACAGCTGAACAATACCAGGAAGGATAAGGCATACCAAAAGATTCTTCCCAAGGAGCCTTGCCAGAGAAGATATCAGGTGTGATATGGATGAGAACATGTAAATGACAGAATATTGCATATCTTTTGTTTTCATGCATTCTTGTTTTCTTTCTTGTTTTTCTAATGTCCTGTTGCAAATAAAGCCTTTACTGCAGCAATTCTGTCTCAGTTTCTTTTTCTCCCATAAACCGCTCTTTCTATAAAGCTACTCTGAGATGGGTCATTCAAATTTTGTATTGAATTTCTGCAGCAATAAGACAAAATACATGCATTTACTAAACCCAAAAAGAAAAAGAAACTGTAGTGTAAAACACAATCTATGATCAATGCAATATACTGTATTACTGTAAGGTCAGACCTGACACCTAAAATGATGCAGTTTCTGTAATTCCATTTGATGTTAGTGTTTTTATGATATTGTGCTATGATTGATTAAATGTTCCTGTTGGAAGAGAACATGTGTTAGTGTTTTGGAATAATAATTTTATTTTGAGACATGTTTGCAGTGTTTTGGTAGGTGCAGTGTATTGTGTTAGTATATTATTGTAATTTGAAAATTAGTGTTAGAGTTTAGTTTGCAATGTGTTGCAATGTTTTGTCAATTGTGTGTTGTAGGTGTGTTGGTGTGTTAAGAGTTTAGGAAAATTGTTAGAAGTATTGAAAAAATTGTCATAGCGATTGTAAAAAACTGTAGTAGAGACTTTGTTGGGTGGCTTCCCCCACCCAGGACAAGCACTAGACTGAAATTCCTTACGAGACCTTTTAACCTCTTTGGTCTTCACAGAACATATTCTCACGTCCACAGAATGGCACAGAAACGGTCTTTTATGCACCAAAATCATCTTAAAAGGACTTATGAGCAACTAATGATTTCTATGCAAAACTCCATATTATGTATGTAACCCACACATTTGATTATCATGTCCTAATCACTCATTATGTATGTATTTTGAATAACTATTGAATAGCTTAAGGGTTTATATTCATGTTTGGTATGTATGAGTGTGCAAATTCTTGCTTGAAATGTTTCTTCCAATCAATTCTTTTTCATATTTATCATATTCTGGTTTTAGAAATCATGTCCAAAATTATACTCTGCAAGAGCAGGAAAACTCGGACCATGTGACTGATAAGATAACAGATTTATGTATTGGGAGGAGAAACAGAGCAACACCCAGAGCTAAGACTGTGTCTAATTGGTCAAGACACCATTTTGGGATGTGTCCAAAAGCCCAGTTAAAAATTCAGGACACCATCAAACCATGCTCTCTTTTTGCTTTTAGCTTAGACGCTGCTTTTTAGCGCTCTTTGAGCGTGCTCTGGCTTACATGCCAGCTGATACTTTACACCACGATGAGAAGAAAAACCACCTAGTCTCGTTACATCTTTTTATTCTTTAACCTTAGTTTCTTTTCTTTCCGTTGAGTTTTGTGTTCTAAGTTAAATTTGCTGCAAAGTCCAGCTCCGATTGCACCCGCTTCAAACTTCAACTAACAACTGACTCCGAAACCATTCATCAGCCAACTCCCAAGATGTCACTCCAATGATTACTGAACTTCCAACCAATCAGCAACCTCGGGAAACCCCTTTCTGCAAAGACTACAACAAAAGGGAATTCCTTAACACAAATTTAATATAAACTTTAGCCTCACTGAAAAATTCAATGCGAGGGTTAAACAAGTGATTGATGGTTGTTCAGGTCTATAAAATAGCACATATTGCTAAACTTGGGATTTCACATTTTCACTCTTTTAAACGCATCCTTTCCTCACTTTCTCTTTTCCTGCAACGTGTATGAATGTGTGAGTGCGTGCGATTATGTGTTAGATTAGTTTCCATGTCTTAGATTTATCCAATAAAGTCTTATTTATATTGAAAAGAGAAGTATCTTGTGTTTTGTGCTTACAAGTTAATGTCGATCTTGTTACTGTACTATTAAATAGTGTTTTCACGGTATTTTGGATTTTAATATCCAGTGCAGGGTTGATGTTGTACGGCTTTTTCCAGGAGTGCAAACTCGTCAGGGGTGAAAAATGTGACAAACCAGAATCCACCCCCCCTGAGCTGAGTGATACTAATATCACTGTACATTAAACAGTATGCTTTACTTGTAGGTCGAACAGTTCTCAAATCGACTTCATGTCAGAGTAATAGCTTACTGATATGCGAGACAAATGTTAAGGTCGAGACAGAGGAGCATTTTGCAAAGGGTAGCGAACTAATGTAGCGATAACATTACTTACAATCTTCACAGCTATTGCAACAGCAGCCAAACACACACAAAAAAAAAACAGCAGCCTCACTCGGTAATCACTACTTATACTGGAACACAATTTACAGCAGATACAAATGCATTCCGTCCTGCTCTTCAGTGAACTTAATTTAGCTAGCTGCAAACAGGCTAATCTAACCACCAGCATAGCCCAGTTACTTCACAAATAAATTGCTTGCCGTTAGCTTGTTCCTACACGTTTTACATAGCCTCTGGGAATATGGATAGTTGCCTGCAGCGTCTAAAAGTTATGCTTCAGGAGTGAGATTGGTTGGTTGAGGGAAAGGACATTAAGGTAAGCCAATCAGAGGCAAAGTAGGGCAGGTCCATTCCTTTGCCAATAAGGGGGAAAAAACGCTACAGGGGACGTGACACAGATACGACAGCCGAATGTATTTCTTCTGTTGAACATAAAAGAAGATACTTTGAAGAATGTGGGTAACCAAACAGTTTCTGGTCCCCATTGACTGATAGTATTTTTCTCTGGGCCTATACTAGAACAGTCCTTCCCAAACCTGTCCTGGAGGACCCCTAGCCCTGCACATTTTGTATGTCTCCCTTATCTAACACACCTGATTCAACTCATCAGCTCGTTAGTAGAGACTGCAAGACATGAATTGGGTGTGTCTGATAAGGGAGACATACAAAATGTGCAGGGCTAGGGGTCCTCCAGGACAGGTTTGGGAAGCACTGCTATAGAAGTTACCCACATTCTTCAAAGTATCTTCTTTTGTGTTCAACAGAAGAAAGAACTTTATGCAAGGTTTATAAAAACCTGGGTAAATTATGACAGAATTTTCATTTTTGGGTGAACCATACATTTAAAGTGACAGACATCTCTGCTTCTAAAGGTATAGGCCTAATGTTTTATTAAAATTTGGATAGTCTGTTAATATAATATTCCATAAATTATCAGAGCTTGGTAGACATAATTATTATATTTTTAGACATGATTAAACAGATTAATTAATAGATTATAATTAATGTTAGACCCATATTTATTAATTTGTCGTTTAGGCTATGTTGAATGAGCAATATCACACGAGTAGAAGTGAGATATGGCTATACAGGTGCTGGTCATATAATTAGAATATCATCAAAAAGTTGATTTATTTCACTAATTCCATTCAAAACGTGAAACTTGTATATTATATGCATTCATTACACACAGACTGATATATTTCAAATTTTTATTTCTTTTAATTTTGATGATTAAAGCTTACAGCTCATGAAAGTCAAAAATCAGTATCTCAAAATATTAGAATATTTACATTTGAGTTTGAATAAATGACCATCCCTACAGTATAAATTCTGGGTATCTCTTGTTCTTTCAAACCACAATAATGGGGAAGACTGCTGACTTGGCAATGATCCAGAAGACGAACATTGACACCCTCCACAAAGAGGGTAAATCACAGAAGGTCATTACTGAAAGGTGTGGCTGTTTACAGAGTGCTGTATCAAAGCATATTAAATGCAAAGTTGACTGGAAGGAAGAATTTGGGTAGTAAAAGGTGCACAAGCAACAGGGATGACCGCAAGCTTGAGAATACAGTCAAGCAAAGCCGATTCAAACACTTGGGAGAGCTTCACAAGGAGAGAACTGAAGCTGGAGTCAGTGCATTAAGAGTCACCACGCTCAGACGTCTTCAGGAAAAGGGCTACCAATCCACTTCTGAACCAGAGACAACGTCAGAAGCATCTTACCTGGGCTGTGGAGAAAAAGAACTGGACTGTTGCTCAGTGGTCCAAAGTCCTCTTTTCAGATGAAAGTAAATTTTACATTTCATTTGGAAATCAAGGTCCCAGAGTCTGAAGGAAGAGTGGAGAGGCACAGAATCCATGTTGCTTGAAGTCCAGTGTGAAGTTTCCACAGTCAGTGATGATTTGGGCTGCCATGTCATCTGCTGGTGTTGGTCCACTGTGTTTTTTGAAGTCCACAGTCAACGCAGCCATCTACCAGGAAATTTTAGAGCTTGTCCTTCTGTTGACAAGCTTTATGGAGATGCTGATTTCATTTTCCAGCAGGACTTGGCACCTGCCCACACTGCCAAAGGTACCAAAAGCTGGTTCAATGACCATAGTGTTACTGTGCTTGATTGGCCAGCAAACTCGCCTGACCTGAACCCCATAGAGAATCTGTGGGGTATTGTCAAGAGGAAGATGAGAGACACCAGACCCAACAATGCAGATGAGCTGAAGGCCACTATCAGAGCAACCTGGGCTCTCATAACACCTGAGCAGTGCCACAGACTGATCGACTCCATGCCACGCCGCATTGCTGCAGTAATTCAGGCAAAAGGAGCCCCAACTAAGTATTGAGTGCTGTACATGCTCATACTTTTCATTTTCTTACTTTTCAGTTGGCCAAGATTTCTAAAAATCCTTTCTTTGTATTGGTCTTAAGTAATATTCTAATATTTTGAGATACTGATTTTTGACTTTCATGAGCTGTAAGCTCTAATCACCAAAATTAAAAGAAATAAACATTTTAAATATATCAGTCTGTGTGTAATGAATGAATATAATATTCAAGTTTCACTTTTTGAATGGAATTAGTGAAATAAATCAACTTTTTGATGATATTCTAATTATATGACCAGCACCTGTATATTGCCACGGCTGTGATTCGAGGGCAAGTGTGATATTGCGTTTATACAACAGTTCAACGGCACGAGTGTGTAAATAATTTAGAAATAACAACAGAGTATCTTTAAAAGCCCCCTTTTGTGCAGAACTACTTCCTTCCGCCACGGATTTAAATCTAAATTGACAGTTTAACAATGTAACTAAAATCACCATCACAAACACACGCACCATGTGTACTAAACACTATTAAATACTATTATTATTTATATAAAATAACACTAATTGAATAATCACATTTAATAAACAAAAACAAAGACTGGCCTTTAGATTTACCCAACATGAATTTATATCTCATGTTTGCCAGCGGCAATTTCCAGAAGATCTGGCCGCGGGTGAGGCGCTCTCTGCGGGTGTAATGAGCGCTGAACTGCCGCTGAACCGCTTGAGATCCTGTCTCCGAAAACGTTGAAGCAAATTTTGAAATAGACCGTATCTTTATTAACAAACCGTATATTTTAAGTCCAAGCAAGCACATTCTCGCCTAAAAAATCCTTAAAACTGCATTCCGTGACACAAAACAGTATTATTTTTAAGTTATAGTGGATTTGGGCGTCCGCCATGACACTAGATAGACGAAACATAGATAGACCCGGTTAGAACAAGCGGAGTGATACAAAATTGTGAAAGCGCGTTCCTGTAGCGATACCAGTACAATATCTCACGGTTCTCAACCAATCAGATTTGAGAACCAGAACAAACTGTTGTATAATCATAAATATATACATAGTAAATAATAATATATGTCATATATAATTTGGCATTTTAAAAAGTAAGAAAAAAAAGCGAAATTATTTAGATAAAAATGGGACAAATAATTAGCTGTAGAACTGTCAAAAAAGAGACTAATAATAATTAATAATTATAGGGAGGGATTTGCTGTGTGAGAAAAAACAAAACAAAAACGTGCTTACATCTGGCCAGAAATGGATTATTAGTTCTTCATATACTTCCACTGATTCTTTGATTACCTAAACTCTAACTCTTCTTTTAGTCTTTTTTATTTATTAATATTGGGAATAACCACCAGTGTGCTTTAATTCAAGCTAGGGCTGTAGCTATCGAATATTTTTGTAATCGAGTATTCTACCGAAAATTCTATCGATTAATCGGATAAGAAGAACTTTTTCTTAAAGGTGCTGTATGTAGGATTGACACCTGGCGGTTGAACTAGGTATTGCAGTCCAAATTCAAAATATTGGAGAGGGTTTTTTTTCACCAGGCCCCTCCTCCTCAGACTTGACGCAGGTTGCCAGATTAATGACACCAACAGGAACGAGCACACATGACAATGAATGAAATTAAATACGCTGTGTTTTCTGCCTACTGGCAACCCGGGGTGCCGAAATACAATTGGGTAAACTGGCAGTGGGCGGGTTTCACAAACCATAACAAACACAGACATTCCGGGACTGAATGCACATTTTCAAAGCAGAATAACTGACTGTAGCATTGTTTTTCAGATAAACAAGTATGTTAACTTAGCATGTTTCTTAAATATCTGCAAACATATTATGGTATTTTTATGCTTTAGTAGAGTCAAAATCCTACATACAGCACCTTTAATTAATGAGAAATACTAAATATACAAGAGAAAATAAGACAGGTCTCTTAAAATGAACAAGTAATTTGTTTCCTTTTTTGAAAAATGTACATTTTTATTGCTGAAATTGCATATATTAATAACTGTGAAAACTAAACCCATTTAGTGCATTTAATTGCCATATATCATTCAAAATGCAAATATAAATATATAAAAATATAAAAAGCAATTTCAAATTACTTTAAAAAAGGTAAACATGGTACAACCTAAAACTAAGACATAAATCAAAATAATAGTAATAAAAAAATAATAATAAAACCTAAACATGCAACTTAACTTTCAAGTTTCAGCCTAACTACAGCTCAGGCGTGACATAAGCCTTTACTGTCCTCTTAGAAGGCTTTGTGGCTTTTGTAAGAGGCAAAAATTTGTGGGCAGGAAGCTAACATGGAACAGAAACAACAGAGTCCATACACACAACATTTATTAACACATTTTTCAGCAACATGAATTTAAAGTTATTTGGAGATTAAACCCTCTTAAATGTCTCTCTGCATACTGGTGTGTGTGTGTAATCCTTTAAAGGAGCATGTGGTTGCAAACACAGTGCACGCTATGCAGTTACAGGGATGCACCGAAATTACAATTCTGGGCCGAAACCGAGAATTCTGGATGTGCTTGGTCGAAAACCAAAGCTGCTTTGTAATAATTATTTATTTTATTCAATAATATAAAGTAGTTTTGTAAGACTTTTTAATTTAACTCAATTTTAATGACACAGAATTTAAAAAACACAAGCCAATAAAATAACCACACTTTTATTGAAAGAAAATTGGACAGAAAATATATTAATATTAAATATCAATGTATTATTTTTATTCAGTTCTATGCAACAGAATCAGACATAACTGTTGTTGTTGTTGTTTTTGACTAATTATCCAAATAATGTATAGTCCTGCAAACAGGGTTTTCCTTTCTCAAAATGCGGCGGAGGTGGTACCATCCTGATCATGTGCATTGTGCACACAATGTACCCACCCTTCAAGTGGATGAAACAAACACTTTTTACACGCAACATATTTTAGGTGTTATAATAATTCTAGCTATGATTAAAGAAAATGATATAAAGTTATGTTTTATTTTCTGTCATCTAATGTTTTATTGTTATTTATTCTTAAAATAGCCTTATGAAATGTTTTATTTTTCCTCATAAATTCTGTGTTGTGTATCTGGTTATCAAATGAAGGCATAAAACATTAATTTTATTTATCTTTAAATGATTGAAAAATAAACTTTTTGGCAAACAAAGGGGATTTACTATTCAAATTAAAACATGGAAGAAATGTTGTGTGATCATTCCTTAAATAATAAAGTTTTCATAATTTTAGTAGTAGTAGTATGTACATTCTGCTGAACAATAGTAATATATATCTGCTGCAATGTCTTCAAATTAAACCGGACTTTTATTTTGACGGGTAACCGTGAATACCTTTACATTTCTGTGTGAATATAATATGAAGCTAGTTTTACTCAAATGAAACGGTGAAACGCTAACGAAGTGACTCTCAGAGCAGTTCTGGGGATGTAGTTCGTGTGTTTATGTCCATATTGAGACGCAGAGGCTGAAATCACCGCGAGCGTCACGCGCGCGTCAGTGTGTGTGTGTGGTAAAGGAAAACCCGCGTCTCTGCCATTCATTCATACAGAGATATGATCGCGTAATATGAGTTAATGCTCATCAGATCGCGTAAGTACAGCTGTACTACATACAGCATGTCACAGCACAGTAACGCTACTGCAAACAGGAACAAGTATACTACATAGAAATTTCTTGTCGGTGCGTTATTTGAGTGGCATGAGTGGTAAATGAGCAGAATGCGCACTGATAGAGTGCAATATTGAACGGAGCGTCACGCGGCGGCCGAAAATTCAGTGCATCACTAGTAAATGAACTAAAACGATTCTTCGCACAAATAATTTGCCTCAATGACTTTTTGTATTGGAGTTACTCGAGGAATCGTTTCAGCCGTAATTCACACACACAGAAGTAGGCACACTGATTATAGGTTAAACCGAGGTTAACACTGATGATGAGGATAAACTTGAGATTATGGGATGGACACAGCATTAAGAATTAGAGAAGAGTTTGTTTATGCAAAAAGACAGAAGTGAACTGTATTGTTTCAAAAGCACCTTTTCCTGTTTTCATTTCTCAAGACTTCAACTATACGCAATAAGGATCCATGAATGACGTGCCACATAGACAGGTGCAATATTATCTTGGTTAACACCTAGTCAAAATAGCCATTAAAATTAATAAAACAATCTTTTAAATATAATTTAGAAGATAAAACCTAATAACACTTTTACAGTTTACCCATATTTTGCATTTATCTGTTTGTGTGTGCATGATGTTGTAATGTTTTTTTAGGGTTGTGCTCTTTGAAGGAGGAAAACAGGTTGTTTCACTTCTCTCTGTTTTTTTTTTTTTTTTGTGGAGAGGAAGTGGAGACATTAGTGAAATCATGTCATTGCCTGACCTAGAGCAGACTGATTACTCAAACAGAGTTTAATGTACAAGTGTGAGAGACATATATTTCTGAAGCAACTTTATTTGAAACACGTGTGAAGCCAAAACATAATTTGCTTTTTACATTATTTTAGAATAAAAACAAAAATAGTAATAATTTTCAAATGTTTGTGGTCAATAAGATTTGAAAAAAAATAAAAAATTTTGATAATAAGAAATGTTTCATGAGCAGCAAATCAGCATATTAATTTGAGCTACAGCTTTCCTGTAGCTCAAATAGTAGAGCATGGCGCTAGCAACGCCAAGATCATGGGTTCGATTCCCAGGGAAAGCAAGAGCTGATAAAATGTAAAAACTGTAACTTGAATGCAATGTAAGTCGCTTTGGATAAAAGCGTCTGCTAAATGCATAAATGTAAATGTAATATTAGAATGATTTCTGAAGGATCGTGTGACACTGAAGACTGGAGTAATGATGCTGAAAATTTAGCTTTGCATCACAGAAATAAATTACATTGTTAAACATGAACTTAAAAAAAAAAAAAAAGTAATAATATTGTACAATATTAAAAGCAGCCTTGGTGAGCATAAGAGATTTTACCAACCCCAAAATGAAAAAAAAAATGCAAAACAGAAAATCTCTACCTTCACCTTTTACTAATTTCCGACAAAATCTGAAACCTCTGCAGAGTGTTTTTCACAGATCATTTTGATATGAACACACAGCGTTCAAAGTAAAAGCTTGGTGTGCTGGCTGAAACCACAAAAAAAACCTTTCAAAGATCATTATCATCAGAAAAAAAGCTACAGAAAGTCAACGATACACAAACACGTTCTTATCTATACCTTTAAATCTATAATTCTATAAAAACAAAACTTAGTTTATGTGGAAGCAATTTTCTTAAAGGAACAGTTTATTTAAAAATGACAATTCTGTATGAGATAGTAACGAGATAAAATTTCTGGCTAAACTCTTTCTTTAACAGTATAGCAAAAGAGGAAGAATACGTATAATTTTAATATTATAAGAGGATAACAGTTGACTACAGAGTCACTGACATTTGCCTTGTGCTTCCAGAGCTATGAACAGATCCCACTCGATATTTCGACATTGTGTTTCTCCCTAACAGGCCTTTCTTAAAGAGAGACGTCAGGAGCTGGTTGCGGAATTTCTTTCCAATGAAGGCATACAAAATGGGGTTTATTGCACAGTGGGCAAAAGTCATTGCCTGTGTGACGTACAAGGCCACGTCTATGCTGTCTCTCAGCTCACACGTTTCCATCACCTGGCCGCCTCGCATCAGGGTGTCTATTAACTCTAGGATATTATTGGGCAGCCAGCAGATGATAAAAGCCAACACGACAGACAGGATGACCCGCATGGCCTTCTGCTTTTGGCTGTTGCGCGAGCGGCAAAGCGTGCACATGGTGAAACCGTAGCAGAACATCATGACGGCTAATGGCAGGAAGAATCCCAAAGTGTGGTGGAGAATCCGCAAACTCATCCTCCAGCTGTCCATGCTTCCTGCGGTCAAATTGTCATGGCACGTATACTCCTGCGTATATACAGACACAAAGGCCTCACGATTCACTATAATGGGCAGGGACAACAAACAGGCACATAGCCACACCACTGCACACACTATACCAACCAGATGGCGTTTTTGGGTGAGGAATTGGGTTGCTTTCACGATGGCCAGGTAGCGATCAAAACTAATGCAAGCCAGCAGGAAGACGCAGCAGTAAAATGTGGCTTCCTGCAAGCCTGAAATCAGTTTGCACATAAATGTGCCGAACATCCAGTGGCCGGCGTAATAGTAAGCAGCCCAGAATGGGAGAGTCAAGGCAAAGAACAGGTCGGCGATGGCCAGGTGCATCAGGTAAACATCAGTAGACGTCCTGCGGTTCTCCATGCAGCTCACCACGAAGATCACCACCATGTTGCCCGGCAAGCTCAGACAGAAAACTATGACGTAAACTAAGACCAAAACCGCGTGGTTCATATACTGCATGTTGTCTGGGCAGGGAGACACCCAATCAGGGTATATGAAATCTGCAGTAGTAGCTTCCATGTTTAAGATGTTTGACTGCCAACTGTGGAGGGACAGCTTTATTAGAGCCAGCATATTTCAATATAAATCATTCAAATGATTTATCAGCTAAAAGTTTGGACATTCTGTACAATATGTAATTTATGAAATAAATAAATATACTCATATATGTGTTATTTTATAGTTTTAATGACTCTCTTAACTGCCTTCTGAAGAGCTGCTTATAAACAAATTAAGCTAGTTTTACACTGTAAAAAACTGTTTCAATTTGAAAAAGCTGCTTTAAAATTCTGCCTTAAAATTCATAAATTTAGTTAAAATAATATGTTAAATTGCTCTAAATGACAACTTGGATATTTGAGTTGTCTAAACTTAAATTTTAAGGCAGCATGAACATTTACTTTTTAGTTGAAACAACTATTTTTTAAGGTTAATTTAATTAACTTTGTGCTATTAAACTGAAATGAATCAACAATCAACTGACTTTGTTCCCTTTGCGACATTCACACTGTCAACACTGACCTACATTGAGCTGTATAATGACACTTGTCTTTTTAGAGCTGCTTTACATCTGAAATGATATACAGTATGTTGAATATTGGATTGAATATGTGCAACATAAGTTTTCTTGTTTATTGCTTTGATTCTGCTATGAAACAATCTGTATTGTATACATAAAAGTGCTAAAAGTGCAAAATAATAATAAAGAAATTAGTTGATATGTCTTCAGTTTTGACTGGTCTTAAATGCATAAATCAAAAAGTAGATTTAATTCAGGGAAATATTTCAAATTAAGTCATAATGGCTAATCCACTAATCTTTAATTAAAAGCTGAACAAACTGTCAATATATAGAGCAAAAGTGTATTCTCTTACCGTATAGAATTTACCGTATTCTTATTTTCTGTGATTTTATTGATTAACAGCGCTCAGGTCTGGCAGTCTGGGATTTAGGGACCATTCAGTGAAAAATTACTTGATACTAACTGTTAATATTCTAAGAATTACTGGTTTGATAACAACTGCTTATTACTAGGCTACCCATCCCTTTCCTTCCTGTATGAATAATCAAGAAATGAGGTAGAGCAGAGATACCATCAGCACCTTGGTTTCACAAGAGCTTTAACCAAAAACAACAGTAAAGGGGGGTGGGGGGTTGTTGTTGCTGAGTGACTATCCTGCCCCCTCACTCAAGATGAATATGAAAATCGATTTTAATAATGAAATAAAATAGACTATTTAAAAAAAAAAAATCGCCAAGTACATAGAATTTCTAGCATTAATATTAGGCTACTACAGCAAAAATTGATTTATGAACAGTCTGATTCACAATGTCATATTTTGGCACTCTTGACACAAACTTCCTGCACCACAAAGAATGTACCTCCATAAGCTAAGGGTATATACACTACATTGCCAAAAGTATTGGGTCACCCCCTTCTAATGAACAGGAGAAGAAAATATGGGGGACTAGCTGTCAAAAGTGATTGATTTATGACCCTTATGATTATGACACCCAGGTGTCAAATTGAGACCTCTGACCTCCTGTTCCTGTTTTCTTGATGTTTGTGACACTGGGTTTATGGCAGTGGCCATTTTGTGATCAGGATATGATTCGGCCATTTTGTTTTACCATTTGTTCTGAAGTGTTACAGCGATCTCGGATGGGTTGGTCCATCAAGTGTTCTAGTTGTTTCACACCTTTGAATAAAAACAAGAATGAATGAGATGAGTGGTATTGCGTCCTTTGTTTTGGGATGAAAGACTCTTCCAAATATTTGTCCCTATTACCATCAATGGTTGCTGAATAGATCAAAAAGGCAAGCAATTATCCAAGTCAGCAACTATCTAATCCGTCCACGCTTCTGAAAAAGTGATATGCCTGGACATGTTCTTTTTAGACCCTAAGAGTTGCAGTACATTTTCCACTCATGAAGGCAAATGAAGAAACAAAATAGTTGGATCGCTGTTGTTTTGGCGAGTGAAAAATCGGGCTAAAATCGTGCAGTGTGAACTAGGCATAAGAGAACTTACATGACTTAAAGTGAGATCCATGCAGTCCAGATGCTTATCTGTGAATTAAATTGTTCCCAGACTTGCATGCTTAGCCCTCCTATCTGTGGATTGTGTTGTTGTGTATTTGGATTGCAATGCGTTACCCTGACTGGTAGTATCAAACATGTATTGAGAAATTAGTCAGTATCTAAACTTTTTACACAAATTTCCAAACTAGTCTAAAATCTTCTAGTCTAAAATCATTCTTTCTTCATCTGTCTCTTTCCTGACTTTCTGGGCCTGTATAACAGTGTTTACGTCGACACCTCACCATGGTCTGATCTATAGGCTGTATGTTAATGTCTCTTACCTTCTGAGCAGGAAGGTGTCAGGACATCTACCTTTCCAGGTTGGGGATAAAAGAAAGGTGTCATGTCTGAGGGTAGTTCTTTGTTTTGGGGGGATGGAAGGCATCCAAACACGTGTCTAATATCAAACCCCTAAACGGTTTAGTTCTGCTTGATCTATAGGCTAAATGTTGATAGCTAAGACATCACTGTTTTGATTGTATGAAAACTGAAACATAGAATTAAAAAATTCACCAATTGATGAAAATTTCTATATGCGTCTGAAAAAGGTGCTATGTCTGGTCAAGTTTTTCTTTATCATCTCAGTGTGTGTATGCTAACACCTCTGTAGGATCAGAACAACCTAATCTGTAGGTTGAATAGATAAACTTATAAGGAGGAGTCTTAAGTTAAAAATTATTCAAACCACCAACTGTCCACCTCACCTGTCCATTTACTTCTGACAGTGAAGGTGATTGTGGGGTCTAACTGACAACGGACGACAGTATCCTCTTTGTGCTTGTGTTAATGGCTTTACAGCATTCACTCATATAGATGTGCACAGAATCATGCTTTAGTATGAGCAAAAATGTTGTGTTTGTGACAAACACACAATTTTTTACTTCAGAAAAGTTTTTTTTTTTTTAAATGTATGACTGAACCTTTCTCATTTGACAGACTTACGTTTTCAAATTATTTATTATTTCAAATAATGTTTAACAGCCACAGGGAATACATGTTGTTTTCTAATGTTCATGAAAACTTTATTGGTGTAAATTTCTCACCTAGAACACAAAACTTGTACATTTTGACTATTTTCTAGGTATCATGTCATTTTAAACGGTTTACTAAAAGATTAAAAGACCAGCATCTGTGATTTTCAAAATGAAAGAGATATAAAATATAAGGATGTTTCAACTATTAACATCAATTCCTTTTGACCCTAATAAACTGGTAATGAATTTACTATGGAAATTGATACAATGTAGGCTACAGTTCTCGTACCATGTGTGTAAATAGCTGTGCTAAAACATTTATGAGTATTTTTGCATGCCAACAGATTTTGTCAGGGATGTGTCTCATCTAAGAATCACAGTGTTTTGTAAATAACATTTTTTTTTTTTTTTTTTACATTACTAGATTTAGTCATATTATCAAGATTTCAGATAGCCGTTCACAATTTTTTGTTGGACTGTGTATGTTTTTAGGTGAAGACACCTCTTTGTGAGCTGTCATCATAAAATCTTTTTGAGAAATTTCTTTTAGTGCAACTTTGTGTCTGTCCATGATGTGCGAACACACGAAACATCAACATGAAAAATAAGTCTTGCTGTTTTACCCTTAAAACTATTACAACTGAAACAATCAAACTATTGCACTGAAAGCTGCACATTCATTTAAGTTTGAGCATGTTAAAATTTCCACACTCTTGTATTGATCAATTTAATCCATAACCTTTCATACATTCAAGAGACCAAATCTCTAAGAAAGAGTGTATAGCAAGACAAGAAAATGTTTATAATGCATATAGAATTAGGAAAATCTGTTTCATAAACAATTGTGAAAGGATGACTGGATTTAGTCATCTTGCTCAGATAGCAGATGACATAATTCACATTTCGTCTGTTTGGCTGTATTTGTTTTAAGACTCCTCTGCAAGCTCATGCTAATCCTTGCATGGGAAAGAGAGCATGACGAGCACATACTTATTCATTTAAGAAAATGATTGAACATTTGACTGAACTTTTTATTATTTTGACAAACCTCCATTTCAAATTATTTCCCTTGAGGTGTTTGTCCACAGAATCTTTTTCAACACAACGACATTAAACATTAAAGAATGCCATCAGTCACTGTCACCATCTTCTTTGACTCAAATAAAGCAACATCTCAGGTGTACGTAAGCATCTACAATGTGTGCATGTGCTAAACATCTTTGTTTCTCCACTTCTGTCATATTTATTTGATGTAATGCAAACATATTTTGAGAACTATGATGTTCCACGTTTTTGTAAAGGTTATAGAAAGAATTCAAACATAATCTTTACATCGGAATTATCTTTGCGCAAAGCAAATTGACTAAAAATCATTGAATTACAAAATGCAAAAATGTATACATTTAAGAAAAATTGCTATAATGCATACAGAATACAGAAATCCTCCTCTTGATCTATTGTGACTGACATTTTACTAAGTCAGACGATCAGGATTATGGACGACGCGGCTCACATTTTGTTTGTTGGACTGTATATGTCACTACTATGACTGTACTGTAGGTGAGGCCTTCTCTCTGAGAGCCATCAGCATTCAGTGTTTATAGAAATAAATGAAAATTAAGAAAATTTATTGAGAGTGTCTAAGTCGGTATTTCTTTTTAGGACGATTATTCATCTATTTGATGTGAGACCCCATTAAGTATCGACACAAAAATTAAGGCGTGCTGTTTTACACTTACAACTGAATTGACATATCTTACTATTGTGCTCAAAGCTACACATTCAGTAAAGTTTGAGGTCGTACACAATCTTGAAAAGGCTACAGACACAAAATATCAAGGAATTTTTAAGTGCTCTCTATGTAACTCAAGAGTCCAAGTCACTAAGAAAATATCATATGAATACAGAAAACCCACTCATGATCATCTGGGTATATTTTTGTAAATGTTGTTTTAAATTACTTTTTTCTTGCGCCACTACATCTAAAGCTCTTGTTCAGATGTGCACATTTTATTTGTCGTACTCGTTTCAACATTTCCGCTTGAGATTAAAGCCAAGGTAATGTGACCACAATTAAGAACCATGACATTATACTACATTCCCTTTGAAAAGGTTATAGACAGTCGTTTATACAGGAAACATGTTTGCGCAACAGAAATATGTATCAGTATAACAAATACCTAATACTGAAATCCTCTCTTCTAAATATATTGTTAAAGTTTTAATGCTGATTTTGATGGCCTACCCCACTAGCTGATACCACTCTATACTTTTTCATTGTTTTTAGATGAAGACTATTCTCAGAATCTTGTCAATCATGTCGCAAGTGTTTGCAGGAAAATATGAACAAATACATAAGAAAATAAAAGGATAGTCCTTCTACAAGAGATTGTTTAAACCGAGATTGTGATGTACTGTAGAGCTTTTTCTGGTCTGTCTACAAAGCGGCCACGGGACACACAGATCTTACAGTTTCTCTGTTACATGTACATCTCTTTCATTTAGAACACAATGCTGCACATTACAAGTTGAAGACAGTGTGGAAACACTATTTTATTTGTACACGTCTCTAAACATGACTTTAATAAATAAATCACAGATGTCATGTAGTTAATTCATTGAAAGGTGCATGTTTTTGACCATTTTAGACGGTCTGCACCAGCACACAGACACATGTTTTAGGTATTTATCTGACCAAAAGGTTTGATCCTGGGGAAACACGCACAACAGCAGCTGTGTGTTGTCATGATTGTCTTTATACTGTAACTGATCACTTTTATTGAAACAATGCGGCATGAAGTTACTGTATTCAACAGCACAGTCCCTTGAAATATTGTAGTATATCTTTTTTTCCCCCCTTCTAAATATCATGTATTTAGCTTAAATATTAGTTGTTAAGTGTTTACAAAGTTGTCATGCCTGTTGTTGAATTTTATAACATATATTTCACCAAACCTAAAGGACTGAAAAATAGGTTTAGCATAAGTCTGTATTTCAGCTGTTAGCCTGAAAATGCAAATGAACTGAGATTTCATACTGAGATAATCTACAGAACGTAAAACAAGCTCACAGTTTTGGATTCTAGCTTATGTTGAATATTGTTTGTTACAGTTTCACATGTTTAACACCTCATTACTTGAAGACACGTACTGTATAAATCACAAAGTTTTTCACTGTAGTAGGCCGACTCTGAAACCAGACCAACAAAAATTTGCTTGAGACTTAGCTGTAGCAATATGAAAATTGTTGTGTTTTTATCTTTCTATGATTTGTTCGTGTTTATCATATTCGTATTTATGTGGATTTCCTTGATTTAATAAAATATTTAACAAAATGCTTGGGTAATGTGTGTGAATATAGAATGTGACACAAGGATCTTTGAAAATATTTTATCCTAAAATATCCATGTAACACTCGGAATCATTTAAGATTGAGAATAATAATACAATTAAGACATTAACATTTTACAGGAGATGTGAATGTGAGTTCTTGGCTGATTTGTACATTATTAAATTAAAATAATTCTATTAGAAATTGTCATGAACTGAAGGTGTAAACAAAAACACTGTGCATTTAACAGCGAGATACCTTTAACGCCTTGTTTGCAAGAAAAATATACGATTGTTTAAGAGGTAATAATCTCACTGAATGTATCAAAGCATCCGATGTTTATGACTACTGAAGGCACCACATCCTTGGTTGTTTCACACCTACAGGCCCTACCTACATTCAGATTTTGGTATTTAAATAAGGTTTAGCGGCCACATAATTAACCGGAGAAGACATTGCAGTCTCCTGTTACAATGGCTGCTGCTGTTCCAAACAGTCCTGAAACATCTAGAAGAATGATGTGTGTAACACCGCCAAGAAGTTCTGTTGAAATGAGAGAGGAGCTGACTTTAGAAACATGATAATTCGTATACATTTTACGTAAAATGTGGTTCTATAAAACGTGCATTTACTTACGTTTTTTTTACAAGCACTAAAACGTACAATACTTACGTATTTTCAGCATTTAAACGTACAAAACTGATGTATTGACGACATCTAAAAATAAATCCTTATGAATATTGAAATCGCGGCATTAATTTTATTATTAGTTGTTATATCAATTACCTTTTCAATTGCATCATTAAATAGTTTACTCCTTTACTTAATAGGAAATGATAACATTTCGTTTTTGTTGTGTGATTTCTGCTGCCAACTCGTTTCCAAGACTTCACTTTAAACTTGTCATGTACTTTGTTTGCCATGAGCCACAAAAGGCGTTTTCTCCGACATGCTGTGACTGACAATAGAACTATAAAAAAAAAAACACCAAAACCACAACATAATTACGAAATGAAATGATTTTATTCGTGCGCTGTAATGCAGATCTTCAGAATCCATACGACTGTGAGGAACAGACCCAAATCCAAGCCTTTATTCGACGATCTTCATCTCCATCCAGAGCAGCAAGTCCAGCGACCGTAAAGCAAAGCCCGCGCTGACTGACGCGTTCGTTACAAATTCAAATGTTGCCGCTTCAAACGACAGGTTTTACGGCAGGATAATCAAACGCTCATTGGCTCTCGCCTGCATTCGTCACAGATTGCGACATGCAGTGTTTCTGGTGAGGTGTGTATTTGAATAATGCTAGCACGCGCGCGCCTTCACAAGTTCACAGAGAAGAAAATCTGGATAATATTTTCAGCGATTTACAACATAAATTCTGTTCTGCACCTCACACAAACCTACTGTATTCCGCCAGAGAGGACTGCGGCTGCAACGCATCGTCATTTGGATTACTTTTGGTAGTGCTTTCGACATTTTTGCAATAAATAAATTATTGTAATTGTATTTACCTGTCTGTCATGTTTTTCTTATACTGTACAGAAATATCTATGTTTAGGTTTAGATGCAGGAGTGGGATGAGCGACTATAAAACATTTTTAATGCTATATTGTTTCTAAAATGGTTATTTGATAATATGGCGTTTGATATCCTTTTATATTCGCTATAAAATGGGTAGGTTTAGGTTTGGGGGTAGGTTAAGATGTCTAAAATCTAAATTGCTTATTAATAAAATTATAAAAATGCATATTCGCTGTAAAATGGGTAGGTTTAGGTTTGGGGGTAGGTTAAGGGGTCTAAAAGTCTAAATCGCTTATAGATAAAATGATAAAAAGGCATTAATTTGAATATCTTAATGATATAAAAGATACGTAAATATTTTTACGTTTTTTAGCTAAAAATACGTATCGATTTGTACGTTTTAAACGTTGAAATACATCTAAATTGTACGTTTTAGCATCAATAAAAATGTACAAAAATGTACGTTTTGTGTTTGTAAATGTTACGTATTAATACCTACGTATAAACATGAGACCAGGCTGAATTGCCAGCATCTTAACAAAAATCCTAATTAATGACCGAGTTATCTCATAATCTTTAATCAAAATATCTTTCATCAATCAAAATATTGCGAGGCTTCGCCGGTCAAAGCAAATCCCTAACCAGGCCCCTTGAGGGCAACACCCCCATCTCAACAACCAAAATCCGAAACGTAGAAACAAGACCTTTCCCCCCAACAATTTATTTCGCTCGAATGTACAGAAGATTCGCCACTACTTCCTTGTGACTACAGCTACGCTACATCCCCTGTGAGCAGAGAGAGTGGCTGTCCTCATAAACTCTGCAGTTATCACAGGCTTTCCTAGATCTTGACAGCACAGTCAACGGAGCTACTGCAACATCTTGTTGATCAAAACATTATCTACAGTATATGGACCAACAGAATCAGCTCCAACAATCCAATTTGTCTGAGCTTGGCGCACTCTGCAATTTTTCAATTAATAAGGCTTCGACGGATCTGAACCATAAACCAGAAATTGAAGCTGAAATTGGAATTGCACAAGGCCTGGACCGTCGTGGATTAAAACAGTCGGTCCAGATTCTAGGAAACGGCGACAACATTCTATATCGATTAGGGGACAAAGTTTATCTCCTGGAGAGAATTTAATTCTGAAAAGGATGTCTGACGCTGCGCAAAAGCTGATGGAGCGCGACTGGAGTTCTGGCGCCGCTGCGGATGATCAGTTGAGGTGCGGCTGCCCCGCGGGGAAAACGTGTCACGTGATTGGCTTCATAGACTCTACGTTCAAACCGCATTACCGAGGACAGATGATAAAACTGATGCAAACGGTCATCGAGCATGCTTGCGATCCGAATCATGATTGTACTGGGGATACCAAGCGTGTAAAAAATCTCAAGAATGAAATGGACTTCGTAAGAAGCCTGAAAAATAACCCATGGCCGGATTTGACTGGCATGTTTATTTACAGCAAACATCCAGCCTCTTTAATCGTCAAAGAAATTCTGGATATGATGACGTCAGTGAAAGACACCTGAAAAGGATATTACGCGAAAAAGGATTGTCTCGACGGAAAAGTTACTCGGCCTTAGTGGACCTTGTTGATTTCATCAGTCATCAGCTGCAGTACTCTGGCCAACATCATGGGTACCGATGGATGTACACGAAATGCAGAGAGAAAGGTCTGCGTGTGAGAAAAGAGGATGTGCGCATGGTGCTGAAGGAATTGGATCCTGCAGGAGTTTCAATGAGGAGAGCCAGACGTCTCAGACGGCGCAGCTACTTTGCTAAGGGACCAAACTTTATTTGGCATTTGGACTCGTACGATAAGTTAAAACCATATGGCGTTTGTATTAATGGCTGCATTGATGGCTTTTCGCGTAAGATTATTTGGCTTAATGCCTACACAACTAGTAGCGATCCAAAGCTAATCGGTGGTTACTATATTGAAGCGGTGGAGCGTTTGGGAGGATGCCCTAGAGTTGTTAGGGGGGATCTTGGAACTGAAAACGGTCATGTAAGAGACTTTCAACGTTTTCTTCACATCAGTCATGAAGATGAAACCCTTGACAGCTATTTGGAAGGTGCAAGTACTGCCAACCAAAGGATCGATTACTGGTGGGGGTTTCTGCGCAAAGAGTGCATGGAATTCTGGATTTCCCTGTTCGCTGACCTCAGAGACAATGGATTCTTCGATGGAGGATTCTTGGACAAAAGATTGCTCCAGTTCTGCTGCATGGGACTCATCCAAGTGAGTTTATCTGAAATTATGTTTTAATGCTTCTCTGTGTGTGTGTGTGTGTGAGAAAGAGAAAGAAATTTTGTCATTATTCACCCCATTGTTTCAAACAATACAACACATGACTGTTTTTGGTAGGACACAAAGAGCAGATTCAGAGCAGTATCCATCATCAAGTTGAAGGGTGGTTGGTTTTAATACAAAAGGCGGGATGCTTGAGTGAGAGCTCACTGGTTTTCATCCTTTGTTAGGCCAGAGATGAGAAAATGTTTTTCTACTGAATCCCTGAGCCTTATGTTAAATTGAGTGTATGTTACACAAGGTCTTGAGTTAAGTAGCTCTATTAGACTGTGTACGATAAGTTCAACCGCGAAATGCGTGTGGGAAATGCCATTGGATTACATACCGACGGTCTGTGGATTATTCATTGACTGATTCATCATGTCATTGCCGGTATTGGAACACTTGGGACAAAATTGTTGGCAACGGCCAAACAACGCTGGAAACACAGGTTTTTTTGTAAAACTTATTGCGTGGACTGTTTTGATGGAACTGATGTGTACATATTATGGAGAGGGGGTGAAATGGTTGTTTATGTGTGGAGGTTGCTTGTTTGTATACACTATGACACTTTAATATATCAGTATCAAAAACTCAATGGATGGTATCCCATATTTTTACTGTGGCTTTCGTTAAACTGATGTTTGAGAGATTTTGTTACAGCTTGATGGACCAACCCATCCGAGATCGCTGTAACACTTCAGAACAAATGGTAAAACAAAATGGCCGAATCATATCCTAATCACAAAATGGCCACTGCCATAAACACGGTGTCACAAACATCAAGAAAACAGGAACAGGAGGTCAGAGGTGTCAGATTGACACCTGGGTGTCATAAACATCAAGTAACAGGAACAGGTCAAATCGATCACTTTTGGCAGCTAGTCCCCCACATTTTCTTCTCAGGACGTATTTTTATTGTTGTCGATTAGTGTGTAATGTAGCTGTGTGAGCATAAACAACATCTGCAAAGTTATGAAGCTCAAAGTTCAATGCAAAGGGAGAAATTGTCTTTTACAGAATTAGCATAGCATCGCCTACAGCGAATGACTGGTAAGGGACTAAGACAAAATAATTCTGGGTTAGTGACATCATAAACCCAGATAAACCCCGTCCCCGGGAACATGCAACGAAGGGGGCGAGGCCATGCTGCGCTGCTTTTGAGAAGAGGAAGAAAACTAGGGGTGCATGTAAAAATCTACTCCTATACTGTATGAATCGCGATTCTGTCTTCTAAGGATTCTAATGGATTCACAAGTTTCAAAATCAATGTTCTAAAACAGCCTGTTCCTCGCGTCGCCCTGCGTTAAACATGGATGTGCATGCGGTTGCCCTACTGTATTAAAGCTTTAATCATGATAAAACCACGCATATTAAAAGCTAACATAAGCAGTACCATAATAACAGTGTATCTAAAAGTATGAGACAACAACAAACAAAAAACATAGGCCTACCATTAACAGCCGTGCCTGTTCACTAATATCCTCTGCGTCTTACGGAGCCCTTTACAGGACATTGTGGTGGGAAAAATTCGGGGTGAGTGGAAAAAATTCAGGGTGGGAGGAAACATTTTTTTTCAAATGTTTTGCTTTCTCTTGCAAAACTTTTGCTTTCCCTCGAGAAACTTTGCGTTCTCTCGCAAAGATACTTGCGTTCCCTCTGAAAACTTTTTGCGTTCTCTCGAGAAACTTTGGCGTTCTCACTTCCTGTTCAACACTTCCTGTTTACTTTACGCTTCCAGTGGTTCAGACAGTTCCGTACATTCTTAATGGAGCAGTTCATAGTTTTATTTTGAACTTGGACTGAAGTATAAAGAAATACGCTCAGTGCTTAGTACAAGGCACGGTTTTGACGTCAGTGAAAGACACCTGAAAAGGATATTACGCGAAAAAGGATTGTCTCGACGGAAAAGTTACTCGGCCTTAGTGGACCTTGTTGATTTCATCAGTCATCAGCTGCAGTACTCTGGCCAACATCATGGGTACCGATGGATGTACACGAAATGCAGAGAGAAAGGTCTGCGTGTGAGAAAAGAGGATGTGCGCATGGTGCTGAAGGAATTGGATCCTGCAGGAGTTTCAATGAGGAGAGCCAGACGTCTCAGACGGCGCAGCTACTTTGCTAAGGGACCAAACTTTATTTGGCATTTGGACTCGTACGATAAGTTAAAACCATATGGCGTTTGTATTAATGGCTGCATTGATGGCTTTTCGCGTAAGATTATTTGGCTTAATGCCTACACAACTAGTAGCGATCCAAAGCTAATCGGTGGTTACTATATTGAAGCGGTGGAGCGTTTGGGAGGATGCCCTAGAGTTGTTAGGGGGGATCTTGGAACTGAAAACGGTCATGTAAGAGACTTTCAACGTTTTCTTCACATCAGTCATGAAGATGAAACCCTTGACAGCTATTTGGAAGGTGCAAGTACTGCCAACCAAAGGATCGATTACTGGTGGGGGTTTCTGCGCAAAGAGTGCATGGAATTCTGGATTTCCCTGTTCGCTGACCTCAGAGACAATGGATTCTTCGATGGAGGATTCTTGGACAAAAGTTTGCTCCAGTTCTGCTGCATGGGACTCATCCAAGTGAGTTTATCTGAAATTATGTTTTAATGCTTCTCTGTGTGTGTGTGTGTGTGAGAAAGAGAAAGAAATTTTGTCATTATTCACCCCATTGTTTCAAACAATACAACACATGACTGTTTTTGGTAGGACACAAAGAGCAGATTCAGAGCAGTATCCATCATCCTTTGGTTTCCACAGATGTCTGGATGTTTGAAACAATGATACACTTAGTAAATGAGGACACAATTTACAGTTTTGAGTACTCCATTTCAATGTTTTGTCTAATTTTATTTTTATTGTAATGTTTTATAGGATGAGCTGGATGACACTGCACAGATTTGGAATGCACACACCATTAGGGCATCAAAGAATATCAGTAACCCCAGTGGTCGGCCCAGTGTGATGTATGCATTGCCTGAGCTCTACCACACCAGAGACTTCCTCACCTCAGCCGACACTGAAAGTGTTCAGTTGTGCAAGAACGAATGCACTTTCCGACGCCCCATATCATGTGATCCAGATGTAAATGAACTGTGTAATGTTATAATCTCTGAGTCTCAGTTGAACATTCCAAGAGACCCATATCAAGCTATGAACTTATACATGCATTTAAGAGATGTGATCAGGGCATTACTGTAAGTAAGAAGGCAAGGTCATTTTTATCTGAAATGTTTACATAATTTGTAGACAATACAGTCCCCAGGGGAAACCTGAAACATTGTGGAAAGATTTTATATAGAATTACAATTTACCAGACTACAATCTTGACACATAAAAGTCATTGAAAATGAAAACACTTTTGCTAAATTGTTTGTTTACAAAGTTGTTTATAATGGGAAAAAGAGGCTACTGAGGAAATGTTAATTTCTAAATTTGAACCTGTATCAACATGTAAACTCTGTGTTTAAACTGTGTTATGAAATAATAAAAAAAAGGATAAGGATTCAGAGAACTTTCCTTACTAACAACCAAAGTGGTACTGCATAGAATGGAAATCTGAAATTTCAAATACAGTTTCAATTCAAAAAGTTTGAATAGCCTAACGATAATTAATCCATATTTTAAAACATTAAAATCACTTTTTACACTGTAAACAGTGCATATAAGATTGATTTGACATAAGAATCCAATAATAATTTAGCAATATTAATGGCTGAGGAATACATTTTAAAACAAAACAAACCTGACCACATATTATGTGGTTACATCTTATGTAATTGACAAAAAAGTTAAATGATTCAGTGTAATTTCCACACTAACAATACTTTGCAAATGCAAAAATATAAATTTCAAAATATACTGAAATTGCTTTTGTGCAAACAAAACATTTACAACAAAAAAAACAATCAAATAACAATTAAACCGTACTAACAGCACTGATGATATGCTTTCAAAGAGAACAAACCTGACCACTTGCTGGAAAACTACAGCTATTTGAATAGTAAATTAATGTTATGACAGTCGAATTTAAATCAACGTAATAATATAAGGGCCATTTGAATCCAAAAACTGCTGTTGTTTGTAGCATGCTGTTCTTTTTCACAAGGTACATAATAATACCTTCACACGGATTGTTACCAACAAGTTCATAACTACAGACTATCAAGTTCCAAAAAAGTGACTTTGACTATGAACTATTCCTGACCAGCATCAAATTCACAGGATGTCCATTTCAAAGTAATCACTGGAGAGAATGTTGTCAAACTCTGTGCGGAGGTCTGGGTAAGAACTGTAATTATAAGATAAATCAAGAGTAGCTCCACAGGTATGAGCTACTGGTCTTCTGCTGAGGCCAGATTCTGCATTGAAGCTTACCTTGATTTGATCAACACGTATAACAGAAGAACCAGTGCAGAACCGTATACATTTTTCTGTTTTGCTTTGGTCAGCATTTATGAGATAACGTTGCAGATGATTGAATACCATCTGTTCTTTCTGAGAGCGAATCAGCTGTGTTGTTTGAAGTAGCTGTGCCACTTTTTTGCCAGTGGCCTTCTTTGTGTCATACAGAGACACTAGACTTTCCTGGTCTGGTACTTTCAGCAGTGCAAATGGCATGGCTCTGTAGAAACAGTCTATTACATATTTGGGCTCTTGAAGAATTGCTTTGTGAGCCATTGTTTGGATAGCAACTTTCATGGTGTTTTTTGGAGGGATGCAATGGGAGCCCATTCTTGTGAAGAGGTCAAGCAAATCATCTTCATCACATTCCTCCAGTGTGCCTTGACAAGCCTTTGCAACGGCAGTTCGTTCAGTCAAAGAGAGGTAGTTGTGGAAAGATGACATCAGGACATCATCATTGACTGAGTCAATTAAATGCATACATGCTAAAATGAAAGCACTGGAAAGCCTTACTGGCAGTACACCAAAGTCAAGTAATCCTTTTACCCAGATCCTTCCTACTGCCTCCCATTGAGCTTCAGAGAAGTCTGGTCTCAGTCTAGGAACTCGCTTATCTTCTCCTTCACACTGCTCAAGGAACTGATCCCAGAATGCAGTGTAAACTTCTCTGGACACTCCAGCATCATCTACAGCTTTCTCATTTACAAATTCCATCTTCAGAGTAGATTGAATTATGCTGCTATCCATGAACACCGCCAAAAGATCTACAACCTTTACCCTGTGTATTAAAGTATGCACAACTTTTGCATTTTCTGAGTTTCCAGATGAAGTTATAGGAGAAAGATGGTTTCCTGAATGGGATGGCAAATTTTCTGGTGGTGAAGGCATTTCACTACCCGTCTAGAAAAGGCAAGGTAAAAACAACTTAGAACAATTATTCTGAGATTTCTTTACAATGTGTATTCATTAGTTATTTTCTACTAATTTTCTCACCCTCATATTGTTCTAAACAAGCTTTCCTTTAGTTTCACTGTAAAATGGAACTGTGTAATTAAGTTAAATGCAAAGCAATAATAATAATAATATATATAACTGTAGAATTATAAAATAACTATTTGATCATTTTAGTTACATTTTGAATACTTAAATTTAGTTCCAGATTTTCCAGTTGTGTTACTTTATTTTTTTTCCACTTAATGACAATGTTTTCATGTAGTTTCTATTAAAATTGGGTTAAGATGCATTTTCCTGACACAGCCTAGTCCCCATTCTTTGTAACTGCATGGAAAAAATATATATTTTACAAGCTCCCCATTTGTATTGCACAGAAGAAGAAAGTCTTCCAGGTTTGGAATGACATGAGCAACAGAATTTTCATTTAGAACTGTTCCTATAAAACTTACATGGATCTTCAGTCTTGTGTGATGTGATTTTAGTCTTGTTCACAAATATCATAAATGCCTACTTATAGGTATTAGAAGGGACTCAATGAGGAACTTTGTTCATTATAAATTCATGTTTTAAAGGTTTGTTCTGATGTATTATGTATATGATCTATACAGACTTTATTCCTTCCTTAATCTTCTTTGTAAACAAACAAAGCCAAATCTTACAAAATTAGGACTGATCATCTATGATCTAAAGGACTTTCACATGCAAAACATATTTTGGCTCTCTTATCAGCAGTGCAGGATTGCTATAACTTGAGGGTGGTGATGGCACCTCATTTTCAGCTTCATTCAACTCTGAATTCTGGAGGATCAATAAATATGCAGAAATGAAAGTGAAACACATTGTCACAAAAAACATAAGAAGAAAAAAGCAGCATCACTTGACAATGTAACAGCTGCCTAGTGGTGAGAAAGAAGCACAAAGCAGGGGACATTGGATGTATTGTGACCTAAAGCCCCCTGAAGATAATTTATATTGTAATTAGGATGTACAGTACATTGTAGTTTTAAGGTGATCCATAGTTTCTATTTAATGTTTGTGGTTTGAATATTTAATTTTCAAATCTATACTGTGACATTCGGTCCATCAGGATCACATTACCTGTATGATATTCTCATTCAGATTCCATGTTATTTTAACTTCTTGGTCCTCATCTGTTTGTTCAAGTTCTTCTCCTTCATTCCATTCAACTGTGTCTTCCTTATCATCATCTCCAAGATTCTGAACTATGCTGTTGTGTAGCGGAGGAATCTGATTGGTCAAGTCAATGAATTCATAGCTTCTCTGAAATCAAAGAGCTCATGTGAATGCTGTGCACTTTGGATATCTCTGGGTGGTGAAAGAGTCGTGTGAAGTGCCGGGTGTCTCTAAGGTAAATCCACTCTGAGGAACATCCTCCATTCCTCTTATACTCTGGGCTTCTCTAATTACTTGTCTCTGAAAAACATTCAATATAACATTCATTGATTAACATTTAATTCCAAATGCAAAAAAAATATTTAGACAATCGATTAATCAACGGTTGTTTCACAGATTAATCAGAAGGCTTTGATTATTCAGTTATACAGTCTATACATTTTCATATACAGATAGAGCTACTTTATAGCAGAAAATCAAGTTGTAATTCTGACTGAACATGACACTGTTGTTTTCATGATTAATACTGTAAATCTGCTTGTCATAAAGCAATGCATTGCATAAAGTATCATATAAATAAACATGACTTGAGAGCTGGTGCAAACATATCGAAATCACTATGATCAGATATTTTCACACCGCTGTCATTTTTGTAGTGTGTTTATTTTTTAAACAAAAGTGCACAGCAACATTGGGATGTTTGCTAACAGTAAACCATAACAAAAACATGTGCTATGTTATGACTAATTGTTTCAGCCCTAAATAATGAACAACTTTTCTGTGACTGTATTTACAAATGAAGCCCAAAATAAATTCAAATAAATTCAAGTCAGAGTCTTCATGATTTTACTCACCTTCCTCTTGGTGCCTTTGTTAGATGAAAGTCTGTCATCCAATAAATGTGTGCTTGTATCCTCATGATCACGGTCATGTCCATACGATGACACTTTTGCAGCAGGTCTCTCGGTATCACTGTCTAATCCGTCCTGTAGTAATGAGTTCTCATTACATTCTTCTTTATCATCATCAGATAAAGATTCTACATCTGTGAGGCACACCTCTTGTTTAGTGCAAATGTAAAATCTCAACAATTTCAGTTTGGTTAGTTCATACAGATCTCCAACAGTGCTGTCCATGGGAATGTGGTTTCTTTTAAAATCACAAACATGAAAAGTGAAGTCTGTTTCTGGACCTTTTGGTGACTCTCCATTTGGGAAAAAAAGTTTCTATCCCATTTCCATTATTTGTAAAACAGTTGTCTTTTTTTGAACTGTCAAATGCCTAGTTCCACCACCATTATTGGTCCTCACTTGTTGGTATCTATTACGGCCGAAGTGAAGCCATCCAATTTCAATTCTCCTGGAGGTTCTTTCTGCAGATACATTTTTGTGTCTTGCCATTAAATTATTCTCCTTAGGGAAGGCTTTTCCATGCAAAGTTTTAGAGGACTTTGATCCCAGTTTCCTTGCTTCAATTTTAGCTCTCAAATTTTGTAACAGAGATTCTTTACCAGAGCAGGCAGCTGTTTGTTGACAGAAGGAGATGACAGCCAGTCGGTCAATCTGAAAATGCAGTGAAAATGTAATTTTATAGATTAGTTTTTGAAAGAACATAAATGCACCCATGAATTCATAATACATTAATTAAGAGTCTATATTTATTAACATGTTTTTTTAAACATGTAACAACATTTACATAGAAAAAGTAACAGTGAAAGTCACATCTATTGATCTATGTGTCATACTGATTTTACAATGGAGTTCTGTATATGAACTTTGAGAGTATAGATAATCTAACAAGCTAGCTAGTAGGTACTGGTAATTACAGTTGAGTGAAAATGTTTGCACCCCCAACCCCCCAAATTCAATTATGTTTAGTACTGCCCTGATGAAGCTCTTTTACATAACACATTTATTATAACACATCTATTCCACATGCAATAACTTTTCACAATTTAATTTAAAGGACTCAAGACCTCAGTGATGCTCAAGAAGGCAACACACTATATTAAACTATAGTAAACTTTTCATCAGTATATGGTCTGTGTAATTTATATGAGATAAAAGGTTTTATTCCTTATTTTTACACATCATTCATTACAGTTTACACAGATCATAACTTTATCAAAAGAATACATTCTCTGGACTCTAGTGTGTTGAATTCTTAATTATCAATGGATATGTGTATTGTTTGTAATAGTTCTGAATGAGTCCCTTAAACTGTCCTTAGTGAAAAATCAGGTTCTCAGCATCATATAGGCAACGTAGGACACAATTAAAATGTGCAGAAAATGCTGGGAAACCAAAGAATGTGCAGTAGCTCAAAGATTTTGCTCAACAACAGTGAGCACTTTTATGTCTCATGACAAAGCAGTAACTCATGAAAGGCACACACACACAAAAACAACAACAACAAAAAAAAACAGTCAATGATTAATGATCATCCAGGATCATCCAAACATTATAAAAACAACTAGGGGGATGCACATTTTTGTTCAGTTTTCATTTATGTTATTGTGGAATAGATGTAAGTATCTTCTGTTAAGTAATATAGCTATATTTGGCTATTTTACAGTTCTAAAACTATACAATGAAAATGATCTCTTATTTTTGCAAACTTATACACTCCTAGGCCCTATAAGATAATTTTATTACTAGTGAACCAGGTAATTGTTGGTATGTACATCATTTCTGATTCTATATGAGACTTGGCATGTGGAGACCTGTCATGTGGTGATGTACTGACAGCCTCTTGTTCCCCTGGCTAGCAATAATTAAAACATAGCCTAGGGCTATATGTTAACCTTTTTTATGGATAGGATATTTAACGTTACACACACGGTGATAACGTACACGTCAACACCTTTGGTTGCATCATTAAAAGTAGCTATCATTTACATATTAGCTAAATATAGGTCCATTGGCCTTTAATGAAATATTACCCACCTTGTCCCTTTTCATGAGGATGATGTCCTCTTCTGGAACATCTCGTGACCTTAAAAACTCCTGCAGATCGTCCTCCATCGCAGAGCTACAACAATTATTGTTACAGAATTGTGGTGAGTGTATAATCACGTGGAGGTTTGGTTTATTCTTCTATTTAAGTAATAAAAATGATTTTAATATTTGATAACTTACCGCGAAAGACTGACAACCTTTCTCCAATGCAGCTGTGTACATCCAAGATCACTGAAGTGACGCTACACCAACAAAAGCGCGAAGCACCATGCAGATGCCTCTCGCAGAACACACCTTTCGCGGTTTTGCGAGAGAACGCAAATGTTTTGCGAGACAATGCAAAAGATTTGAAAAATATTTTTTCCTCCCACCCCGAATTTTTTCCTCCCACCTCGAATTTTTTCCACCACAATGTCCTGTAAAGGGCTCCGTAGCATCTCAATCGGGCTCAAATTGATAAGCAATGTAGACAACGCCATTGTTTATAATACAACCGGAGCACATGCAGCTGAGGCAAGGATGGGACGTTTAGACGCGCACTAGAGGCGGTTTATCCAATCACAACACACTGGGCCAGCTAACCAATCAGAGCCCACGTGTATTTCTAAGGGAGGGGCTTCATAAAAGCAGGAAATGGTCAGAGAAGGGACATGGAGGTGTGAAATAAAGGTAAATTATGTGAAAATAATGCGTTTTTTAACAAACGAAACATTAACACATGTTAGATTGCACCCCATAAACACAATCAAGCCTAGAAAAAAAAGTCAACCACCCCTTTAAAAATGATTCAACTTTGTGCTTTTTTTTTTTATTCCACTGACTTGCATGTCGCGTTTTTAAAGATGCTGTATGTAATTTTTTTTGACTGTATTAAAGCATAAAAACATCATAATACATTTGCAGATATTCAGGAAACATGCTAAGTTCACATAGGCTACTTGTTTATCTTAAAAGCAATGCTACCGCCAGTTATTCTAGTTTGAAAACATGCATTCCATGTCGGAATGTCTGTTTTTGTTTTAGTCTATGTGATTCCGCTCACTTACAGTTTAGCCAATAATATTTTGACAGCCTGGGTTGCCAGTTTTTAGAAAACACGGCATACTGCAGCCATGGAATAAATTCATATTTAATAATATCCTACCCACCTATTATCAGATGATCTAAATCTTCTGTTCGTCTTTTTAAATCTCCTTTCATCTTTTAGTTTTTAACAGCTCCTACTTGCTGTGATGGAGCAGTTATGAAATATTGTTCTTGTAAATATTTCCCATCATTTCAGTAATACATATGCATGCAAATTACAGAGAAGTGCAAATAGTGAATTTTGAATCTGTTTCTTTTGTAAACTCAGAGGTGTGGATTTGGACAATACGACCTTGGTGTTTGTCAAAAAAACAGTAGTAGTAATTTGTCCAGGGAATTTTACATGGGTGGTGGGAGAAAAACACCGACATTCTGAATTCGGACAACACATTCTCACTTCCAACTCATCACACATTGACGCTTGGTCAGGACCCCTTGGCGTCACTTTTTGATGCTCAAGGTACCCCTAGCATCAATTTTTCGACGTGCAGGGTCCTCTGTTGTTTTCAGTTATTTGTTTTAATTTAATGGTTTGCATGCATTTGTAAAAAAAAATAATAATAATTTTCTATAAACTTATACTTTCATTGGAGCACCTAACCCTACCCCTAACCTAAACCTACCCACTTCTGAACAATAGAAAACATGTAACAGGCAAATATAAGCGCAGTCACAAACTGGCCATAAACAAACAGTATTAAAGCATTACAAAAAAGTCGTGTTGCCTTCTGAAGCCATACTATGTCTTCATGCGAAGAAGAGAGTAAAACATATGGTTTTATCGCTGAAAATAATCCCACTCCGTTAATGTGCTCACATCTCATTCAAAAAGATACTCCCGTAGCATGACGCAATCGGTCACGAGACGTACAAGAACCATTGGCATTTCACAACCAAGGCTGACGTAAGGCTTCTTCTGGCGATATTTTTCGAATTTGCGCACAGACTGCAGCAGCAGCACACCGCATGAGCTTTATGGCGGATGGAGACGGCGATCATGCCTGTTTCTCTCACAAATCAATTGTTTTGTCTTGGAAGACTTGGAATATTATTAATTTTTGAATAAATTACGATGGTAGTTTTATCTACCTGTTATATCTTTTTAGTTTTATTGACAAATGGTAGGTTTAGGGGCAGGGCCGGGGCTAGGGGAGGCAATTGCCCCTCCAGATTCTCCTTGTGCCCCTCCAGATCATCCACTGGATACTTAAAAAAAAAAAAAAAAAAAAAAAACTGACGTAAATGAGTCTCGTTGATAGAGTTGTGAGTGAGGGCGCGGGTGCAGCCTCCAGATCCAGCTAATTATAAGCGTTTTTAGACTTGTCCTTTCCACTTAATTTGACACTATAGAATGTTAATAAAATAGGAAGTTGTAGTTTGGGGTCAGCAATATCTTTATCTTATTTGCAAAAGATTTGTTTATTTTTATTTATTTTTTGTTTTTAATAGCGATATCTGGCAACACTGCATCAACAGCACTCAAATTGACAGTAATCAAAAAAGCCTATGGACAGGTTATTGTTGACAGGATATGACATTCAGTAAGGGAAAAGCAAAAATATCATGATATTATCTGTCAGATATGTTATCAACGCTGTCAAAAACAGTATTTAACACTACACAGATCTGTAGAACAAGGTTACATAATGAAATGAAATACACAAACACTAGCGCAATGAAGAAGTCTATGCCATGTCATTCAGTATAATGGTTAAATGTTCACAAATCATGTTATAAACATTCATAAGAGCACTAGACATAGTTATCAGCTATATAGCAATTGTTATTAATAAAAACTATAACAGTAATACATTGTTGCATGAATAATAAACAACTGATAAAATTATCCACCACAAACTATAGTACAGTAGGCCTATTAACAAATTTTGATGCAACAGGGTATGATTTTAAACACAATCATCACTCCAAAACAGAGAAAACATCTTCTACAAACATCTACATGTCTGTCCCCCTCCCCCCCAACCACTGTAAAATAATGCTGCCCCACCAAGTTTTCGAAATGCCCCCCCCAGTCACGCAGTCCTTGAACCGGGCCTGTTTAGGAGCAGGGGTTGAGTTACGTGTTCATAAATGTGTAAATAGTGTAATATAAATAAAACTATAATAAGACTGATTACATTGAAAAATCACACCCCAAAATATATGCAATAATGGCAATATTATTACCCAATAATTTAGTCATGACGATAAAATTCCCAGTACCTTTCGTGTTAGCATATTGATGCCAAGGGTTTCTTATTTGAAGCAATGGATGACCCTGCACGTCGAAAAATGCAACAAAAAGTGACACCAAGGGGTCCTGACCATATGTGGGAGTGAGAACGTTTTGATTCGTACGGCAATAAAATCACAGACTAACCATGACAAAAATAGCTTCAGTCCCCAAACAATTACCATCCGAATAAGGCTAAACATGTTTTTCAAGCTGGATACTTAATGGAACGTCATCACCCCCTTTAATTGGGCTACTTTAGACATAACATAGCAATATGTAGAATAGCAATGTGACAGTGTTGTGTCCGAGTCCAGTGTCGAATCCTAGTTTTTATCAGAAGGGAACTTTTGAATTTGGAGTGTAAAATGTGAAATGTATGTCTAAGTCTTGGAAAACCTGGATACATGAGGAAGCATAGGCCTATTTATGATCTAAAGACCTTCGAGATTAGATTAATAAAATCTTAAAACGACTTGGGAATTTAATACATGTTAGTCAAGCTAACATGTTTTTTCAGAAACTTGAGTTAAAAATATTTTTACAAATCTGACAGAAGACTCTTAAAGAATATTCCACTGAAGAATATTCCCCTCATAAACATTTTAGAAACCTGAGATATGATTATTTCAAGAGTTTTTTTTTTTCTAGTTATTTTTTCTATTGTTTGTGACATACACTGAGATTATATATTTTTGGATATCAAACCAATCCATATGCAAAAAGCTTTAACTCCACTTTAAATTTTACTTTCAGGCTTCTCCTTTCAAAAACTGAAACGTACAACAATAAATGAAAAATGTGCCTATGAAATAAAAACTCAATTGTAACTTAAACTATATTTAAAATGAACTAAAAAATAGTGTGATTAAGATTAAAAGTAGGCTAATGTTATCACATTCATCAAATATCACACATCACATGACACTAAACACAGAAGTGGCCTCAACCACACTTGTGAGACACTATCTGACTACTGATCATTTTATTTTGCTTGGCTGACTGTGTAATAAAGAGATGTACAGAGTGTCCATAACATTTTTATTTTTTAACTTACAAATGAGCATGAAAATCAAATAGTACATCCATTATAAGTCCTGGAGAGGTTTTTGTGTCATTGCATCTGTTTAAGGCTGACAAACCATTACACCACAAACACTTCACGAGTACAAAAATATAGCTTTGAGTAGCTTTGATGAACTTTATAAAGTACTATTTATAAAGGAAAAAATATAAAGCATTTAGAAAAACCTGATATTTACATTGTTTGCTGTACATCATAGTGCATATTTAAAACATGCACATAATCTCTTTGTTAAAACCCTTTGCTTACTGACCACATACAGACTAGCTGCCTTGACAAAAAGGCTACAAAAAGCTTTTGAGTGTGTTGTGCTGTAAGCGATTTTGGCTATTTTGCTAACTTCAACCACACACTTCTCTCCAAACCAGCAGCTTAGCATTCTGCAATAGCATGTGTTTGCTTAATAGCAAGTCAAAGAGTTCATCACCCTTAAGTCTTTAAGATATCAGAAACGGGTCCATCCTTCAATATAAGTCTATGTAGTTTCTCATTTGTGTTACCATCCGCCAGATAAAAATGGCAAGTTGGATCACTCTGAAAAAGCTTGCATTCATGTCCATAATGCAGAAGTTACACGCCAACGAAGTTACATTTACCACTGTCCAGCAAATTTTGGTCATTTCAATAGGAATCAATCTGAAATTTGTATGATGGCGAAATATTTCCCCACACGGTTTTCACAATGGGTTCACAAAAACTGACAAACAGAAAGCTGATTGGTTTGAAAGTGGCTTAAATACAGTATGAGCTGTGCGCTACACAGACAATGGAACTTTTTTGCCTGTTAAATTTCATGGAAATTTCGCTATATGACTTTTAGGGTTAGGGTTTTTGTTGAAATCACTAACCCACCGTACGAGTGATAGTAAAAAATTATTCTTTAAACCTCTAGAAGCTCAACCAAGCAATAGAATGCTGCACATATGTATTTTTGTAGGCCAGAAGTTCCATTGTCCTGAAGTCAGTGGGTTTTTTAATAAATGAAATGAGGTCTGTAATTAACACAAGCTCAAGATATTTTTGTATTTTATTCTACAACATCAAATACATCAGTAAAACCCCCTTCAAAAAGTTGTTAATTTGTGAAGATTATCCTGATAAACTTTTGATGGCCACAGAGCTTATTTTCTGCAATAATTCAAAAGCCAATGGAAAGAGTTTTTGCATCATCATTGCAGTACTCATTTACTTCTCTCCCAATCATGGATTTTGCTCTTTCTGACCAATAGAGGGAGTCAAAGCATCATGGCAATTAGCCTCTACAACAAAGGGTTGTTCTAGCTCAAAGTCTAGCAGTTCTCATACACTGATGCCCATTGTGTAGTTCACAGGAAGCTGGAAGTGGCTTCTGAGGTCAAAGAAGAAGATCTACTAGATCTGGAGACGAAGAACCACTCGAGAAACCTTATCTATGGAGCGTCTTGCAGTTCTCATACATTGATGTCCATTGTGTAGCTCACAGGAAGCTGGAAGTGGCTTCTGAGGTCAAAGAAGAAGACCTACTAGATCTGGAGACCGAGAACCGCTCCAGAACTCCTTTTCTACGGAGCATCTGCAGAAATCTTTTTCTGAACTTCTCTCCCACAAAGGCGTACAACACCGGGTTCACGCAGCAGTGCAGAAGGCCAAGGTTTTGAGTTGCAAACATGGCGACGTCCACCGACATCTGTGTGAAACAGCTGAACTGAACCACTTTGGCTCTCAGGAGGGTGTCAACCATCATGGAAACATGGAAGGGGGTCCAGCACAGAAGAAAGGCTACAACCACAGCTATGATGACCTTCATGGCTCTCTGTTTCTGGAAACCGCGCGTACGCAAGAGCCGCTCCACTGTGATGCTGTAACAGATCAACATGACCACCAGAGGGAAGAGGAACCCGAGCAGATGCCTCATGATTCGCGTGGCCAGTCGCCACTCGTCGGCGTGATTCGTCTCAAAGCGTTCTGCACAAACGGTCTTCTTGGAAATTTGCTCGAAAAATGCCTCGTTGTAGAATGATGGCAAGGAGAGCACCAAGCCTAAAACCCACACCAACGCGCAGGCGACTCCGCTGCACAATCTCCTCTTAGCCTTCCGGGACTCCATTGCTCTGACAATAACCATGTAGCGATCCACGCTGATGCACACCAGGAACAAAATGCTGGTGTAGAAGTTCACTTCCTTCACCAGGCAAACCAATTTGCATGCAATATCACCAAACACCCAACCGTGGATCACGGAAACTGCCGAAAATGGCAGAATCAAAGCCAGTAACGTGTCGGCCACCATCAGGTTGAATAAGTAGATGTCCGAGGCGGAAAGCAAGAGTCTGTTGGAGGTGATGACCCAACCTACTATCAGATTCCCAGGAATAGCCATCAGAAAGATGAGCATGTAGAAGACGCAGAATGCAATGTTAACGGCATCCGCCATAGTGATGGAGGAACAAAGCAACGTCTTCTCATCCACGACAAAATCAGACAAGTTCTGGAGATCTGTGTAGTTGAACTCTTCATAGTAGAATTCACTGAAGTCATCAATATTAAGAGAGCTGTTTGGATCTGTTAGAAAATGACAAATAGAAATTATTAAAGCAATGTGTGTTAAAATGGAGACATTTATTAATAATAATTTCACTACTTTTTGGCACGTATAGTGTAGTTTAGTAGTTCAACTACAGTATAGAAATACAATTGTTATCCAAAAAAAAAAAAAAAACCTTAAATTATTTTTCTTTTCTCTTCATCTCTTTTTAAATTCACAATAAAAGTTAATTTTTTATTACTTATCTAGGAAAACTCAAAAAAAGAAAGCACTGCCCATATGTCAGACGAATAAATAAATATTCATGCTACTTCGTGTTACATGACATGCTACTTTCAATCAGTTTGCTCTTGAATGAATACAATTCATAAGTTAGTTTTTTATTTTTTATATTTATGAAAAAAAAAAACAAGAAAAAAGGTACAAGAAAAGCACTGCCCATATGACAATAAAAATAAATAAAATTCATAATTGGCATGCTACTTTTTTTTTATCAGTTTGTTTTTAGAATGAACTAAATAAAATAAAATTAGTTTTTCATTTCTTATTACTATAAAAAATTTAAAAAAGAAAAAAGGTACAAGAAAAGCACTATGACAAGCAAACAAACAAATAAATATTAATGTCATCTGATATATTAACTCTGATTTTTGTTGCATTTACCAAATGGGTAGTTGGCGTTTAAAAAGTGTTCCCGCAGTGTAACACATCTTAAACGATTTTAATATTAAAGCAATTATAATTAATAATTATAATTATTTTATATCAAGCTTTTAAAGCATGCAGTATTTATTAGCTCATAAGTGAGCATCTACATGTACTTTTAACTTTTAAAATTAATTCTCATACTGCAGGACTATATAAAATGGATTTTTGTGGGGAAATTTGAAAAGAAATGGTGATCAGGCACAACACCTAAAATATACATTGTCTCATATACATGCATATAACATTTTTAAGGTTTATAAAACCTTAAGTATTAAAAAAAAAAAAAAAAAAAAAAGTTTTGATAATCAGATTTCAAATGATTGCCTTCTAAATAAATTATACAGTTAAGATATTGGACTCACCAGTCATCGTAACGTCTTTTTTGGTGTGGTGTCGTATGTGAGAATAATCCAGAGAGTTGTGTGCTGAGGGCTTCTTTATACCCTTTGAAGTGATGTTGTTATATCCTGTTTACCCAAGTCTTAAAGGTTACTTCAAGTGTACAATCTCAACTAAGATGCTCTAATTTTTCAATATATATTCTCTGTATCTGGAATCATCTTAGAAAGCCTTTTTCTCTTTCACAGGAGACAAGCTGATACGTTTCTAACATCTGAATGAGATGCAGAAGATGAGGATGTTTGGTGGTGTTGCTTTTATGCGGCTACAAGAAAGCAGAAGATTAGAGATGTTAGCTGGGGAATTTGAAACATCCTAATGGTCACAAGATCATCACTCATGTTCAGTCTAGGACATAAACATGATCAAAACACTAAAAGTGAAACTAAGAATCACATGGTCTAAAATCATCCAAATATATTTATGATATGAAGTCATGAGGCTATATTCTGGAGCCCAGTTCATAACCAAATATATTGAGTGTGAATACTTTTGGCACATTTGGTGAGAATTTTATTTACATTTAAATGACAATATTAAAAATGTAAAAGAGTGCAACATTTTTGAATTTTAAATTAATGACTGTAATGTTTTTTGATACAGTGATTAGAATTTAGGAGAAAAAGCATGAAGTTTATAGTTATCTCTGAGGAAAGAACTATAAACTTTAAGCAGAAAACCTGACATGTGTAATATGGAAGTGATTTTTCAACATCGGAGGAAAGATGTGTCACATGTGAAGAGATGCGAGGCCGCACATCATCATTTACCCACATTTATCCAGGAAATTGAGCAACTCCGTCCCACTGGGTTTGTCCTGAAGATGCTGTAAACAAGCGTGTTTCTCACATGAGAAGCAGCCCGTTTCATTTCATTAGCTATTTTTAAATGCAGGTGTTATTTGGGAAAAATCATCAAAATTAATTGAAGATTAGCAGACATTTAAAAAAAAGAGGTTACATCTTTGACACTTCATTTATAAACAATGATGTGGTGTGTAGGTGTCACAGATCCGCCCACAGCATCATCCACACCAACCACCTACACCCGTTCGCAATCACCGGAGTACTGATTACCACCTGTCATCACTTACCTGCTCGCTATATCAAGTCACTCACCACAATCCTGCGTTGGTTGGTATCAAGGTCGTAAGCCTGGCTCACTTCCCTACTCACCTCTTGGATTGCCTGGATCCTCCGTCCTGTAAGCCTCACCGACCGACCTATCACAAAAGTGTCACTTTGAGTTGGACGAAGTCACTGAGTTAAAGGACCCCTTTGTTTTAAGTTACGTTTTGTTTGAAATCCTTCGGGATCAGTTTATGTTTGTGGGAAGGAAATAAAAGAAGTGTGTTCCCACTAACCCTGTGTTTGCCTCTCCGTCCAAACCTGACAGAATACCAACCCCTCAAAAAGGAGTAATTGGACGTTGTTAAACTGAGATGGAAGACCAAGCTCTTCCAACACCGGACCCATTCACCGAACTAGTTCACGCTCTCCGCGAAGCCCTCCAGCCTCCTCCGGCCATCCCATCTCCTTCCGGGTGCCCAATGGCCAAACCTACCCTCTACTCCGGCGATGCGGCCACCTGTAGTGGCTTCTTGCTTCAGTGTTCCCTGTACTTTGAGTTTCAACCTCACCAATTCCTGAACGATCGGGCAAAGATAGCTTTCATCATGTCCCTGCTGTCCGGAAGAGCCCTACAGTGGGCTGAGGCGCTCTGGAATTCACACAGCCCCGTCGTGCGGTCACTGGGTGCCTTCACCGACCATTTCAGTGAAGTGTTCAGCCATACAGCCTCCTCCATCTCCGTTCACGAAGAGCTCTTTCAGTTACGACAAGCCAACATGTCCATCCATGATTACACCGTAAGATTTCGCACTCTAGCCGCCGGCAGTGGGTGGAACGAGACAGCACTTCTCGCCGCCTATCGACGGGGTCTTGCACCCTCCATAAAACAGCAGATGTCTGTTATTGAAGACTCAGTGGGCTTGGAGGGCTTTCTCCAGAAATCGTTGCACATTTCACAACAGTTAAATGCTTGTCGTCGGAGACTACCCCAGCAACCACCTCACAAGGATCGGTCCCACTTGTACGGAACCCATGCAGGTGGACCGGTACCACCTATCTCCGGAGGAACGGGCCCGCCGGAGAACCCACAATCTTTGTATGTACTGCGGCTCGGAAGTCACTCCTGGTAGCCTGCCCGTTCGCCCCGCGAACTCCACGGTGAGTACGGTCCATCTTCACCCTGATGTTTCCAAGATTCCACATAGTGATGCTCTAATCATTTACCTGAACCGATCCTTTCCAGTTAAAATCCTCATTGACTCCGGAGCCGCCGGAAATTTCATCTCTTCGGCCAGCCTCCTTCAACTCCAACTACCCCGGCCCGAGTACTACATCCCACCGGATTTCCACCATACAAGGCAAACCGTTGAGCAAAGGGCTGGTACGTCACCACACTCCAGAGGTCACGCTCGCGTTGGACACTTTCACGAGGAACAAATCTCCTTTCTTATCTTGGAGGAAGCCATTGTGGATGTGGTGCTGGGTCGTCCCTGGCTCGTAAAACATCATCCAGACTTGCATTGGAGTTCGGGAGAAATCCTTCGTTGGAGTGCTTCCTGCTTTGAAAAGTGTCTCCCCAGTCTCCCGGTACCTCGCCAGTCCGTACCATCTCTCCCACTCAACTCCACCACCGTGAGAGCCCTACCACACTTACCTCGGTCAAGATTCCCAGAGCCTACCTCCCTTACCAGGACGTGTTCAGCAAACGGCCGCCACTGCCTTCCTCCGCACAGACCCTGGGACTGCACCATTGACCTGTTACCCGGGCCAAACTGCCTAAAGGTCACGCCTATCCCTCTCAATCCCGGAACGCATCGCCATGGAAGAATATGTGAGAGAGGCGCTACAGCAAGGGTTCATCCGTCCCTCCACATCTCCGCAGCCTCCAGTTTCTTCTTTGTCGCCAAGAAGGACGGGGCCTCCGCCCATGTATAGATTACAGAACGCTCAACGCACAAACAGTCAAATTCGCCTATCCCTTACCACTGGTCCCAGCTGCCTTAGAAGAACTTCGTGGGGCCGAGTTTTCACCAAACTCGACCTCCGCAGCGCCTATAATTTAATCCGAATACGGAAAGGAGATGAATGGAAGACAGCCTTTATCACGCCCACCGGGCACTACGAATATCAGGTTATGCCGTATGGCCTTCGAACTCTCCATCAATATTTCAGAACTTCATGAACGAGATCTTCCGGGACATGCTCAACCGATTCACCCTCATTTATATCGATGACATCCTGATCTACTCTTCCACCCTCGAGGAGCACCAAGACCATGTTACCCAAGTTCTCCAACGCCTCCGCCAGCATCAACTGTATCTCAAGCTCGAAAAATGTGAATTCCATCAAACAAAGATCCATTTCTTGGGATACATCATCGGCGGATGGAGTACAAATGGATCCAGCCAAGGTGAAAGCCGTAAAGAATTGGCCACAACCATCTTCTATCAAGGAGCTCCAACGGTTCCTCGGGTTCGCCAACTTCTATCGACGTTTCATAGCCCATTATAGCCATCTGTCAGCTCCTCTAACCTCTCTCCTCCAAGGAAAACCGAAATCCCTTATCTGGACGCCTCAAGCGATGCAAGCCTTCCAAAGGTTAAAGTCCTCCTTTTGCACCGCTCCAACACTCACCCATCCAAACCCCAATCAACGCCGTGGTGGAAGTGGATGCTTCGACGGTGGGAATTGGCGCGGTCTTGTCGCAGCCTAAAGGCGAACCTCCAGTGCTTCACCCCTGTGCCTACTTCTCCAAGAAGATGTCCCCAGCAGAACAAAACTACGACATCGGGAACCGCGAATTACTGGCAATCAAACTAGCACTGGAGGAGTGGCGGCACTGGCTAGAAGGCGCACAACATCCGTTTGAAGTGATTACTGACCACAAAAACCTCCAGTACCTTCGCGAAGCCAAGCGCCTAAACCCCCGACAAGCCCGCTGGGCCCTTTTCTTCACTCGATTCAAATTCACTATCACCTATCGTCCCGGCCACAAGAACCTCAAGGCCGATGCTCTGTCCCGTCTGCACCAGCCCGACCCATCACCCGAACATCCAGAACCAGTCCTGCCACCCAAAATATTCGCTTGCCCCATCATATGGAAGGTGGATGACCAGATCCGTGCTGCCACTCAATCTGAGCCTGCTCCGCCGGGAGTTCCAGAGGAAGCTGTACATACCAGCCACCTTCCGTCTCCCCTTCTGGACTCTCTACACACGTCTCCGGGATCCGCCACCCGGCCACAACGCACTCTCTCGCTCCTTCGAACAAGTACTGGTGGCCCAACATGAACCAGGGCGTTGCCCGTTACGTCCGAGGCTGTGCCGTCTGTGCCATCACCTCGACCCCCGTCACTTGCCCGAGGAAAACTGGTCCCCTGCCGATCCCACGCCGCCCTGGTCCCATATCGGAGTTGACTTTGCCACAGACCTACCACCCTCCAACGGATCTACCACCATTCTCGTTGCGGTCGACGGTTCTCTAAGGCCTGCAAATTGATCCCCTTACGAGGATTACCCACAGCCCTCGAAACTGCGGAAGCTCTCTTCCAACATGTCTTCCGAACTTTGGCCTGCCGAAGACATTGTCTCCGACCGAGGGCCTCAGTTCACTTCCAGGGTCTGGCGTAGTTTCTTCCGGCTACTGGGAGTCTCTGTCAGTCTGTCCTCCGGTATCACCCACAGACCAACGGCCAAACGGAACGGAAAATCCAGGAGATTGGGCGCTACCTGCGCGCCTATTGCCATCGCCACCAGGACCACTGGAGCAAGTACCTACCCTGGGCCGAGTACGCCCAAAACTCACTGCGGCAAGAAACTACCGGTCTCACCCCATTTCAATGCTTGTTAGGATTTCAACCTCCGCTCTTCCCTGGACCGAGAGCCTTCAAGTCCCGCGGTTGACTTCTGGTTTCGAGAGAGCGAAAGAGTGTGGGACACGGCGCATGTCCATCTCCAGCGGGCAGTACGGAGGCACAAAAGACATGCAGATACCCATCGCCGCCACGCCCCTATACCGTCCGGCGACCGAGTCTGGCTCTCCACTCGGGATATTCGCCTCCGCCTGCCCTGCAAGAAGCTAAGCCCTCGCTATGTCGGTCCCTTCCCTATAATAAGACGGATAAACGAAGTCACCCACGAGCTCCAGCTCCCAGCAACTTACCGCATTTCACCTACCTTCCATGTATCCCTATTAAAACCGCTCACTAATCCCGTTCTCCCTCCTTCCGCAGAGCACGAAGTACCTCCTCCTCCCGAGGCCGACCCCAGTGGGACCATCTACAGAGTCGAAGAAATCCTAGACTCCCGTCGGCCAGGCGGCCGACTCAATACCTGGTGGATTGGGAGGATTCGGCCCGAAGAGAGATCATGGGTAAACCGAGAGGATGTACTGGACCCTCGCTTCTTTCCGACTTCCACCGGTCGCACCCGACCGCCCTGCCCCAAGAGGGCGTGGTCGCCCTCGCCCGTCGGTCCCGGCGCCAGGAGACGCCCGTGGGGAGGGGTACTGTCACAGATCCGCCCACAGCATCATCCACACCAACCACCTACACCCGTTCGCAATCACCGGAGTACTGATTACCACCTGTCATCACTTACCTGCTCGCTATATCAAGTCACTCACCACAATCCTGCGTTGGTTGGTATCAAGGTCGTAAGCCTGGCTCACTTCCCTACTCACCTCTTGGATTGCCTGGATCCTCCGTCCTGTAAGCCTCACCGACCGACCTATCACAAAAGTGTCACTTTGAGTTGGACGAAGTCACTGAGTTAAAGGACCCCTTTGTTTTAAGTTACGTTTTGTTTGAAATCCTTCGGGATCAGTTTATGTTTGTGGGAAGGAAATAAAAGAAGTGTGTTCCCACTAACCCTGTGTTTGCCTCTCCGTCCAAACCTGACAGTAGGATAATATCATCCTATATAGAATATAAATCACACCAATTTATTATTTACAATTTATTAAAGGGAAAGTCCACCAAAAATGAAAAATGTACCATTATTTATTCACCCTCATGTTGTTCCAAACCTGTATGACTTTCTTTTTTAGCATAACACAGAGATACTTTAAAGAATGTTGACAAACAAATTCTGTTCCTTCTGTTGTATTTTTCATCTTCTTCAATATCTTCTTTCATGTTTCACAGTACAAAGAAAGTCATACAGGTTTGGAACAACACAGGGGCGAATAAATAATGACAGAACTGTCATTTTTGGGTGGACTATACCTTTTACAAATATTATAAAATAATAATTCTGATAATTGAGAATGTATGTACATTCATGAATATGCACATAGCTGTAGAGATTGAATCTTTAATATTCAGAATAGTGATAAATGATCACTTAAACATTTACAGTCTTGAATATTTGGTAACATTTTTGAATGCAGTATCTGTTAATGACTAAAGTGCTCAAACTCTGTTTAGATATACTTTACTGTCAACAAGGTGCTCTAACACAGTGACACATGTTTGTAAAATCTAAAACAGCAACAGAATCTGATCTGGCCTCCTTTCTGCTGTGCTCAAGACAGGAAGAAACACGTTTCTGTGTGAAGAATAAGAAGGAAAGGAATGCAAGATGAGATATAATGTGGTTGTATTACAAAATAATGTTATATAAGTTCAGTATTCATATTAAAATATGGTAAGCACAAGATAAGGGAAGAAAATCCCAAATGAGGTCTTTTTAATATCTCAACAATCAAAATATTGTCTGCAATCAAACATAAGTGATTCAATATGAACTCAAACAATTTTCATCCAATTCTTCCAAGTCCATTTTATGGTGAAAGATAAATGACCATCCCACCCCCATTATATTCCAAATACAAACATTTTCTAGACAGAGCACGGAAAAGTGTCCTTCTCAGTTTACAGTGTGTGTAAATGGCAGTGGTTTTCCACTGTGCCAATAAAAAGAAAGTTGTGAAAATTCTTGTCCGCAAACTCAGCCTCAGGCTCAGCTGATGCATGTTTATGCCACTTCAGTAAGAATAAAGATGACACCATGCCAATGAGCCAAATGAAAAGCACTTTAATGGGAAAATAGAGAATAGGAACAAGATCCTAACTCTTAAATGAATACATCACCCCAAAATAGATTTTTCCCCCCCAATATTTAATCACCCTCATGTTATTTCAAACCTGTATGCTGGATTCCCCCCCATGAAGAATCTTTAAAGAATCTTTAGGTACTGTAGTTATTTTCCATGCAAGGACACAAACACATGTTGGGTTTCTGTCTGAATTTTTTAATATGTCATGATGTCCCAAGTCAGGAAAACTGCCATACAAACACACTGCTGAAAATATCTAAAACATGACAGCATATTCAATCAAAGATGAATCTCTTAGGTTTATCAAGCTCACTCAAATTTAAGGCAAATGTAGTTAACAAGGCTGTTTATACAGATTTACATATATCTTAACAGTATAATAACAGGGCTAAAGTGGGATTTTATTATCTCCTCATAGCCTCATCTCCTTATAGTCTATAACAACAAAGCTGTTTGTCTTTTTTCAGATTTTTTTAATTTTAATTTTATTTTATTAGGTCTAAAAGAAATCATGGAAATCACAAAACAGGCTGATTTCTATACATTTAAAACATGTTATGTTTTAATATAAGATGTGACATCATTTTTGCGTTAAAATATTTCATAAAGAAAGAATAAAGCGTAGAAAGCCGTCTTTGAAAGTGCAATGTTTGTAAAACTCCTTATTTAGTAATAACGAATAACTGGAAACGTCATGGGAATTCTTTGGTCAAAAGGTGGTGTGGGGACCTTTGAAGAACAAATAATTATTTAAAAAATATATATTATTTTGAAATTGGAAATCTCGCTGTAAATTAAATATTAACAGCATAAAGTATTTTGCTTAAATAACTAGTACAAACGAACAGGCAGTGACGCGGGCAGCCCGCGGGTCTTTCGAGTCAATGCGGAAGCGGCCAGAGGTGTAGGAGCAGGAAAACCAAAACGATTGTAGTAGGATTGTAGAAAACCAATATTTACTCTTATTTTTTTAATCCCACACAGCCACTAAACATTCATTTAAATCATCATGATTTTGTTGGAAATCAACAATCGGATCATAGAGGAGACTCTCACCCTGAAATTCGACAGCGCGAGCAACGGGTAAGAGGAAGATCTTCCTGTCTGAGACACAACTCGCATCAAACATCGCTCATCTAATGCATGCATGCTTTGACACGAGCCATATTTTCTTTGCATGGATAAAATTACACGATAACGCACGCTTTGGTGTTGGATTGATTTTGTTTTGTCAGATAATTTGTGGATTGTCGAGAACTGAAGCATCCTGAATGGGGTGTGTCCAGTAGGATAGGTCACGTAAAAACATTATTTTTGTGTGAGTGTGACATCAACGTGTCAAGTGATTGCTGAAACGGGTCTCTCGGGTGATTCGGACCATTGCACGAGTCGCGTTCGGCTGACCTGATTTGTAAAAATGTTTAGTCCCAGTAAAGACCAGACACTTCCTGTTTATGCCTCCGTGTGAATGCATGTCTCTGCAAGAACAAGCAAAGATCAGCGGTTCTTTTAGGCCCTTCAATGCACGATGAAGTAACAGATTCCTTGGGAACTACTTTCCCCTTCATTCGTCTCCAGTATGTGGCTTTGCGCGTGCTCCACGCGCCTGCTGTGACTCATCATCAGTGCATATGAATATGTTTTCACGCTGTTTATTTTTTTTTAGTTATTTTATTTTAGTTCAACTGAAAAGTCATGAAATGGCTTATTGCATCTGAATGAAATATTCAATATTTCACAAAAGTATTACAGTTCTGTCATTACAATCTGTCATTGTTTACATTATTACTGTGATGCTTGATTCTGATTGGTCAGTCACGGCATTCAGGTAAAATATTTCTGAATGATGTCCATTGTCCATGATAACACTGTATAAATGCCATTTTAATATTGTTTAAGCTAATACAATTATTTAAACAATAAGTATTTTATTATTCATAAAATAAACCACCTCAGCTTGATCACCTTGGAAGACTGTCCATTATCCCTTTACTTGTTTTTTTTGTTTAGTTTTTTTTCATTGGGAAAATGTTCTCTGGATAGCCGACCATATAAACTCACAAAACAATGTTTTCTTTTTGTTTAGGAACAAGCCTGAAGCAGTAGATGTTACGTTTGCAGGTAAGGTCGAAATATGAATGACCTCAGCAGTTGGAGTCTGTGTTTCTGTTGTCCAAACGTTTGGTCCAAAAGATGACAGTTTTATTATTATACATGCTTGTTAATGATGATACAATAACAGTAATGTTTGTTTTACTGATGATTGACATGAGATCTCTCTCTGTTTTTGCTACAGACTTTGATGGTGTGCTTTACCACATCTCCAACCCCAATGGAGACAAAACTAAAGTAATGGTCAGCATCTCTCTCAAGTTCTTCAAGGAGCTTCAGGAGCACGGCGCCAATGAGGTACGAGAAATAATCTCGAAACCTGTCAAAAACTGTATGTGCATTTGACTATAAAATCAAAAGAATAATCCAAAAAAATTGACTATATCTCTATACGAAATATACATTACCATTCAAAAGTTTGGGGTTTGTAAGATTTTTAAAATGTTTTTTAAATGTTCACCAAGGCTGCACTTTATTTTATAAAAGAGAAAGTAATATTTGTGAAAAATGGTTTCTATTTCAATATATTTTAAAATGTTACTCCAGTCTTCAGTGTCTCATGATCCTTCAGAAATCATTCTGATTTGCTGCTCAGGAAACATTTGCTATTATTACGAATGTTGAAAACAGTTGTGCTGCTTAATATTTTTTGGAAAGCGGCAATAGATTTTTTCAGGATTCTTGGATGATTAGAAAGTTCAAAAGAGCAGCATTTCTTTGAAATAGAAATCTTTGTATCATTAAAAATGTCTTTACTGTCACTTTGCACAATTTACTGCATCCTTACTAAACAAAAGTATTCATTTCTTTAAAAAAATAAAGACCCTTGACTTTTAAATGTTAGTGAGTTATTAAAACGTTTTCTTTTTGATTTTAGGTGAGATATGATCTGGACACGTTTTTGTGAGATTTACCGCTTTACGCTCTCCATTTAGAGAAGATGCATACTTACTGAGCAATTGAACTAGTAGGTTGCAAGATTGCAGCTGGTTTTTGTGATGTTCGTAGTGTATAAATTGTAATTCTCGTCTGTTTCGAAAATACAGCTAGATTTCCTGTGGACACTTATGCAATGTGACGTTGCAGACAGGAATTTTATTTCACTCGTTCTTTTGGGTCATTCTTACATACTCTTTTCGTCTTGTGATTTTACATGATTCAGTCCACGGTGATCACATTTTAATCACCATTTAAGGGTCTAAATGACATGCGTCTATGTGAAACAGGAAGTGCCTATGACTCACTTTGGATAGAGGAAGTCACATGTTTTAAATAAAGAAACATGAGTTCGTTGTTTAGTAAACGTTGCCAGTGGTCAGGTCATTTAGTGATAAGCTGTTGTTTTAAGTCGAATCAGTTGAATTATTATTTGCAGGCATAGTTCAAGATCGATGCAGTTGCGCCTGCAGGATTTGGAGTCAGTGTATTGAGAATATGAATGGATTGTTTTTAGGGCAGGATTTTCATGGGTCTTGAGGGTTCATGGAGTTGAGGTTGATGGGTGGCCTTTTCCCTGCCAATGCAAATAAATATTCAAAATCTGTTCCAGCCTCATTCAGGACTGCCAATGTAAATCAAATGAATGCAAATCAGAGGAACATCCTGCAGAAATGGCCCTCAGCTTCCTGTCTGCACACAGATACAATCTCTCAGACAAAAATGAATTCAAATACCTTTGCTTTGTTTTTTTTCTGGGAGCTGTTTTATTTGTTGAATCCTGTCTTTATTCTGTGACATTCAGGCTAAAATAGGTGATAAAATACAGGTCGCTCAGAGCATGTTAAAAATGGCAGGAATCAAACAAGCCAGTGCTTGTCGTTTTATACATGGATAGTTGACATGAAGTAGTTGTTTGGAAGTTAATGTGTCACAATTCGATTCAGTTACGATTCAGATTATCGATGCATCTTGATGCTTTTTTTTTTTTTTTTTGCTTTTTTTCTCGATGTGAGACTACTTGGTACTTTCAAAGCAAAAAATTCTTTATGGATCATAACAAATATACTTCCAGTATCTTTATTATTAAAACAAAATGAAAGAGATTTGTATTTGTTGTGTTTCAGTTGCTGAAGCGTGTTTATGGAAATTTCCTTGTGGCAGCAGAAGACGGTAAGCCAACCAGTTGCTGTTTTCATTGCGATTCTTACTGCAAGAATTTTGGTTTGATGGTTTGTTGTTGTTCCTCTCTGAAGGGTACAATATTTCACTGCTCTTTGACCTGGAGACTCTTCCACCCAACAAAGAGGAGATGATCCACCAGGCAGGCATCCTCAAGAGAAACTGCTTCGCTTCCGTCTTTGAGAAGTACTTTAAGTTCCAGGAAGAGGGTCGTGACGGAGAGAGAAGGGCTGTTGTCCATTACAGGGATGACGAGTCTATGTAAGCTTCTTGAACTTACTTCAGGACAGTAGGGCTGCAACTAATTTCAGTAATCAATTCATCTAGTGATTAAAAACGAGTTCTTTAATTTTAAATTAGATTCATTTTATTGGCAAACATTATTAAAAATGTGCAAGGCTATAAGGAAAATGTAAATCTACGAGTGTATGCAATTTGCTTTGTGTAAAACAATTTAATATTGTTACAATATAAATAGCATAATATTAATATAATTAGCTTAAAATCAGCAATATAATTAGCAATAAATATTTTAATATAGTTTTACATTATTAAACATCTTGACACTTTGAAAGTAGAAACTGAGTGGTAAAATCTTTTAAACATAAATTTATAATTAAAATAATTTATATTAAAATAATTAATTCCGCTTAATTAATTCAGATAAACTTAAAATATATTTGAAAACGTCATGTGAATTTATTGTATTATAAGTCTGATTAGATTAATTGGTATTGGGAAAACAAAACAGAAATACTAAAGTTTAATTTAGATCAGTTTTGCATCTGTTGCACAAAGCTTGCAATCCAGCTCGTATCTCACCTGTGTTTGTGTCTCTCTTGTCACTGGCTTCAGGTATATCGAGGCTAAGAAAGACAGAGTAACTGTTGTCTTCAGCACAGTGTTCAAGGATGACGATGACGTCATTATCGGGAAAGTGTTCATGCAGGTTTGGTCATTTTATCTCGTTCTCAGGTTCAATCTTGACCATTTCTGTGCTGCCTCTTGCTGTTGACACGTGCCCTCTGGGTGTTTTGCAATCCAGCTGTTTTGTGTTATGGTTTCACATTTAAATGACAAGGTTAAACCACCGAACGTCAAGCAATGCTGTCATTTCTGTATTTATAAAATGAGATGGAGTCATATAGACTGACCTCAAAACTTATAAGCTGTATGCTTCATTTTATATCACTAACATATGTACAGTAGCCCCAAAAAGTATTTGGGCAAATAGGCCACAATTGAAAATGCATAAATATGTTTGCATTATTTAAAAATATCTTTGCAAAGGGTATTTCTTTTAAATAAATATATAAGCAAACACTAACTTCCAACAAAGTTTGTATATAATGCAATGGCATTATGGCCTTTTTAATGTTTTGAGGGCTACTATATGTACATTTAAAAAATAATAGTTTTTTGCTGATGTATAAAAATATCTAAAGATTCTTGAAACAAGATAAATTTACACGAGAAGCAACATTGAATAAGATTTTCAGATTTGTTTTCATAGATGGTATTTTTAAAATGTATTTTAGGAAAAAAAGTTCTAATTTTATGCAGTGTTTTTTCCTATAAATGTATCCCGTTTCAAGGATTTTTAGATATTTTAACTGCAAAAGAAGACTTAAATATGTATTATTTCCTCAGTGTATATGCGATTTTAATTGATCACAATACAGTAAAAACAGTAATATTGTTAAGTATTATTACAATTAAAATAAATGTTGTCTTCGGTTTCTAACATGGAATAAAAATGTTAATTGATATTTTGCCTTAATTCAGATTTTTTTCCTCATAATTCAGATTTTTCTCTCTCAATTATGTTTTTTTTTTTTTCAGAATCGTGAGAGATAAATTCAGAAATTTGAATTTTGAAGAAAAGTCAGAATTGTGAGATAAAAAGTCACCGTTACCTTGTTTATTATTATTCTGGTGCAGAAACAAAAAATCTGTATTGCAAGAAAGAAAGCTAGAATTACGAGAAAAAAGTTGCAGTGACCTTTTTTTTTTATGTATGTTGTTTTATTCTATGGCAGATGTGGGCTTCCATAGTTTTGTACTTTAATATATGTTATAATGCAATAATTTTTTTTTCTGGAAATGTTTGCTTTTTTTATAATCCAGTGAATGAAATGCTTTACAAATAAGGGCATTTCTAGTCTAATTTGACTACTTTCATAAAATCACTCACACATCATAATGTCAGCAGTGCAAACCACCACCAGAACAGCTGGGGTGTGTGTGTTAACAGTGGTGTTTTGGCAGTCATTATGATGACAGGACAGACTGATGCCTGTGTTTCTCTGTGTTCAGGAGTTTAAGGAGGGCAGGAGGGCCAGTCACACGGCTCCTCAGGTGCTGTTCAGTCACAGAGAACCTCCTCTGGAGCTGAAGGACACTGACGCCGCGGTGGGAGACAACATCGGCTACATCACTTTTGGTTTGTATCATGAGGTCACATACACATAAACATTCATTTAGTGTCTTTTACTTGCAAAAGTGTTCATTTCAGACCCTGGTTGAACACTATAATCAACCACAGCTGCTAGTTGGAACAAAGTTAAATACAGACTCTCATCAGGTTCACTTGGTAAATGGTATTTTGGATGTTACGAGGCCAGAACAAAGTGGTGCTGCTTACCTGTGACAGGTGCACTTTTTATTTGCATTCGGATCAAAAGAGCAAACGCCCAGCTTCTCTTCATGGCGGTTACACAAACCTCTTAATGAATTAAAAAAGTGCCACACCCTTTTATCAAAGCCAGCAACATTTACCAGCGCTACTCCACTTCAGTTTTTCATGCAACCAGGAAGCATCTAGAAACATGCAATGTTTGCTGAGTGCTTATTTAGTTTTGTTTTATTTGTTCATTTAATTCTGGTACCCTGCAGCAAGAAATGCAGAGCAGCAGTAACTGAAAATACTAATCTTTGTTACACATTATTTTATTAAATGTGTTTAGTTAATAAAATTGATCTTATACCTTTAGTATTACACATAGACATCAGTTCTGGTTTAAATATGATAGATTTATATAATAAACCTCTATAAATAGTAACTGCCCTGCAAAACGACGACTTAAGTTTTTAATTAGTTTTTTGCATACGTTTTCCAGTTTAAATATTTAACTTCTTTGAAACAGGATACAATTACATGAGAAGCAACACTAAATAAGATATTAAGTCCTGTTTTAATAGACTCTCTGTCTTTAAGTGTATTTTGTCTTATTGTACTGGCAGGTACAAATACTTTAGTTGCAGTAAAAAATTTTAATTGTATTTTTATGATACAACATAATATATATGTGACCACAAAACCTGTCATAAGGGTCAGTTTTTTGAAAATGAGATTTATGCATATCATCTGAAAACTGAATAAATAAGCTTTTCATTGATGTATGATTTGTAAGGATAGGACAATATTTTGCCTGTTTGAAAATCTGGAATCTGAGGGTGCAAAAAAAATTTGAAATATTGAGAAAATTGCATTTAAAGTTGTCCAAATGAAGTTCTTAGCAATGCATATTACTAATCAAAAAGTAAGTTTTGATATTTACGGTAAGACGTTGACAAAATATCTTCATGGAACATGATCTTTACTTAATGTCCTAATGAGTTTTGGCATAAAAGAAAAATTGATAATTTTGACCCATACTATGTATTGTTAGCTATTGCTGCAAATATACCCCAGCGACTTAAGACTGCTTTTGTGGTCCAGGGTCACATATATAAAATGTATTAAATTAATTATTACCTCAACAACAAAAAAATATATATACAGCATTTATTTGAAATAGATATCTTTTGTAACAATATACACTACAGTTCAAAAGTTTGGAGTCAGTAATTTTTTTCTTATTGACACTGAAAACTGTCCTGTATATTTGGTTGAATAAATACAGCCTTGATGAGCATAAGAGACTTTAAAAAAACAAAAAAACATCAAAAATCTTACTGATTCCAAACTTTATATGTAGGTTACCCAAACATGTCTCAATTACAGTAAGTTTCATATTATATTTAAAATAAAAATACTGATATCATTTCTCAACAGTGCTGTTTCCTCGACACACCAACGCCAACACCAGAGACAACACCATCAACCTCATCCACACCTTCCGGGACTATCTGCACTACCACATAAAGTGCTCCAAGGTGAGACCCTCCTCAGAAACCCCTCTTTGCCCAACATCGACTCTTTGTGTTTATGAAGGGTTGAACGAGGGCCCTTGAGTTTGTAATGTGAAATTGCAATTGCTTTGTAATGTGCTTCTCAGTTTGCATACTTGTCTTTCAACCATTCAGCCCTTTGTACGGCCAGATGAAAAGAGAACTGCTATGAAGTTAATCTTGGGAATATAGGTGTTTTCTACTCTCATAGGTGTGTTTTCTCTCGTTTTAGGCTTACATCCACACTCGTATGAGGGCTAAGACCTCGGACTTCCTCAAGGTGCTCAACCGTGCTCGCCCGGACGCTGAGAAGAAAGAGATGAAAACAATTTCGTAAGTGCTGTTTCACAATCATTAGTATTTCACACTTGTATGAACCGCACAAAGTCATCCAGATCTTTGAAAATTAAATCTTTTTCTCATGGGCATTTTTCCAGTAGAGGCGGTTGATTTGTGCTGATGTTGGTGCATATCTCTGGGTTTTATTGAACACCAGAGGCGTGTGCTTGCAAAAGATTCATTTGTGATAGTGTGTGTTTGAATTTTCATTAATTACACTGAGGCGTTGCACCATTCGCTGTCTCTTAGAGGCTGATCATATCAGAGCAGATTATCATGTATTTTCATATTGCTAACTTAGCTGGTTGTTGTTTGAGCTTGTTTAAACTGAAATGTGGCCAAATGCTGCGGATACTTTCCTGTCTGCTTCTCCAGTCTTCTCTGGAATCAAAGAAAAAATCTGTATTTTTTCCTAGTAGGTTGGAGCCAAAGAGAAATAGATTTTTATCTATAATGTAGAAACATTTTGAAATAGACCAGCCATGTGCTCTGTTTTATGTCACTGTGCTTTTAACTTGGAAAACAAACTTGTTTAATGACTTCCTAGTGAAGGTCAACACTGCACATAATACTGAAGAAAGATCCGCTGATTGGAGAAGTTGTTGTTGCCACTGAAAAAGAGCTCAACAGCAACCACCCACTCCCATAATGCATTGTGAAAGAAAAGTCTTATCTTAAACATTCTATATATTTTGCAATAAACTTCTAAAATATGGCATTTTATACTTAAATTATTCTTCATTAAGTAATTTAATTTCATATAGATTTTTGTTTTCAGTCAAATTCAAATGTTGTGATTAATTTCAGAGCTTGTTGAACTCTTTGAAGATTTTGTTAAATGTCTCTGGAAAGATGCATTTAGAATTTAATTTAAGAAATGTTTCCATAACCAAGTTGCTAGTCACTGTTGACCTCTATAGTTCATAAAGTATAAAACCAAACACTTCTTGGTTGTAGTTTAGAAACAAGATGTTTTCCTCAATCAGTTAATATTTGCACAGTAAAAACGACCTCCTTAGTCAAAGAATTCACAATGACTGGAACGTGAAGTGCTTCTCTGTGTCATCAGACTTTAAAGATTCTTGGGTAACACTTTTCAGGAAGTTTTCATTCGCTAACAGTTAATGCATTAAGTATTTTTAACTAACAATGAGCAACCATTTTCACAACCTTTATTAATATAGAGTAATATATATTTCCACATGATGTTTATAATTAATTCATGTTTGTTCATAATGCATTAGCTAATGTTTATTTATACAGCTTTAAATGTAAAAAAAAAACAAAAAACATATCATTATATGTAGAAATAGTACAAAGGTCCCATTAGGTGACATTGGTTAATGCATTAACTAACATTAAGCAACAATGAGCAATGCACTTGTTTTTTATTAATCTTTCTAATCTTTATCTAAAAGATATTTATTAAACTTTCATTCAAACTATTCATTGTCAGTTCATGTCAGGGTCATTAAATAATATAAACAGATGCAACTTTTGTTTTTAAAAATGTATTAGAAAATGTTGAAATTGACATTAAGGTTAATAAGTGTTTTATGTTAGCTAATGTTAACAAATGGAAACTTATTGTAAAGGGTTATTGTAGAAATGAATGGTCATTGTTAGTTTATGATACCTAATGCATTAACTAATGTTAACAAACTGAATCATTTTGTAAAATGTGCTATTGATTTTATGACTTAAGTGTTACAGATTCATCCTTAACTATAAATCCTTAAAGGGGACATTGGATGCAAAATTCACTTTCACATGGTGTTTGCATATAAATGTGTCTTAGCATTCACTCTTTTTTTTTTTTTTTTTTTAATCCCCCCCCCAAAAACCTAAACGGTCTCAATTATCATGCCATTTTGGTTTTCTGAGCAATATAACGTTATACTGCTTCCACGTTTTTACAGTGTTGCGTGTTATAACAAGTGATCGACCGATATTGATTTTTTTTTATTACCGATACCGAATATTTGCATGTTTTTGTGTCCGATAACCGATATGCAGAACCGATATTAATTTACTGTTATAAAGTAAATTAAAGACTGAGTGTGAAGTAAGTCCATGCTTCACTTTGGTTTTTCCTCCTTTCAGTCATCTTAAAAAAAAAAAATGTTTTGAGAATTAGCAGTCTTTCATTGTTAAATTTAATCTTCATATTACAACAATAAAAAAAACATTTTATTTATAAAAAGGATCAGCAGCAACACTAATATTAACAATAAGCAAAATAAATGTAGAATTTCTAATGTTTTCAAATGGAGAAAATAAAGGACAGGAGTCATATCAACTTAGCTTATAAACCTACTAAAACTGTAGTTTAAAATTGTTTAATAGGCTAAAGAGTGAAGAATAATTCCCTGGATAATGTTAATTCACTGAATAATATTCTCTGGAATATTGGAATATAACAAAACATTGTATTTTATTGCATTTCTCAACTGGCATGTTATATCAGAATTATTAAGAGTTTTTGTTGTTCTAGAATCTAGCTTATGAAATGCCTGCTGACAGCACGGTTTATGCATGTACACAGAACTATAGGCTACTCAAACTGCGATCGATCGCAGAGATAATAAATAATTAATTTCCATAGAGTTGTATTTGTTTAGATGTTTATTAGCGAAATAATGGTTATATAGTAAATGTTAACATAATTTAGGGTGCATATTATTTAATTCAGGCGAAGTTATGTCTTTATTGGGACAGACTGACAGATTATCTTATGTGACTCTATTTCTATTTCGTCTCTATGTGACTCTATTTCTATTTCGTCTCTATGTGACTCTATTTCTATTTCGTCTCTATTTCTTAGAGACAAGCTGCATAAACTAGGCCTACATATCAGGTATTAATGTAAAACATGTAATTTGTGCATTCATGGCTGTAATGTTAAATAAAGTTTAGTAACTACAGTAAATCGAGTACCTGTGCACGCTGTTGTTGTCTCGTCTCCCCTCAGACGCGCTGCAATGGCTATGCTGCATGCAATTCTCAAAACTGTTTATCGGTGAATCCGATATTACAAAACCGATATCCGATTATGGAAAAATGCTTAAATAACGATATATCGGTCAATCTCTAGTTATAACCAATCACACACGATTCCGTTGAGTTTATGATTGCAATGGCCAATCAGAGGCGTTCAGATTAGTCTGCTGAAAAATCTGTTACTGCTTTTTGAATAACTGAGGAAATGTAAGCATTATAATTAATAACTTACAATGTTTCGATTAAATTGTAATCATGTTAAATACAAATTCAGTCATATTAAAAACATTAGGCTTCTTTTAGCTTTACACTGGAGTTGGTTCACTTTCCGGCAATGAAACTAAGTAAATAAACAATTAAATTTGCACAATAATATTGTGTATTCGCGATCTCACAGGCTGGCGATATGACAATTGAGCATATCGCTCAACACTACAATGCTGGCGTTTTGTAGTTGGATGTAAAAGTGAACATAAGAGTTTTCATTTTCTCCTGACATAAGAGCCACTGAGGATGCAGTGGATTTGTTTTGTTTTTGATGGTTGCGCACCACAGAGTATGCAAAAAACGGAACGGAGGGGTGGGGTGGGCAGTGGCTCATTAGCATTTAAAGAGACCTGCACCGAAACTGGTTGCTGTGAACAGAGATGTTTTTGACAAGGTAAAAATGTTGTTTTACATGACCATTGAGGAATTTTAACCAAAGTATATTGCAGACATTTCACGAATACCCTAAAGAATCATACCAACTTGTGAAAAATGGGCATCCGATATCCCCTTTTAAGAATCATTAATTGTAATTCAGAGACAGTGATATATTTTTTTAAATGTAATTTTTGTTATATTGGCAATTTTGGTTATTATGTATATGGGTAGTTGATGAATCAATGTATCCTATGGTGTAAAAAAATAAATAAATAAAAAACCTCTAACGTTGAAGATAAACCTCTCATGCTGTTTATAACTCTAATAATGAAGATATATTTTTCTCATGTTATTTGTATGTTATTTTTTTTTCTACATTTTTGCTATGTCACACCATAGGACACAGTCCAATTTATGTATACAGTGTGCGCAGAATTATTAGGCAGGTTGATATTCTGGTCATATTTGTTTTCCAAGAACATTTTACCAATTCCAAACCACATCAATCTTAATAACTACTATTGATTTTGTATTTAATAATTTATAAGTGATATATAATTGTCCATGAAGGCTGATAGTCAGAAACTTCTTATTTCAGGTGTGCAGAATTATTAGGCAGGTTTTCCTTTACAGATAAAATGAGCCAAAAGAGATTGAACTCAAGAATAAAGTTAAAAATTATTAAATGCCCATGAGAAGGATGCAATACTAATGCAATAATTGAATTAGCAAAGTTAAGGCTTGACCATTGGGCAGCGAAATGCTCATTGGGTCAGCACGGTCAGAAAAAGCAGGTGGAGAGGAAAAGACACGTTAACTGCAAAAGAATTAAGAATTAAGGTGAAGAATTAGTTGAGAAACCATCAGGAACCATTTAGTCTCCAGCGCCATCATGTTCCAGAACTGCAACCTTCCTGGAGTCTCCAGAATTACAAGGTGTCAGGTTCTCAGAGACTTTGCTTGGGTAAAAAATTATTTAAAATGGCCCTCACTTAATAAGAATAACATGCTGAAGTGTTGTGAAATACATGAAGACTGATTTTGTATAGAATTTATGGACAGATAAGTTGTGAGTGACTCTTGAAGGACCAGCATCACATCCTCTTGTGCCACAGTTTGAAGAATTTATCTTCCAGAATCTGGCAGTAAGTTTTAGGAGCTCATTTTTAATCAATCCTGCAAGACAGACTTTTCAGGATAGGAGATGAACTAAAATGAGCTCCCAAAATGTACTGCCAGATTCTGGAAGATAAATTCTTCAAACTGTGGCACAAGAGGATGTGATGCTGGCCCTTCAAGAGTCACTCACAACTTATCTGTCCATAAATTCTATACAAAATCAGTCTTCATGTATTTCACAACACTTCAGCATGTTATTCTTATTAAGTGAGGGCCATTTTAAATAATTTTTTACCCAAGCAAAGTCTCTGAGAACCTGACACCTTGTAATTCTGGAGACTCCAGGAAGGTTGCAGTTCTGGAACATGATGGCGCTGGAGACTAAATGGTTCCTGATGGTTTCTCACCTTATTCTTCACCTTAATTCTTAATTCTTTTGCAGTTAACGTCTTTTCCTCTCCACCTGTAATTTCTGACCTTGCTGACCCAATGAGCATTTCGCTGCCCAATGGTCAAGCCTTAACTTTGCTAATTCTATTATTGCATTAGTATTGCATCCTTCTCATGGGCATTTAATAATTTTTTTAACTTTTATTCTTGAGTTCAATCTCTTTTTTGGCTCATTTTATCTGTAAAGGAAAACCTGCCTAATAATTCTGCACACCTGAAATAAGAAGTTTCTGACTATCAGCCTTCATGGACAATTATATATCACTTATAAATTATTAAATACAAAATCAATAGTAGTTATTAAGATTGATGTGGTTTGGAATTGGTAAAATGTTCTTGGAACAAAAATATGACCAGAATATCAACTTACCTAATAATTCTGCACACACTGTATGTATATATGCATATGTGTGTGTGTGCACTTTTACATTTTCTTGGCATCAATTGTCTGTAGTACATTCTTGCAATACTGATTCTATAGCTATATGTATTTCACTGTTTGACCTGTGAATATGAATGTAACCCTCACATCATCTGTCCAGGGGCAAGACCTTCTCCCGTTAAGGACATGATGTGCAATCCCGAGACCAGCATCCGTGGACTCCATCATACACCTCTGGCCAGTGATGTCGATCCTCCACCTGTAATTTGCACCTCAACAGGGAGACGATTAAATTCCTTGCTTTGCATTTATAGGATAAATGTTATTTGTATGTCGGATAAACGTTTTTTTGATACGCTCTTATGTTTCATTGCGTAGCTCTGTTGTCTGACAGTGTTTTATTGACATTAGTTATGCAGTATTTTCCCTTTCCTCTTTCCTTTTGCCTTCTTTGTTTCGCCAAATGCATCAATATTGGACATCATGAAATGGTCATGAATAAACCCGTCTTCTATACAAGAGATTCTTTGTCTGTTATTTGGGGTAAAATCACTGCATGCATGCAAAAGTTTGGGGTTAAAAAATGCAGATACGAAAAAAAAAAGTTATTGAAAAAGTCTCTTATGCTCACCAAGGCTGCATTTATTTAATCAAAAGATACAGTAATATTGTGAAATATTATTACTATTATAATTTTATTTGAATATATTGTAAAATGTAATTTATTATTTGATGAAAGATGAATTTTCAGCATCATTACTCCAGTCTTCAGTGTCACATAATCCTGTCACATGATATTTTTGTGGAAATCATGATACATTTTTTGTTCAGGATCCTTTGGTGAATAGAAAGTTTAAAAGAACAGCATTTATTTGAAATAGAAATCTTTTGTGTAATTATAAATGTCTTGCTGTCATTTTTGGTCCACCCTTGCTGAATGTATTATTTCTTTCAGAAACAAACATTATGACTCCAAACTCTTGATTGGCAATGTACATTATAAAATAACAACGCTGAGCAGAAAATGAAAATCATGCATGTTTTAATGTGGCAAAGGAGATTGCTAAAATAGTCATGGTCATCACAAAGACAAATTGAGCTATACGAAGGAAAGACAGATGAAGAAAGACTAATGCTGATTAGGATGAGGAAATAGAAAGTCACTCGTTCTCCTACATCTCATCTTGAGAAGCCTCCTCCTCCGCATCGTGTTCAACAGGTTACTTCTGTTTCCTCCACCAACTCATCTTCCTCTTGGTTGTTTTGCTAATGCCCTTTACACCTCCAACTCCATTTCTGCCGCTTCCTCTTGCTCATCTTTCCACTTTTCCAGTGCCAACTCCGTTTGTTGTTCCCACTCCTCTTGCTCATCTTTCGCTTTTTCCATCGCTAACTCCAATGCTAACCCCATTTGTTCTGCCGCTTCCTCTTGCTCATCTTTCCACTTTTCCAGTGCCAACTCCGTTTGTTGTTCCCACTCCTCTTGCTCATCTTTCGCTTTTTCCATCGCTAACTCCAATGCTAACCCCATTTGTTCTGCCGCTTCCTCTTGCTCATCTTTCCACTTTTCCAGTGCCAACTCCGTTTGTTGTTCCCACTCCTCTTGCTCATCTTTCGCTTTTTCCATCGCTAACTCAAATGCTAACCCCATTTGTTCTGCCGCTTCCTCTTGCTCATCTTTCCACTTTTCCATTGCTAGCTCCATTTGTTCTGTTAACTCCTCTTCCTCCCCAAAAAAGTTGATGATGGCTTTCTTGAGTCCGATGGAAGGAGCTGGAGACAGAAAGCTGGAGGTTAGAGTAAGTCTTTAGTTATTCATTAAGACATTTACAGACATCCCACCTCTCCCGGAATGAAATATAATATCGACTCCCTGACGCTCGCGAATTATAAACAATTTACAGTAAATCGAGCGTGCGAGAGAGAATCGCTATTTCCGCCTGGTATAAAGATGTTGATCCGATAATGGTCAGCCAAGTGGTACAATATTTACCTGCTGTGATAATGCGTTTACATACACATTTTTAAAAATCGTTTTTATCGTACCTGTTTTCCTGGTGTTATCAGTGCGTCTCCTCCTGTGACTGCTTGCAGTCAGATTTCATTTTATTTAGTGATCATCACTTTCACTTTCGATTCACGAATAATGAATGTACAAACGGGTGTTTATTCTCTGGGGCCATTTCCTGGAAATGGGTTTGGTCCTTATGAATCAGGTGCCTGTTACAGTTTGAGAAAGTCATTTAGCAAAGATTTTTAAAATAAAGTGTTTAAATTTCAATACATTGCATCGCACAAGCTAAATTAACAAATTATAATATTATATGTTACTGGATGACAAAACTAGTCTTAAGTGTCAATTTTTCGAAATTGAGATGTATACATCATCTGAAAGCTGAATAGATAAGCTTTCCATTGATGTTTGGTTTGTAACGAGATACAACTATTTGAAAATCTGGAATCTGAGAGTGCAAAAAAATCGAAATATTGAGAAAATTGCCTTTAAAGTTGTCCAAATGAGGTTCTTAGCAATGCATATTACTAATCAAAAATTAAGTTTTGATACATTTACGGTAAGAAATTTACAAAATATCTTCGTGGAACATGATCTTTACTTAATATCCTAATGATTTTTGGCATAAAAGAAAAATCGACAATTTTGACCCATACAATGTATTTTTGGCTATTGCTACAAATATACCCCAGCAACTTATGTTTTAAGAACAAAGTTCGGGAGGAGCACGTCAGATACTTAGCCTAATTAGACACAAGTGGTACGCCATCAGGCTAATTAACACAAGGGTATAAATACAGCTGACATACCTCCTTTCTTTTGACGGCTAATCAGCATCCGGTCTGCACCTTTTGCTATTACTTCACCCGACTTTTTTCCGTCCAAACAACGAGACCCATGCTGGGGATCTTTTCGGATCCTCCGGCCAATCTGCCGGCCCCAGGATCGGTATTTTTCCCCCAGACACGGCCGCCGTGCTCCTGGCTTCGTCGCGGCCGCTGCTCTCAGCTCAACCAGCCACACACTCTCTTCCACTGGCGTCACTTCCATGCTCTTATCATTCGGATGCAAAACAATTCCTCCAATCGGGAATTGGATCGTATTTAAACATAAGCCAAACGCTGATTAATTCCGACGCACCGTTTCTCGGAGGGTAAACAATTGGATTCGAACGATCTTTTTCGTCACCCCGCAAACCAGCCAACCTCACTCTTAAATCCATTTCAGCAGCCATAGATCCGAGAAAAGCCCGAACTCGCTTCGCTCGACACCACCATTGTCCCGCCCAACACCCGCGAGCGTCAGGTCGCAGCAGCCTTCAACGAGCCTGGGCCGCGCCCCAGTTCTCACCGCAGCAAGCCACACTCGCTTCCCGCTTCGGCTCAGCCTTCACCGCGGCTCTCCCGGCCGCAGCGCCGCATGCAGCCGGGCCTCTAGCATTTGTTTCCAGATGCTAGCGCGAGGAGGCCTACGCTAGAGGCGCAAGCATCAGTGTTGCCAAATAATTCTTAATTAAAATCGCTCAAGACAGGTAATTGTTGATAAGTTGTTAAAGGACGTCGCGACATCATTGGATGTTAATGTCACTATATGACAGTGCCTAGAATACACACAGGAATTACTTAAACTCCGTATTTTTCACCAGCATTTCTTACCGCACTGTTTAAAAAAAAAAAAAAAAAACTAAATTGATGTTCCCAGAATTCCCTGCATTGCATTTCAAATTTTGTTTGAGTTTGATTGTTTTTTTTCTTTGAAATAACTGTTTCTTCTTAGTTTTTCTTATCAGTTATGTTTATTAAGGTTGTTTGTTACATCTAATGTTGTTAAATGAATGTTTATTGCAAATTTCAATTTAATGAGTCTCACCATGATGGTGTTTAGTGCTTGTGTGAATGACACTGTGCTCCATCTATATATGTTATTTAAAAACTGCCTGTAATGAGCTTTGGTGCATCACGTGACTTTCTCATAACCACCTGCATTTGGTGGTTATCGGTGCATTTCAAAGGTACAACAGACTTAAGTACTTCAATAGGTTGGTATATTTAACATTATATCAGTTAATGAAGTTACGGTATTTGACTGTAAATTTAAGTTAAAACCATAACACTTAAAATTATTTCTACCGTGTTATTTACGGTAGAAATCCAGCAACTACAGCTGCCGGTTTTTACCGTAAAATTTAAGCAATTGTTTTTACAGTACAGTGTGTAATTTACACACAGCATTCTTTAAATAGATAAGATTGTTTGAAAATTTTTGTTTCCTGGATAAATTGATCACAATACCCAAAAAAAAAAAAAAAAAAATCATAAATGGCTAAATCGGCAACACTGTAACATTTGGTGGGACACGCTGGAATGTCCAGGTAACCTACAGCAGCAGGAGCAAGCACGAGGTTGCCTCCGCCTGCAACAGGCCCACACATCTCAGTCTTTTTCTCCCGCTACGAATAACTTTCTTTTTCCTTTACAGTGGCCTCCAGCTCCCGTAGCAGACACTAGCGTGAGGTTACTTCCGTTAGCAGAGCAGGACACGATAGCTCTTCAGGACTCCCTTCCTGTGGCCTACAGCTTCAGCAGCAGGAGCTAGCCACAAGGCTGCCTCTGCTCACAATACCGACCCACAAATCGCGGCCCCTGCTCCTCTCTCACAGCTCTCTACTTCATTTAACGTCACTATATCCTCTTCTACAGCAACATCACTGCTCGTCCCACCTAATGCTGTTGCCTCGGTGCCACCGCTAGTGGCTTACAACATCTAAACGCCGATCCTGGCAGGTGCAGACATAGACCCCTCACCCAAGGCAGCACCAATGAATAATTGGGTAACGGATGCATTGCAGGCCACATAGGCCATAATAATCGTTTTGAAATAAGTATCAAAAGTAAGTAACGCATGGTTCTGTTGAAACTTCTTATAATTTATTATAAAATATCATGTAAATACTCATTACATCAAAGCCTAAGAGGACTCCAATGGCCTGACAATCGTTTATATCGGTGGTTCTCGGGCCTGTCTTGTGGGCCCCGGCCGCCGCGCGGTTCGTATGTCTCTCTCATGGGCCGCACCCATTTCAGGTCTTGCAGACTCTACTAATGAGCTGATGAGTTGGATCGGGTGTGTTGAATGGGGGAGGCATGCGGGTTGTGCTGTGGCTGGTGGTCCCCGGGATGGGTTTACGAACCACTGGTCTATATGCCACCGTGCGATCTCTAATCCTCGTTCGGCTAAACATCCAATTCAAATGTCCACTTAATCTTTAACATTTGGCCATTTATTTACGTCAGAAACTAACGTAATTATTACTACCACAATTATCGTAAATTATTGAATATGGATGTCAAAAGGCTTAACCATCCGACTTGCGAGTATTGATCTCCCATCGGATGTCGCGAGAGCCTCCCGGCCGGACAACCTCATCTTTTTTCCTCCTACGTCAGCGCCGCTGGCCCTTCAAACAGGTGAGCACGCTCACCAGTTGGATGACGGCTAAGCGTCCCGACCAAACTTTACCTTTCCGTCTTTACCTGTTCGACACAGTGAGTCTTGATCTCCCGTCGAACGCCGGTGAGCGCTTTCTCGGCCAGAAAACCTTACCTTTTCAAGTCCCACGCTGGCGACGCTTACTCGTCCGACACAGTGGGTATTGTGCCCCCGTCCGGCGTCGGCAAAAGCCTCCCAGCCAGACGACTTACCGTTTCTTCCTACGGTCAGTGAGACTGACCCGTTTGACTCAGTGAGTTGGCCTCCCATAGAGCGTCGGTCTCGGCCACCCACCTATTTTTTCTGTCCGACGGGGACGAGGCCTAGCCTTCAATCGCCATGGGTCTCGTCCGCCTGCCGAACACCGTCCACCTGTCTCTTCTATCCTCACACCTTTTCCTCCCGCCTGGCGAGGCTTACCCGTCCGATCCCTCCTGAGTCTCAATCTCCCATCGGATGCTGCGAGAGCCCTCCCAGTCTCCGGGTTTTCTCTTCTCCCTACCCGTCGGCGAGGCTATCCGTCTGACATTGTAGTCTTGATCTCGTGTCAGACGTCGACGCTGGTCTCCCGGTGGGCTCCTGTACTTGCCGCCCGCAAGTGAGGCTCATCCATTTGATGCCGTGAGTCTTGATCTCCCGTCGGATGTCCAAAACTCTTTTTATCTGCCAAGCCAATAGGACCCACTCGTCCGGCGATGGAGGTGCTCCAGTCGGAGGCTTCATGGGTTCTCTTGGCAAGTCTCCGCCCTCTGTCCTCTGATCAGCAGGGGCTGACGGCCAGTAGGGCTCGTACGCCGACTCCGTGATCTATCCCACTGCAGGCAACTCGGGTCCTCCTGGCCAGGGCCTTAACGTTGCTCCTCTATCGGCGGGCAGGGTTCACCCGTCCCAACGCGATGAGCACACCGTTGAGCTTCGGTTCGAGCCCTCCCTAACCGGTTGCCCCAAACCACGCAGTTCACACCAGCGGCCGGTGGGGCCTACCCATGCATGCCAAACCGCTCCCTTAGAGCTCGTAGGCTTCCCCGGCCTGTCATCCAGGCTACTCCTCGAACCAGCTACCGCCAGATCTCTATTGCGTATTTGGGGGGGGATCTTGGATGGTGTAGTACATATGTCTCGTTACCCACCATGCCGGGCGTTCTTTTATATGCATAACGTATTTTTTTTTTGGTTTCCTTTCATCTGGCATCTCAGAGTGCAGGCTCAAATGTTAATTTAAGGTTGAACATTTTTCTTGAATGCCGTAATAAATATTAATTATTATAAGACATAACTTAAGAATTACACATTATTTAATCAAGTGCATAACATATTCATCTCTTGTTCAACTTATCCTTACATAGTGCCCCCTTTGGTTTTTGCGCGACAAACCCCCCTACCCCCCTACGCTCAACAAATCCTGTTATTCTTGTCAAACCCCGAAACCAAGAAAGACTCAAGAACGCACTGAGCCAACGAGTTGAAGTATAAATTGGCATCCCATTATATATATATATATATATATATATATATATATGCATCAATTTTTTTATTTTTCGCCTCCCACCAATTACCCAAAAACCTCACAAAAAATTTATGAAAAACAACCCGACACTAAATATTCTAATATATTAACCAAGCTAGCGTAGCTTAATATAAAGCATGGCACTGAAGATGCCAAGATGGGTCCTAAAAAACTCCGCATGCACAAAGGCATGGTCCCGACCTTACTATCAGCTGTAACACAAATTACACATGCAAGTCTCCGCAGCCCAGTGAATATGCCCTCAATCCCCCCCACCCGGGGACGAGGAGCGGGCATCAGGCACAAACATCAGCCCAAGACGCCTAGCCAAGCCACACCCCCAAGGGAGTTCAGCAGTGATAAACATTAAGCCATAAGTGAAAACTTGACTTAGTTAGTGTTAACAGGGCCGGTAAAACTCGTGCCAGCCACCGCGGTTAGACGAGAGGCCCTAGTTGATATTACAACGGCGTAAAGGGTGGTTAAGGATAAACAATTTTTTAAAGCCAAATGGCCCCTTGGCCGTCATACGCTTCCGGGTGTCCGAGGCCCTATAAACGAAAGTAGCTTTAATAACCCACCTGACTCCACGAAAGCTGAGAAACAAACTGGGATTAGATACCCCACTATGCTCAGCCATAAACCAAGACATCCACCTACAATAGATGTCCGCCAGGGTACTACGAGCAACAGCTTAAAACCCAAAGGACCTGACGGTGTCTCAGACCCCCCTAGAGGAGCCTGTTCTAGAACCGATAACCCTCGTTTAACCTCACCACTTCTAGCCATCCCAGCCTATATACCGCCGTCGTCAGCTTACCCTGTGAAGGGATAAAAGTAAGCAAAATGGGCACAGCCCAGAACGTCAGGTCGAGGTGTAGCGCACGAAGTGGGAAGAAATGGGCTACATTTTCTATTACAGAATATTACGAACGCGCACCATGAAAACTAGTGCTTGAAGGAGGATTTAGTAGTAAAAAGGAAACAGAGCGTCCTTTTGAACCCGGCTCTGAGACGCGTACACACCGCCCGTCACCCTCCCCGTCAAAACACACCAAGAATACCTAATACAATAACACCAACAAGGGGAGGCAAGTCGTAACATGGTAAGTGTACCGGAAGGTGCACTTGGATCAAACCCAGGACGTGGCTGAGTCAGTTAAGCATCTCACTTACACCGAGAAGACACCCATGCAAATCGGGTCGCCCTGAGCCAAACAGCTAGCTTAATCAGCCCAATAACTGAACAATATTAATAAGCAACAAACCTAACACCAAAAACTAAACCATTCTTTTACCTGAGTATGGGAGACAGAAAAGGTCCCACCAAAGCAATAGAAACAGTACCGCAAGGGAAAGCTGAAAGAGAAATGAAACAACCCATATAAGCACAAAAAAGCAAAGATTAAATCTTGTACCTTTTGCATCATGATTTAGCCAGTACACCCAAGCAAAGAGACCTTTAGTTTGAAACCCCGAAACCAGGTGAGCTACCCCGAGACAGCCTATTAAGGGCCAACCCGTCTCTGTGGCAAAAGAGTGGGAAGAGCTCCGGGTAGAAGTGACAGACCTACCGAACCTGGTGATAGCTGGTTGCCTAAGAGATGAATAGAAGTTCAGCCTCGTGCTCCCCAAATCAAAACACAAACAAGATACCAAGAGAAATACACGAGAGTTAGTTAAAGGGGGTACAGCCCCTTTAACAAAGGACACAACCTTTCCAGGAGGATAAAGATCATAATACATAAAACATACTGTTCTAGTGGGCCTAAAAGCAGCCACCTAAACAGAAAGCGTTAAAGCTCAGACAGAAAGAAGTTTATTATACCAATAAGAAATCTTACTCCCCTAAATACTATTAGGCCAACCCATGCCCACATGGAAGAGACTATGCTAAAATGAGTAACAAGAAGGCCCGCCCTTCTCCAAGCACAAGTGTAAGCCAAACCGGACTAACCATTGGCAACTAACGAACTCAACCCCAGAGAGCAATGTGAACTACAAAAAAACCAAGAAAAACCCACACCTACCCATCGTTACCCCCACACTGGAGTGCATTAAAGGAAAGACTAAAAGAAAGGGAAGGAACTCGGCAAACATAAGCCTCGCCTGTTTACCAAAAACATCGCCTCCTGCAACACAACCGAGTATAGGAGGTCCAGCCTGCCCAGTGACCACAAGTTTAACGGCCGCGGTATCCTGACCGTGCAAAGGTAGCGCAATCACTTGTCTTTTAAATAGAGACCTGTATGAACGGCCAAACGAGGGCTTAACTGTCTCCCCTCTCAAGTCAGTGAAATTGATTTACCCGTGCAGAAGCGGGTATAATAATACAAGACGAGAAGACCCTTTGGAGCTTAAGGTACAAAACTCAACCCACGTCAAGCAACTTAATAAAGAACATAAACTTTGTGGAATATGATATTTTACCTTCGGTTGGGGCGACCACGGAGGAGAAATAAGCCTCCAAGTGGATTGGGAAAACCTCCTAAAACTAAGAGAGACATCTCTAAGCCACAGAACATCTGACCAAACATGATCCGGCAACAAAGCCGATCAACGAACCAAGTTACCCTAGGGATAACAGCGCAATCCTCTCCCAGAGTCCATATCGACGAGAGGGTTTACGACCTCGATGTTGGATCAGGACATCCTAATGGTGCAGCCGCTATTAAGGGTTCGTTTGTTCAACGATTAAAGTCCTACGTGATCTGAGTTCAGACCGGAGCAATCCAGGTCAGTTTCTATCTGTAACGCTACTTTTCCCAGTACGAAAGGATCGGAAAAGGGGGGCCCATACTTCAGGTACGCCCCACCCCTAATTTATGCAAACAAATAAATAAAGTAAAGGGAGGGCCAAAACCCCAACCAGCCAAAATAAGGACATACTGGGGTGGCAGAGCATGGTAAATTGCGAAAGGCCTAAGCCCTTTTAACCAGAGGTTCAAATCCTCTTCCCAGTTATGCTAAACACCCTAATCACCCACCTCATCAACCCCCTAGCCTACATCGTACCAGTCCTCCTAGCAGTAGCTTTCTTAACCCTAATTGAACGGAAGGTATTAGGATACATGCAATTACGAAAAGGACCAAATGTAGTAGGACCTTATGGGCTTCTACAACCCATTGTTGACGGAGTGAAGCTATTTACCAAAGAGCCCGTCCGCCCATCCACATCATCCCCATTTCTATTTTTAGCCGCCCCAATGCTCGCGCTAACCCTGGCCATAGTCCTATGAGCACCAATTCCCATACCCCACCCAATAGTTGACCTTAACCTGGGAATCCTATTTATTCTAGCCCTATCAAGCCTCGCTGTATACTCAATCCTAGGGTCAGGATGAGCATCAAATTCAAAATACGCACTGATCGGTGCCCTACGAGCCGTGGCCCAAACAATCTCCTATGAAGTGAGTCTAGGACTAATCCTCCTCTCAGTAATTATTTTCTCGGGAGGATACACCCTACAAACATTTAACACCACCCAAGAAAGCATTTGATTGCTTATCCCTGCCTGACCCCTAGCCGCAATATGATATATCTCAACATTAGCCGAGACAAACCGAGCACCATTCGACCTTACAGAAGGAGAATCAGAACTAGTGTCCGGTTTCAACGTAGAATATGCAGGAGGACCCTTCGCACTCTTCTTCCTGGCCGAATACGCTAACATCCTTTTAATAAATACCCTCTCAGCTGTACTATTTCTAGGAGCCTCACACACCCCCAGCATCCCTGAGCTCATAACAATTAATCTTATAACTAAAGCTGCACTACTATCCACCATGTTTCTATGAGTACGAGCCTCATACCCACGATTCCGATACGACCAGCTAATACACCTCGTATGAAAAAACTTTCTCCCCCTCACACTTGCCTTCGTTCTATGACATGCCGCCCTGCCAATTGCCCTAGCAGGACTCCCCCCCCAACTATAATTTTTAGTGGAACTGTGCCCGAGCACCTAAGGACCACTTTGATAGAGTGAATTACAGGGGTTAAAATCCCCTCAGTTCCTAGAAAGAAGGGAATCGAACCCATGCTCAAGAGATCAAAACTCTTGGTGCTTCCTTTACACCACTTTCTACTAGGCGTAGTCAGCTAATAAAGCTTTCGGGCCCATACCCCGAACATGACGGTTAAAGTCCCTCCTCCGCCAATGAACCCATACGTACTTGCAATCCTACTATCCAGCCTGGGATTAGGAACTACCCTAACCTTTGCCAGCTCCCACTGACTTTTAGCCTGAATGGGCCTAGAAATTAATACACTAGCAATCGCCCCACTAATAGCACAGCACCACCACCCCCGTGCAGTAGAAGCAACCACTAAATACTTCTTAACCCAAGCCACCGCAGCAGCAATGATCCTGTTCGCAAGCACAACAAATGCCTGAATAACAGGAGAATGAAGCATCAGCAACCTATCAAACCCCCTCGCCAGCACAATATTTGTAGCCGCTTTAGCACTTAAAATTGGACTCGCACCAGTACACTTCTGAATGCCAGAAGTCCTACAAGGACTAGACCTCTTAACAGGCCTAATCTTATCCACCTGACAAAAACTAGCCCCATTTGCACTAATTATCCAAACAGCACATAACGTTGACCCGCTTCTACTAACACTGCTGGGTGTTACATCAACACTAGTTGGAGGATGAGGGGGACTAAATCAAACCCAGCTACGAAAAATCTTAGCTTACTCCTCAATCGCCCATATAGGATGAATAATTATCGTAATCCAGTACAGTCCACAACTTACCCTACTCGCACTAGGAATATATATCATCATAACCTCAGCAACATTCCTAGCCCTAAAAATATCACTAACAACCAAAATTAACACACTCGCAACAACTTGATCAAAAAACCCTGTACTCGCATCAACAACCGCCCTGGTCTTACTATCACTAGGCGGTCTTCCACCACTTACAGGATTTATACCAAAATGAATAATTCTTCAAGAACTAACAAAACAAAACCTACCCATTATCGCCACAACAATAGCTCTAGCCGCACTAATTAGCCTGTACTTCTACCTACGACTGTGTTACGCAATGACACTAACCGTCTCCCCCAACACAACCAACTCAACTACCCCTTGACGAACCCAAACAACTCAGACCTCCCTACCACTCGCCCTATTTATCACGGCCACCCTAGGACTGCTGCCTATGACCCCAGCCATCCTAATACTAACCACCTAGGGACTTAGGATAATATTAGACCAAAAGCCTTCAAAGCTCTAAGTAGAAGTGAAAATCTTCTAGTCCCTGACTAAGACCTACAAGGGATTAACTTACATCTCCTAATTGCAAATCAGACGCTTTAATTAAGCTAAGGCCTTACTAGATGGGAAGGCCTCGATCCTACAAACTCTTAGTTAACAGCTAAGCGCCCAAGCCAGCGAGCATCCATCTACTTTTTCCCGCCGCCTAGCTCAGCAAGGCGGGAAAAAGCCCCGGCAGAGTATTAATCTGCGTCTTCGAATTTGCAATTCGATGTGCTCTACACCACGGGGCTGGTAGGGAGAGGACTCAAACCTCTGTCTTCGGGGCTACAACCCACCGCCTAAGCACTCGGCCACCCTACCTGTGGCAATCACGCGCTGATTCTTCTCTACTAACCACAAAGACATTGGTACCCTCTATCTTGTATTTGGTGCCTGAGCCGGAATAGTGGGAACTGCCCTAAGCCTCCTAATTCGGGCTGAACTAAGTCAACCCGGGTCGCTTCTGGGTGATGACCAAATCTATAATGTTATCGTAACTGCTCACGCTTTTGTTATAATCTTCTTTATAGTAATGCCCATCCTCATCGGAGGATTTGGAAACTGACTCGTGCCATTAATAATTGGGGCCCCCGACATGGCATTCCCACGAATAAATAACATAAGCTTCTGACTATTACCCCCATCATTCCTGCTACTTCTAGCCTCTTCCGGTGTTGAAGCGGGAGCCGGGACAGGGTGAACAGTCTACCCGCCCCTTGCAGGAAACCTAGCCCACGCAGGAGCATCCGTAGACCTAACGATCTTTTCACTCCACTTAGCAGGTGTATCATCAATCCTAGGGGCAATCAATTTCATCACCACAATTATTAATATGAAACCCCCCGCCATCTCTCAATATCAAACACCTTTATTCGTCTGATCCGTGCTTGTAACCGCTGTTCTTCTTCTCCTATCACTACCTGTCTTAGCTGCCGGAATCACGATACTCCTAACAGATCGAAACCTCAACACCACATTCTTTGACCCGGCAGGAGGGGGGGATCCAATCCTTTATCAACATCTATTCTGATTCTTCGGTCACCCAGAAGTCTACATCCTCATCCTCCCAGGGTTTGGAATTATCTCCCATGTTGTAGCCTATTATTCAGGTAAAAAAGAACCATTTGGCTATATAGGAATGGTTTGAGCCATAATAGCCATCGGCCTTCTAGGATTTATCGTATGGGCCCACCACATGTTTACTGTTGGAATAGACGTTGATACTCGCGCATACTTTACATCTGCAACAATAATCATTGCAATCCCAACAGGTGTAAAAGTGTTTAGCTGACTGGCCACACTCCACGGAGGGTCAATTAAATGAGAAACACCTATACTATGGGCCCTGGGATTTATTTTCCTGTTTACAGTAGGCGGGCTCACAGGAATTGTATTGTCTAACTCATCACTTGATATTGTCCTACATGATACTTACTATGTAGTCGCACACTTCCACTACGTACTATCAATAGGTGCCGTATTTGCTATTATAGCAGCCTTCGTACATTGATTCCCCCTACTAACCGGATATACCCTTCACAGCACCTGAACAAAAATCCACTTCACAGTTATATTCATTGGGGTTAATCTCACATTTTTCCCACAACACTTCCTAGGCCTAGCGGGCATGCCACGACGATATTCTGACTACCCAGACGCCTATGCCTTATGAAACACAATTTCATCTATTGGGTCACTAATTTCACTAGTAGCAGTAATTATATTCCTATTTATCTTATGAGAAGCCTTCACCGCCAAACGGGAAGTACTATCTGTAGAGCTAACAACAACAAACGTAGAGTGACTTCACGGCTGCCCCCCTCCCTACCACACATACGAAGAACCAGCATTTGTTCAAGTTCAATCAAACTAACGAGAAAGGGAGGAATTGAACCCCCATATGCTGGTTTCAAGCCAGCCACATAACCACTCTGTCACTTCCTTCTAAAGACATTAGTAAAATGTAAATTACACCACCTTGTCAAGGTGGAATTGTGGGCTAAATCCCCGCATGTCTTATAGCCCAAGGCTTAATGGCACATCCAACACAACTAGGATTCCAAGACGCAGCATCACCAGTCATAGAAGAACTTCTTCACTTCCACGATCACGCATTAATAATTGTATTCTTAATTAGCGCCCTAGTATTATACATTATTGTTGCAATAGTATCTACTAAACTCACTAATAAGTTTATCTTAGACTCTCAAGAGATCGAAATTGTATGAACCATTTTACCCGCCGTGATTCTAGTAATGATCGCCCTACCCTCCCTACGCATCCTATATCTTATAGACGAAATCAACGACCCCACTTAACAATTAAAGCAATAGGACATCAATGATACTGAAGCTATGAATACACAGATTATGAAAACCTAAACTTTGATGCTTATATAGTACCAACCCAAGACCTCACCCCTGGACAATTCCGACTCTTAGAAACAGATCACCGAGTAGTTATCCCAGTAGAATCCCCAATTCGCATCCTGGTGTCTGCCGAAGACGTACTGCACTCTTGAGCTGTTCCATCCATGGGCGTAAAAATGGATGCAGTCCCAGGACGACTTAACCAAACCGCCCTCCTCGCCTCACGCCCAGGGGTATACTACGGACAATGCTCAGAAATTTGCGGGGCCAACCACAGCTTTATACCAATTGTAATTGAAGCAGTACCACTACCACACTTCGAAACTTGATCCGCAAATCAACTAGACTTCGCCTCGCTAAGAAGCTAAATATTGGACAAAGCATTGGCCTTTTAAGCCAAAGATTGGTGACTCGAACCACCCTTAGTGAAATGCCACAATTAAACCCCGGCCCTTGATTTATAATCTTAATATTCTCCTGATTAATCTTCTTAACCATTATTCCAACCAAAATTCTAAATCACACCACACCAAACGAGCCAACCCCAATAAGTGCTGAAAAACACAAAACTGAATACTGAGACTGACCATGATAGTAAGCTTCTTCGATCAATTTGCAAGCCCATCCTACCTGGGAATCCCACTAATTGCCATCGCAATTGCCCTCCCCTGAGTACTTTACCCAACCCCATCATCTCGATGAATTAACAACCGGCTTATTACGGCCCAAGAATGATTTATCAACCGCTCCACAAATCAACTAATAATACCACTAAGTGTACAAGGACATAAATGAGCATTACTTCTAACTTCACTAATAATCTTCTTAATTACAATTAATATGCTAGGCCTACTACCCTATACTTTTACACCCACAACACAACTATCACTTAACATGGGATTCGCTGTGCCACTATGACTTGCCACAGTAATTATTGGAATGCGAAATCAACCAACAGTCGCCCTAGGACACCTACTTCCGGAAGGAACACCTATTCCACTGATCCCAGTACTAATTATCATCGAAACAATTAGCCTATTTATTCGACCATTAGCCCTAGGGGTTCGACTTACAGCCAACCTAACCGCAGGCCACCTACTAATCCAACTCATCGCCACCGCTGTATTTGTTCTTCTACCAATAATACCGACAGTAGCAATTCTAACTGCCGCCGTACTTTTCCTGCTCACCCTACTAGAAGTAGCAGTTGCAATAATCCAAGCCTATGTATTTGTACTTCTCTTAAGCCTCTACCTACAAGAAAACACCTAATGGCCCACCAAGCACATGCCTATCATATAGTTGACCCAAGCCCATGACCACTAACCGGAGCTATTGCTGCCTTACTGATAACATCAGGCTTAGCAATCTGATTTCATTTCCACTCAACGACGCTAATAACTTTAGGAATAATTCTCCTACTTCTAACCATATATCAGTGATGACGGGACATTATCCGAGAAGGGACTTTCCAAGGCCACCACACACCCCAGTACAAAAGGGGCTACGATACGGGATAATTCTATTTATCACCTCCGAAGTGTTCTTTTTCCTGGGATTCTTCTGAGCTTTCTACCACTCAAGCCTAGCACCGACACCTGAGCTGGGAGGATGCTGACCCCCACAGGAATTGTTCCGCTAGACCCCTTTGAAGTACCACTCCTCAACACAGCCGTGCTACTAGCATCAGGGGTTACAGTAACATGAGCCCACCACAGCATCATGGAAGGAAAACGAAAGCAAGCCATTCAATCTTTAGCACTAACCATCCTACTGGGACTTTATTTCACCGCACTCCAAGCCATAGAATACTACGAAGCACCATTTACAATCGCAGACGGAGTCTACGGCTCAACATTCTTCGTGGCTACAGGATTCCATGGACTACACGTTATTATCGGATCAACCTTCCTAGCAGTATGCTTCCTGCGCCAAACCCAGTATCACTTCACATCTGAACACCACTTTGGTTTTGAAGCCGCTGCCTGATACTGACACTTTGTTGACGTAGTATGACTATTCCTCTACGTATCTATCTACTGATGAGGCTCATAATCTTTCTAGTATCAAAGTTAGTACAAGTGACTTCCAATCACACAGTCCTGGTTAAACCCCAGGGAAAGATAATGAACCTGATTATAACCATCTTAGTTATTACAATAGCCCTCTCCTTAATTCTAGCAGTTGTCTCTTTTTGACTGCCACAAATAAACCCTGACGCAGAAAAACTATCACCGTATGAATGCGGATTTGACCCACTAGGATCCGCCCGACTACCATTCTCCTTGCGCTTTTTCCTGGTAGCAATTCTATTTCTTCTTTTTGACCTAGAAATTGCCCTTCTCCTCCCCTACCCTGGGGACCAGCTCCACAACCCAACAGGAACACTCTTCTGAGCCACCACAGTCCTAATTCTACTAACCCTAGGATTAATTTATGAATGAACTCAAGGCGGCTTAGAGTGAGCAGAATAGGAGTTAGTCCAAAGCAAGACCTCTGATTTCGGCTCAGAAAATCGTGGTTTAATTCCACGACCCCCTTATGACACCCACACATTTTAGCTTTAGCTCAGCATTTATCCTAGGTCTAATAGGACTGGCATTTCACCGAACCCATTTACTATCAGCACTCCTATGCTTAGAAGGAATAATGCTATCCCTATTTATTGCACTAGCCCTATGAGCACTACAATTTGAATCTACAGGATTCTCAACAGCCCCTATGCTACTCCTGGCCTTTTCCGCCTGTGAAGCAAGCACCGGCCTGGCACTACTAGTTGCCACAGTCCGTACTCACGGCACTAACCGACTACAAAGCCTCAACCTTCTACAATGCTAAAAGTACTAATCCCCACAATTATGCTATTCCCAACAATTTGACTAACTTCCCCTAAATGACTATGGACAACCACAACAGCACATAGCCTCCTAATTGCACTCACTAGCCTAACCTGATTAAAATGAACATCCGAAACTGGATGAACCTCCGCCAACACATACTTAGCCACAGACCCTTATCAACCCCCCTCCTGGTTCTAACATGCTGGCTGCTTCCCCTTATAATCTTGGCCAGCCAAAACCACATTAACCCAGGACCAATCAGCCGACAACGCACTTACATTATACTCCTCACCTCACTACAAACTTTTTTAATTATAGCATTTGGCGCTACAGAAATTATCATATTCTACATTATATTTGAAGCCACACTTATTCCAACCCTCATCATTATTACCCGATGAGGAAATCAAACTGAACGACTTAACGCAGGGGCTTATTTTCTATTCTACACCCTGGCAGGATCACTCCCACTCCTAGTTGCCCTGCTCCTTCTTCAACAATCCGCCGGCACCCTATCAATACTAGTACTTCAATACTCACAACCCCTACAACTTAACCCCTGAGGACACACAATTTGATGAGCCGGCTGCCTAATCGCATTTTTAGTTAAAATACCACTTTACGGAGTCCACCTATGACTACCAAAAGCACATGTAGAAGCCCCCGTAGCGGGGTCTATAGTGCTAGCAGCAGTTCTACTTAAGCTTGGCGGATATGGAATGATACGCATAATAGTAATATTAGACCCCCTGTCAAAAGAGCTAGCCTACCCATTTATTATTCTAGCCCTCTGAGGCATTATTATAACCGGATCAATCTGCCTACGACAAACAGATCTAAAATCACTAATCGCCTACTCATCCGTAGGTCATATGGGACTAGTAGCAGGAGGGATCCTGATTCAGACTCCATGAGGCTTTTCAGGAGCAATTATTCTCATAATCGCCCATGGACTAGCATCCTCAGCACTATTCTGTCTAGCCAACACAACATACGAACGAACCCATAGCCGAACAATAGTCCTTGCCCGCGGACTACAAGTGATCTTTCCATTAACAGCAGTCTGATGATTTACCGCCAATCTGGCTAACCTAGCACTACCACCACTACCAAACCTAATAGGAGAACTGATAATTATCACAACACTATTCAGCTGATCACCCTGAACAATTCTGCTCACCGGACTAGGGACACTAATTACAGCCAGCTACTCCCTCTATATATTTCTTATATCACAACGAGGCCCAACACCGAACCACATCACAGGACTCCAACCATTTCATACCCGAGAACACCTACTAATTACCCTACACTTAATCCCCATTATCCTACTAGTAACAAAGCCAGAACTTATATGAGGATGGTGTTATTGTAAGTATAGTTTAACTAAAATATTAGATTGTGATTCTAAAGATAGGTGTTAAAATCCCCTTACTCACCAAGGAAGAACAGAAATTAGTAAGCACTGCTAATTCTTACGCTCCATGGTTAAAATCCCTGGCTTCCTTGCGCTTCCAAAGGATAACAGCTCATCCGTTGGTCTTAGGAACCAAAAACTCTTGGTGCAAATCCAAGTGGAAGCTATGACACTAATCATACACACGTCCCTCCTCCTAACATTTCTCATCCTACTTCACCCCCTACTTACCACACTCAACCCAAACCAACTAAACTCCAACATGGCAGAAACCACTAAAACTGCCATCAGCTCCGCATTCTTCATCAGTCTCCTACCACTTATAATTTTCTTAGCCCAAGGAACAGAAAGCATCGTAACAAACTGACAATGAATAAACACCCAAACATTTGACGTAAATATCAGCTTTAAATTCGACCATTACTCCCTAATCTTTATCCCAATCGCCTTATATGTCACCTGATCGATCCTTGAATTCTCACTATGGTATATACACTCCGACCCCAACATCAACCGATTCTTTAAGTACTTACTCGTATTTCTAGTAGCCATAATTATTTTAGTCTCAGCTAACAACATCTTCCAACTATTTATTGGTTGAGAAGGAGTGGAATCATATCATTCCTGCTCATCGGATGATGATACGGACGAGCAGATGCTAATACAGCAGCCCTCCAAGCCGTTATCTACAACCGAGTAGGAGACATCGGATTAATTATAACCATAGCTTGACTTGCAATAAACATTAACTCCTGAGAAATCCAACAAATCCTAACACTATCAAAAGATTTTAATATAACACTTCCCCTAATCGGCCTAATCCTGGCAGCAACAGGAAAATCTGCCCAGTTCGGCCTCCATCCCTGACTCCCAGCCGCCATAGAGGGCCCTACCCCAGTGTCTGCCCTACTACACTCCAGCACCATAGTCGTTGCAGGAGTGTTCCTTCTGATCCGATTCCACCCCCTCATAGAAAACAATCAACTAGCCCTGACAATTTGTCTATGCCTTGGAGCATTAACCTCACTATTCGCAGCCACATGCGCCCTCACCCAAAACGACATCAAGAAAATTGTAGCTTTTTCAACATCAAGCCAACTAGGCCTAATGATGGTCGCAATCGGACTAAACCAACCCCAACTAGCATTCCTACACATCTGTACCCACGCCTTCTTCAAAGCCATATTATTCCTGTGCTCAGGATCAATTATTCACAGCCTAAACGACGAACAAGACATCCGAAAAATAGGGGGCCTACTTAATACTATGCCCGCCACCTCTACTTACTTTACAATCGGCAGCCTGGCCCTCACAGGAACCCCCTTCCTAGCAGGATTCTTCTCAAAAGACGCAATCATTGAAGCCCTAAGTACCTCTTACCTTAACGCCTGAGCCCTAACCCTAACACTAATTGCCACATCATTCACCGCAGTATATAGCTTCCGTCTGGTATACTTCGTAATCATAGGGGCCCCACGATTTCTTCCCCTTTGCCCAGTTAACGAAAATAACCCACTAGTAATCAACCCCCTTAAACGACTTGCCTGAGGAAGTATCATTGCAGGACTTATTATTACCCAAAACCTTCTACCAGTAAAAACACCAGTCATAACAATACCAACCGCCCTAAAAATAGTAGCCCTCATCGTAACAATCGCAGGCCTACTAACAGCCATAGAACTGACCAACATGACAAGCAAACAAATGAAAATTACCCCAACAATTCCCACACACCACTTCTCAAATATACTAGGATTCTTCCCCATAACTGTACACCGACTTATTCCAAAACTCAAACTCACCTTAGGACAGGCAGCCGCCACCCAACTTGACAAAACATGGCTTGAAGCGATTGGACCAAAAGGCCTAGCACTAACACAAAAAAGCATGGCAAAAACCACAAATAATATTTCACGGGGAATAATCAAAACATACCTGACCATCTTCCTCCTAACCCTAACCCTAGCCACCATCTTAGCCCTCCTTTAAACCGCACGCAAAGTCCCACGACTCAAACCACGAGTAAGCTCCAACACAACAAGCAGGGTTAAAAGTAATACCCAAGCACAGATAACTAACATACCCCCACCAAACGAATACATCACAGCCACACCACTGACATCGCCACGCAGAACAGAAAACTCTTTTAACCCGTCTACGACCACCCATGAACCCTCATACCAACCCCCTCAAAACAACCCCGCCATCAAAGCCACCCCCAGTAAGTAAACTAAAACATAGCCCAACACAGAACGACTGCCTCAAGCTTCCGGGAAGGGCTCAGCAGCCAAAGCTGCCGAATAGGCAAAAACCACGAGCATTCCTCCTAAATAAATTAGAAAAGAACTAATGATAGGAAAGAACCCCCATGGCCCACCAAAACCCCACACCCAACCCCAGCCGCAACTACCAAGCCCAATGCAGCAAAATAAGGCGTAGGGTTAGAAGCAACAGCAACTAAGCCCACAACTAAAGCTATTAATAACAAGGACATAAAATAAGTCATAATTTCTGCCCAGATTTTAACTGAGACCAATGATTTGAAGAACCACCGTTGTTATTCAACTACAAAAACCACCCATGGCAAGCCTACGAAAAACGCACCCACTAATTAAAATCGCCAACGACGCACTAGTTGACCTACCAGCACCATCTAACATCTCAATATGATGAAACTTTGGATCCCTTCTGGGACTATGCTTAGCTACTCAAATCCTAACCGGCCTATTCCTAGCCATACACTATACCTCAGACATTTCAACCGCATTTTCATCAGTAGTCCACATCTGCCGCGATGTAAATTACGGCTGACTAATCCGAAACATCCACGCCAACGGAGCATCATTCTTCTTCATCTGTATTTATATACACATTGCCCGAGGCCTCTATTACGGGTCCTACCTTTACAAAGAAACTTGAAACATCGGTGTAATCCTCCTTCTACTAGTTATAATAACAGCCTTTGTCGGCTATGTCCTCCCATGAGGTCAAATATCCTTCTGAGGTGCCACAGTCATTACAAACCTCCTGTCCGCCGTACCATACATAGGAGACATATTAGTTCAATGGATCTGAGGCGGATTCTCAGTAGATAATGCAACACTAACACGATTCTTTGCATTCCACTTCCTATTCCCATTTGTTATTGCCGCCGCAACTATCCTCCACCTTCTTTTCCTCCACGAAACAGGATCAAATAACCCAATTGGACTAAACTCAGACGCAGACAAAATCTCTTTCCACCCATACTTCACGTACAAAGACTTACTCGGATTCGTACTCATACTTCTAGCGCTAATAATGCTAGCACTGTTTTCCCCCAACCTCCTAGGAGACCCAGAAAACTTTACCCCCGCCAACCCCTTAGTTACCCCGCCACATATTAAGCCAGAATGATACTTCCTATTTGCCTACGCCATCCTACGGTCAATCCCAAATAAACTTGGAGGTGTCCTTGCACTACTATTCTCCATCCTAGTACTAATAGTAGTACCCCTCCTACACACCTCAAAACAACGGGGACTAACATTTCGCCCAATCACCCAATTCCTATTCTGAACCCTAGTAGCAGACATAATCATCTTAACATGAATTGGAGGTATGCCAGTAGAACACCCATTTATTATTATTGGACAAATTGCATCCGTCCTATATTTTGCACTATTTCTAATCTTTATCCCGCTGGCAGGGTGGTTAGAAAACAAAGCACTAGAATGAGCTTGCCCTAGTAGCTTAGTTTTAAAGCATCGGTCTTGTAATCCGAAGATCGGAGGTTAAATCCCTCCCTAGCGCCCAGAAAAGAGAGATTCTAACTCCCACCACTGGCTCCCAAAGCCAGAATTCTAAACTAAACTATTTCCTGGGGATTAAGCATCCTTTATGGTTTAATACATAATATGCCTAATTTTACATTAATGTGTTAATACATGTATGTATTATCACCAGCTCATTATTTTAACCATAAAGCAAGTACTAAAAATTAAGGTATACATAAGCATTATATTAAGACTCACAAAATCAGTTATTTTAACCCGGGTAATATATTAATCCCTAAAAAATTGTCCTCAAAACTTTCCTTGAATTAACCAACTAGTATCCCACTAACACATTTTAATGTAGTAAGAGACCACCAACTAATTTACATAAAGGTATATCATGCATGATGGAATCAAGGACACCAACTGTGGGGGTTGCACACGGTGAACTATTACTGGCATCTGGTTCCTATTTCAGGAACATAACTGTATTATTTCCCCATTCGATTAATTATACTGGCATCTAGGAATCTACTGGAATTATTATTTTTACTATACAATATTTGGAGGTTCTGTAGCGGTTGCCGCTGCCTCAGGGAAAGTGTATATGGCCCAGATGCACAAAATGGTGACTGTCATCATTGGAAGCACCGTAAACAAAATAAAACAACCTCTGGGACAGGTAGCGCTGTGCCCACCAGGCTTAAGAGTGATGGATCATTGGTGGATTCGCAAAACTGGAAGCTAAAAAAACATCATCATCATCATCATGACATCCATGACGGGACGAGGCTCAGGCATGAGAAACACTGGACTTGTGACCACCAATCTTGCTGCTGGAATCCATGGTGTGACCAGTCCCATGGCCACCGGAGCTTGATGCACACTGAATTACTACAAGTTGTAATTCTGTATGTGGAACATAAATGAAGATATTTTGAAGAATGTTGGTAACCAAACAGTTTTGGTTATGCACAAAAAATACAATGGAAGTCAATGGGAACCGCATATGTTTGGTTACCAACATTCTTTAAAACGACTGTGCTGCTTCATATTTTTGTGGAAATCCTGATTTTTGTTAAGGGTTCTTTAATGAATAGAAAGTTTTAGATTTATTTGAAATATAAATCTTTTGTAATACTATAAATATCTTGCTTCATTCACCTTTAATTTTGAAACCACGCCCTTCGCTGTCAAAGAAACTCTTCTCCTGTGGGAGAAACATTGATGTGTGAGCGTCTCTGTGGATTAAGCCCACAGTTTCCAAGGAGCGGAGAGAATATTACTGTATTTATCCATTTTCTGTTTCAGATATGATTGTATGTGTCCATAAGCCCATCAGTTTACACTGTAATTAAGCTTGCAAATTCGCGCTGTGCCGCAAGTCGGTAGCTATCATATATAAATATCATATATGGTGTTGAAAATACATTTTTTAAAAATGAACTGTTCCTATTTTCTGGTTTTATTCGAGTCCCATAAGATGAGGCATGTTCCATCGGAACATTCGTTTACTACAGAAATGCAGTTTAGCTTCGCGTCGTGCCTAACAATGCCCTTCATCTGTGACTTATTCACAATATAGAACGGACTCTCATACCTTATTGCTTACTCAAAAACAAGTTATTACTGACCCCAAACCTTAGATTGGTAATTTACATTAGAAAATAACAACACTGACCAGAAAATGAAGCTCATACATATTTAATTGTGGCATAGGAGATTGATACAATTTTCATGGTCAACACAAAGAAAAACTGAGCAAGAAGAAGCAAAGAAAGTCAGAGAAGAAGAACCACTGAGGCTGTAAGATTAGGATTATGACATAGCACTAAAAAGTCACTTTTTCTTCACAACATCTTGAGAAGCTTCTCCCTCCTCATCGTGTTCAGCAGATGACTTCCTCCACTAACTCATCTTCCTTTGCTAACGGCAGTTGTTTTGTTAACTCTTCCTCTGCTTTCACCTTTTCCACAGTTAACTCCAGTTGTTCTGCTACTTTTTCTTCCTCTGCTTTCACCTTTTCCACCGTTAACTCCTGTTCCTTTGCTTTTGCCTTTTCCACCACCAACTCCAGTTGTTCTGCAATTTTCTCTTCCTCTGCTTTCACCCTTTCCACCGTTAACTCCTGTTCCTCTGCTTTTGCCTTTTCCACCACCAACTCCAGTTGTTCTTCTATTTTCTCTTCCTCTGCTTTCACCCTTTCCACCGTTAACTCCTGTTCCTCTACTTTCACCCTTTCCACCGTTAACTCCTGTTCCTCTACTTTTGCCTCTTCCACTGCCAGCTCCAGTTGTTCTGTCAACTCCTGATCCTCCCCAGAAACTTCCATGTCATTGTGATTAGTAAGATTTTGCTCAGTTTCCCTCTGAGAGACCACTTCTCCGTCCACTATTTCTTGTGTGATGATGATGGCTTTCTTAAGTCCGACTGAATGAGGAGGAGGAGCTGGAGACAGAACGTAAGCTGGAGGTTAGTTTTTAGTAATTCATTAAGACATTTATGTAGCATACCAAAAAAAAATAAAAATAGAAAAATTAGAAGCTCTTAAAAGCAAACAAATCATTAAGGTTCATCATGATGCATATATTAGTTGAGAAAGCAACATCTGAATAAATATTACTGGGGTCATTCTATGAATCAGGTGCCTATTACAGTTTGAGATGGTAATTTTGCAAGTTTTTGTACATTTCAAAAATCCCATCAGACAAGTAATGGGTTTAAAAGTTAACACATTGCATTGCACCATCTCAAGCTAAATTATATAAATATATTCTGAGATATGATTATGTCTTCAGAAAACAGAAACAGGGTGAAGTTTTAGTTTAATTTGACAATCGGCATTATAAGCTCATTAAGTTAAAAGGAGTTTCTTTGATAATTTAATGTTGGTTTATTAATTTTACTGAAATTTTTTTAAATTATAATTATAAAAAAAACAAACATAAAATGCATAAGTCAACGTAAATGTGAATGTATAACACTTTTGTTCAAAAGTTTTGGGCAGTAAGCTTTTTTTAAAAATAAATTAATACTTTTAGTATGCATAAATTGATCAAAAAATATTTCTATTTCAATTAAATGATGAATACTGAAAAATAAAATGTTTCAGTTTTCACAAAAATATTAAGAATTTTTCAACATGGATATATATTTTTTTCTAAATCAGCATATTAAAATGATTCTGAAAATACAGCTTTGCATTACATTCAAAAAATATCTTTAATATATGTATTTTGCTTTCCTCAGTAAATGCATACATGCTAATAGAGCCAAAAATGAAAACAGAGGTGGCTAAAAAAGGCACACAAATGGCACCTGTTTTGTAGAATGACCCTTTTGTTGTAACAAGTTGTAAAGATGATTGTCTTCAAACATATTTGCATGAGGTTAGCAGTGAGAAACATAAACAGTGTGAGTGATGTGAGTGTATTTGGCTAGCGAGGGCTCGGGCAGCACTGTTTACTTGTCTTTGTTAGACAGTACAGCAGTGAGTGATGATTAGTATGAAGACAAGCTTGATGTGGGTTAGGCAAAGCGTGTTTGTTAACTCACACTGACGATGCCTAAAATCTACACGTCACGGCACTCACCTGCATACAACGCCTGCTCTAAAGAAAATTCATCTCTGTGGAGGGAAGAGAAAACATGAGAGAGTGGCACAAAGGGAGGTACTTGATGGAAAGGATGCAACTAAATGTTCAAGACTGGGGTGGATCGAAGTTAAAAGTCGTTCACTGAAAAACCCCACACTGAGTGATCACTTTTTTACATATAAGGGCCGAAATGTCCTCCTCGTTGTCTTTATGTGGTGTCTACTTTAAAGGACAGATGCTTGCTGGGACATGTTTCTTACAAGCCTGTAGGGAAAGAGTTTGTGCCGTGTGTTTGTTACTAGTCTTCACCATGGAAAGATAAGCTTTGTGCACACAAGATTTGCATGCACAGCTCACAAGGGAAATGCTGTATGGAAACAGCAATGTTGTGCGATGTGCACGTTGCAATCAGTGACCAAAATGAAAGGAATGATTTCAAAATTAATGGAATAGTCCACCAAAAATGACAATTCTGACATTATTTACATTCTAAACCTTCTTCTGTGGAACACAAATGAAGATATTTTGAATGTTTTGAATGTTTTGGTTCCATTATATGAACATAAAATAGAATGGAAGTCAATGGGAACCGAAAATGTTTGGTTACCAGCATTCTTCAAAATATTATCTTTTTTTTTTCTTTTTTTTTCCACAGAAGAAAGAAATGCATAAAGGTTTGGATTGGAACAACATGATGGTGCAACAAACATGCATAAACATGCTTCTTGTATTTGTTCTAAACATTTTAACAAAACATTTTAACAAACAGCAGTATTTACCTGCATATACGTTTTACTAAAATATTTTCAGAGACATTTAGACTTCTGATTTCGAAAAAACAAATCATTAAATCAGTGTTTTGAATCAATAAGCATTATTGTGAATTATTCTGATATTTTTATCAGCTGTTTGCACTCTCATTCTGACGGCACCCATTCACTGCAAAGGATACATTGTTGAGCAAGTGATGTAATGCTACTTTTTTCTTCAAATCTGTTCTGAAGAAGAAACAAACTCATCTACATCTTGGATGGCCAGAGGGTGAATGCATTCTCAGCAAATTTTCATTTTTGGGTGAATTATTCCTTTAAAATAGACAGTGTGATCTGATGCTAGAAAATTGATCAAACTAACCAACTCTGATGGCACTTTTGCTACATTGTTTGAAGTCAACATGAATTTCATCTAAAAATATTAGTCTAATTAAATTTTTACAGTAATTTTATATGACAAGCAAAATTGTCTTGAATACATTGTGAATCTTTGATAGATTGCCCAGTCCTAATTTGATTCTTCATAAGGGCTTATAAGGGATTTGGCATCAGTCTAAAAGAAACATAACTGATTCAGCTCATTAAGGACCTGAGGCGATTAAGTGTCAGGGATGATTCTGGCATTGAGCTGGAATATTTTTTTCCCATCCATTTTTTGATCACGGTTCACAAACTCATTATCTCTCCTTCATCTTACCTGTTTTTGTCCCCCTTCTCATCAACAGCACCCTCCAGGAGACGGTGATAGGTGGCAATCTCTGCCTCCAGTTTGGTTTTGAGGCTGAGCAGGGCCTCGTACTCGGCCGCCTGACGCTCCACCTGCGCCCGCACCTGTCCCAGCTCTCCCTCCAGCTGCAGGATTCGAGAGTTGTACCCATTGACTTCGTGAGCATAACGTGCCTCCGTTTCACGCAGCGAATCCTCGAGCGATCGAATCTGCAAAGCACCAAGCAGAACAAGAAAGGTTTTTCTTTCTCATGAGCTTAACTTTTTGAAATAAAACCCTCCGTGTGAAATTGTCAAATATAAACGTTTATTTTTATTTTTGTCTTGTTTATTGTTTAAAAAAGGTATTATATATTTTATTTTCATTATTTTTGTTTCACAAACAAGTTTGTCTTGTATTGAAAAAGATTCACATTATATTAAAGACCATTTGTGCTAGCAAAACAAAAATAAAGATCTTATATTATATATTCATTCTTTTTGTTTCCATTTTTGTTATTTCATAGATGACTTTAGTATTATTCTAAAATGTGTAATAATAAAGAATTGGTAGGTATGTCAAAGTTTCTGACTTTTTTCTGTGATTATTTCTGTGCAGAAATGTGCTTCAAGTAAGTACAAAAAGATTATCTTGACAAAACAATCTCGACAAACCACTATATAAAAACAGCTTTTGTTTTCCCATGGTTAAAACACACTTGGGTGTACAGGAATAAAGTGCAAGACAGGCATGTTTGAGCAATTGAATCTGCTAACCAAGTGGAATAAAGGAAAGTATGGAAACACTTCATTGCATGAAATTAAATTAAATGCATGGACAAATAGAAATTCTTACTTTTCTTCTTTTTTTTTTTTTTTTTTGCATAACATTTAGTACATTTCATTAATTCAATTTTTCATTATATTAGTTCATTAATTTTATTTTTATTATATTTTCTATTTCCAGTATTTTTGTTTTCATTTGTGTTATTTAAAAATGTATTATTCTAAAATGTGAGAAATAGTAATAAAGAATGAGTAGGTGTGTCAAAGCTTTTGACTTTCAGCAATTATTTCTCTGCAGAAATGTGCTTCAGAAATGATCTTGACAAACCGCCATATAAAAACTGCCCCTGTTTTCCCATGGTTTAAAAAACACACTTGGGTGCACAGGAATAATGTGTAAATTCAGATGACATGCATGCACAGAGACAGGCATTGAATATTTCGTGCAAACACATTTCATAATCATTTAAACGATGCACATGTCTGCCAGGTGAGAGTTCTGACTGTGAAGAATGCTGAGTGATTTGTCAAGTGGATAATTTGTGTAATCTGTGTACCGTACCATGTTATGCAGAGCCTGCAGGTCAATTTCTAGAGATTGTTTCTGCCTACGCAGCTCGTTCAGCTCTGTCTTTCCTGCCTGCAGAGCTTCTGTGTTCTGAGTCACCTCAGCTGAGATGTTGTCAAACTGGATAGAGAGGAACAAATAGAGCATGGGGTTCAGGTCACATGACAATATAGTGCTACCTTATAATTAGGCACAAAGCTCTCCTAAATAAAAGGCACTTTCCACTTTCCCATAACTCATGAAAATTAAAAAGAAAGAAAAATGAAAGATGGTGCTTAACCTTTAATCCTTAAGAAACAATTATTATATGGGCTGTTGGATTCTATTAAATGCATTTTATACGAGATGTGCAATTTTTCTATTTCCTAATATATATAACAGAAGGAGAAAACAAAAGAATGCAAAATATGACTGACTTTGTTTTGAAACCAGGCTTCGGTTTCCTCTTGGCTCTTCTGAACGGCTCGCTCGTACTGCGTGCGGATGTTACTAATGGTCTCATTAAGGTCTGCACTGTTTTTAGTCTCCATTTGCACATTGACTTGAGAGTCGCCGATCTGGCTCTTCATGTTGGCAACATCCTGTGAAATAAAAAGATCAATGGATTTAGTTATATGGATTATAATGGTAAGATCTGGGAACATAGCTGCTGCCGGAGAGCTGAGTTTGTTTAACGCTTGCCCTAAAGCATAGAAAAACCAGATAGGTCAGGTGGGAACAATAGCTCAAATAATGATTTTATGGTGACCGCCCACTTTTTTTTTTTTTTTTTTTAAGCAGTCCTTAGTTTGGAAAGTATTTTGTCCATTCCCCATATATATATATATATATATATATATACACACATACACATACACATATATACAGTATATATATATATATACTGTATGTATGTGTATATATATATATATATATATATGTATGTATGTATGTATGTATTAACTAACTGCTGCTGCTGGCTTCTTGTGAATAGACGGCTGTTTGTGGTCCAACAGTGAGTCTCATACAAACACAGATCAAACGGGCCACCTGTGCCAGTGCATCTCTGTAGGTTTGAGGTGTTGATGTTTAATCAGTGTTGAATGGTGTGTTTAAGGCGTGTACCTCCTCATGGCTCTTCTTCAGGAACGCCAGCTCTTCTCTCATAGACTCGATCTGGCCCTCCAGCTGCATGCGGCCCATGTAAGTGTCGTCCAGCATCTTGCGGAGTCGTGCCAGATCCTGCTCCACCCCTTGCCGCATGGCCTGCTCTGACTCAAACCTGCCCCGAGCGATTCAGTGAGCGCTCATTTACATCAGAGGCTACAGGGCGTGTGTCGTATTTACAGCAAACTGCGCTGCAGCTCGGTGACTGCTTTGTATTTAAACAATATGAAATATTTGTATAGCCCATTTTGTGATAAGTTTTCCTAATTTAAGAGTTTTTAACATTTCATCAGGGAATAAATAAACAAATAACTCACTTGACTTTGAAATCGTCAGCAGCCAGCCTCGCATTGTCTATCTGCAGGAAAAGTCTGGCATTGTCCAAAGTCATTTCCTGGATCTGAGGGGTTGATTCACATACACAAACACTCATAGCATTGTCTTGCATTTAGGGTTATCATTACAGCATTTCAACAAATAGCAGATGTTTGTCTTTTTTTTTTTTTTTTTTTAAATGCATTTTGAAACTACCAAAGTTTGGTTCCTATACTAAAAACTTTTTAATGTATCTTCAAAGGGTTACAGCCCTCATAATAGACCAGTTCGGATACCTAGTAAAAATTTTGTGACTTAAGGTCATTGCACACTGAGTCCGAAATTTTCGCGTGCTTTTCCCCGTTTTTTTTTTTCGTATTCATCATACTTTCCTATAAAAATGCATGCGAAAATGCTGAAAATCGAACCTGATCCGAATTTTTTTTATGACGGACGAAAGTTTCGGAGGCAGTGTGTAAACGTGATTGACACAACTTGAGGTCGTATTTATTTTTTAACTTGCGAAAATTTCGTACTCCGTGTGCAATGACCTTTAGTCTTTTTTTTTCTTTTTTAAAAAATTATTATTATTATTATTTTTTTATGTTTTAATAATAATATTTCTTCCATTTTGTTTCTTAATTGTATTTCAATTGTTTTCTTGGCCGGTTTGTAACATTATTGTCTTTTGCTACTTTTGTCGTGGCCACTCATGCTAAATGCATCTTTTTACTAAAATAAAATAAATAAAAAAAAATCATTATGAAAAAATAGATATTGAATTGTTTTTTTAAATTTTATTTATTGCATCAGTTCCACATTCAATTAATAATTCAATATATTTGAATTAAAACTTTAAAGATTGCAACATATTAGCTTAAAGCTTAAATAAATTAAAATTGATTTTTAATTAAGTTGGAGCAAGTAAAAAACATCAACAAATTACCATTATACATATAAACTTGCATCTCATGCATTTAAAGAAGTTGCAGAGCTGGAATTTAAAGGGCGGAAACTTTTCAGAAGCTCAAACAGAAGAACATAATTGGCCAACATAATTCCTAAACTTTCATTTGTGTTTATTTCATGATTTACTATTATTCTAAAATAAGGAAAATAGTTATAGAATGAACAGGTGCGTCCAACCATTTGATTGTGTACTTTATGACAATAAGCATGCATGAGTACTTAACAAAACCTTCTATTTGCTCACCTGGTTTCTCAGATCCGCAACGATCTTCTCATAGGGGCTCCAGTCCCTGCCGCTCTCAGCTCCTTTCCTCATCAGAGCCTCTTTGATTTGCTCCTCCAGTTGATTGTTGGAGTCCTCCAGGAGTCGCACTTTTGACAGATACCCCGCCAGACGGTCATTCAGACCCTTCATGGTCTCTTTATCATCAACATTGATCTGCACGATCGGACGCAGTGTGTTTGCCAGATTCCCTATAGCGGCTGGGGAAATGGCCCCAAACAAACTGCCCCTTGACCCCATGCTGCCAGACAGACTTGAGCTGGAGAAACTCCTGGAAGGGCTCTTGAACGACATGGTGCGGATTAGAGGTGCCTTTGAGCGTGCTTGAGAGACGGGTCTGTTGTTTTACCTGCGGCAGGTAGTGTGAGGGGGGTTTGGGAGCAGCTATATATAGACTCAGCTCTCTGTCTGGTGCGTTCAGATCTCTGCAGTGATTGGTCAGGGAGATGTAAGTCTACACCTGCACGGATCTCATTTGTTTGCAAATTCCCACAGAGGATAAACAAGGATGTACTCTCAAACTACACTGAAGAGTATTTAGTGTAGGGTTGACTTTAAAGGCATTTTACACTCTGAAATTGCTAGTAATTATTCCAAACAAACAAACACTGAATTAAACATGACATTTTTTTTTTAAGTAGAAAAACTGATTTTTGTTTTTCATCTTTTTATTTACAACAAAAATTATTTCATGCCACATGAAGAATTTGTCATTTGAGGAAATTGTCACATGCATGAGTACAAGTTATATTTTGTTTATTCTATACATATTGTTTCTGTTTATTTCACAGGTCCTGTCAAGAGCACATCCAGGTCATATTTCACCCTAATATTCAATTCAAGTTTATTTGTATAGCGCTTTTTACGATACAATCGTTGCAAATATTAAAAGAAAGACATTCGATTTTGCTTTACTTTTTGTGACAACATGCCCCAATAGTATTAGCTAGTGGGGTAAGTTGTCACACTGGGCACCAAACAACCTATTATAAGCTTTTCATCAAAATATAAATGGTCAATAAATATTGAAATTAATACATTTAATGTTTTAAAATGCTATTTGAAAAGTGCATAGAAGCACATTGTTTATCTGCACAAATCCTGTCCAGAACACATCCACATCATATCGCTCTTCACCAGGTCAAATTTCACTTTCTATATATACACAGTATATTTAAAAAAAAGAAGAAAAAAAAAAGAAATATTTTCAGCCTTATCTGAAATGTATTCCACTGTGATTTTGCTGTGTTCACTTTAAAAATTATTATTTTTTAAAATACTAAGCTATTATAAAAATATAAAATTCTAGTTTCATAGACATAGAGAATGATTCATGTAAATACAAAACTTTCTAGCTTTTATGCAGGCCTAGCTCCAGTCTGCCCTTTATATTTATGTACATTCTTCTAAGCTTCCAAATAATTAAAATGCATATTATATATTCATAATAATCTTTAGAAGTATGTGATCATGCTATAAGAATTTTCAAATTCTAATTATATTTTCATCATGTTTCATATTTTCATTTCTTTCGTTTTTGAAAAGTGATTATTATAATAATGGGACGTGTGGCATTTCCACTCATAGCCACACGGGGGCAGCAGAGACCGCTTGATACCTGTGCTACTCACAAGAAAAGTTCTGCAGGAATTATGAAGGACTATGTTACGAACAGCCTACAGGACTCCTGTTTATACATTTAAGGAACCTGCAGGATCACTTAAATATATTTGCTCTGCCATCAGATTTGTATTTTACACGCAGCTACACGGGAATCGCTCTTTGGGGTCGGATCTTTTTAAATGAATCGTTTGAACTGGTTCACAAAAGCGGCCTGAATGATTCGTTCATGAATGATAATGGTTCAGTAGGGTAAAAGCGGTTCTAGAATCAAAAGCGCGAGACATTGAACGGAGAACCGTGATTTGTCTCTTTACAACAAATCATTAGAAGTGAACAGAAGATTTGACTGAAGGGGCGTTATCGGGTTATCAGGGTACACGTGATTTCGTAACTACGCCGTGACGTAAAAGAACCATTGAATCGTTTTTTTTTTTTGAACTGGTTCACCGAAAACAAGAACCGATTCGCGAAAATGAATCAGACTATCATGTTTGTTTTTGTTTTTCTGTGTTTCCGAGCACGTTAGGACTGTTTCCCACCCCCAGCAGAATGATAAGGTAAGGTCGGGGCTATTTTCACAGCAAGATTAATTTATTAAAAGTCTAAAATATTGATATAGATTTTCTCTAAAAATCAAATAAATTTCTCATTTTTCTTTTACAGTTAATATATATATTTTCTGGCAACGATATAATTTTATGTGACTAAAGAGATGTCATTTTTTTTTTTGTATTCAGTAACTTTATCGTGAGCAGAAAAACATATCTTGCTATGTGGTTTTGTGGTATATAACGTTAACCTCGAAGATCCCTGATAACATGCGACCACACAGCTTCACATTCATTTGCAGCCCTTTGACACAGATCTGTAGCTTCCCATGATAACGTAAATATGTTTTATGAAAAGAGAAGTAGTTTAATAGTATGCAATATGACTACTGAATGCGTGATAAACCATTGTTTGCAAGCCATAACTGCCATAGGTCACAAATCGTTTGTCAGGGGTGCGGAAAAATCAGGAGTAAACAAAACACTGGAGACTAAACATAGCAGCAGAGCTCTAGCCTCACAAAGAATTGATTTGATTGTTATGAACTGACAAACAACCAGGGGCCTGTACCATGATGGTAGATGAACAAATTTAGAGTTACAGGATTAGTTTCGAGTTGACAAAACCAAACCTCTCCGATCCGGCTTTGTTGGTACCATGATGCTGATCATCAACTTTCTTTGTTAACTCAGGCTTTGATCCTGAGTTTGTGGAGCATGTGCACATGAATGTGTGACATCAGTGGCTAACAGCCAATCACAAGCCTTGGTTAAAAGTTAAAGATTTTGCTAAAGGTTAAAAGATTGAAAAATATGATTCATTTAAATGCATTTACAATGAAAAAGTACTTGTTCATGAAAGAGGACAAATAAAATAAATGATCTTGCTTTATCAGTGCAGTCACAAGTGAAACTTAAGTTAGTTTATATTGTTGGAAATATACAGCGATAGAGACTCGAACATGTAAGGTCACAGTCATTTTTAAAGCATTATCTATTGATTCTACAACTTATTTATATTATATACAATCTGTATCTATTAACATTCATTTAAAATAAATTATTTATAATAACTGTTAAACTAAAATAGCTTGTGTGTAATGGATTAATAATAATATAAATCATATAATTAAATAAATAATATAAAATAATGTAATTATCATTAAGGCCAGACCAACTTTTTTTTTTGTACTAGTGACCTTTAATTTGGAGCAAGATAAACTGGGAGAGTGACTTTTTTTGTGTCAGACATGTGTCAGTTAGCTCACATCTGATTGGTCCAATTTCAGTTTGAGATCTCTAACTCAGAACATAACCTGCCCCGGAGCAGGTTAGCTGTGGAGTGTAAGTTACTATGGCAATGAAGGCAGCTAAAAGCCAAGCTACTTTCATGGTACCTAAAACCCAGAGTTGGCGCAAGCTAAACTGAAACTTACCTGGCTAGCCAGCTAATCCAGCTTCATGGTACAGGCCCCTGGAAAGACACAAAGACGGATCCATGAACATCAGAATCCTCTGCTGAACTGAATTATGACAATAAAGATTATAGACTTCTGATAAGGGCATAGAAATGACCAAAATGTGTAAACAGAATATTCAAGACTAGACTCCTAAACTCCCATAAGATTCAGTTTAAATCAAATGGCAAAACAAATGAAAACCATCTATCACATCTGTGTACACAGAGAGATACTAATGCATGCGCTCCTCAAAATATAGTGTCTGTCTATAGGAAAATGCACGATTATCCTTTGGGAATGAATCTGCTTGAATGCAGACTGCTGCACAGCGCTGTCTGGTTCTGCTCAGTGAGAGAAAGCTTATCTCAGAGGTGTGGATCTAACAGCTGCAGACATTTGGTTTTATAAATCTATATTAGTCTTGCGTAAATCAGACTGACTCAAAAAATCACAGATGCACAGGCCAGCCGAGATGTGCTGTTTCTCAGAGAGATAAATCACATCCGACAAATTTTCCACCTGTTGATTCCTCGAGTATAATGACAGGCTGAACAAAAGTCTCCATGCACTTTTTTTTTAGTGTGTCCTTCCCACAGGAACATTGTCAGAACATTGGCTAACGTTCTGGCAAGGTTCTCTCAAATGTTCTTCTAGTAATTTTAAAAGAACATTTGTTCAAAGTTAGCACATAAAAACGTTATTTATACATCATTTATGGAATGTTTTCATTTTTAAATGTTACTGCTTGTTTCAGAACATCCAGAGAACATTCAAAAGTAACATTCCCATTCAAAATGGAATGTTCTCTTAACATTAGCATAACCAAGAAAAATACGTTTTTATTCAGAGAACGTGTTTATACCTTAATGGGAACATTTGCAAACGCTCTTAGAACATTGTTTTTTTGCAAAACAGCTTGAAAATACTTTAAAATATCTCCTTTAGGTATGGATTGAAATAAGAATGAATATATTATGTACATTTTAATTTTTGAGTAAACCATTTGTTTCTTCAAGGTGAAGATCTGCTGAGCTTCAGTCTCAAGCTGGAATGTTCTGAGTATGGAAACCCAGAGAAGCAGAGAGACAGATAACATCCTGAATCTGACGAGCCAGCATGAGGTTGCTGCCGCTTGCAATAAAGATGATGGAGAGCAGAACAAACAGGGAAAAAAAGATGAGTATTGCTTTTGGTCAAGTGTATCTTATTTTGATCTAGTTACCTTTTCAGTAAAAATGCATGCATCCTTCTCTGATAAGTAAAATAATCTAATTTGAAATTCTGATTTGTGGCTGCACTTCTGCTTTCATTGATGAAAGCACCTTTGTGATGGCTCTTATTGGATCTGGTTTTCAGCATGAAAGGTCACAGCACAATAAATGGCCTGAATTAACCTGACTAGTACATAGGGTGCTCCTGCTTTTTGGGGGCCAACTTCTGTGCAGGTGGATTTTATGATGCAAGTGATTATAATATAGTTCCAGAATAATAACAGATGAAAGGAAACCCTATAACCTTTCTGGTCATTGCCACTGGAAAATTATTACCTTAATAAAAACTAACTACTAAAAAGAAAACTAACTAAAATAAAACAAAAAGAAAAAAGTCTCATTACTGGAATAGGAAAAATATATATAATTTAAATGGTAAAAATGTATTCATTAGTATTTTTAGTTGTATTTGTTTTTTAGTTATGCTAGTTGTATTTGTCTTTTAGTTATGCTTATTTAAATATTAACATTACATTTATGTTTTTAGAAATTTCAAATGCTTACTATGTGATAATAGTTTTCAATAAATGTGAAAATAATTTGCATTGCAAAACAATTTAGGTTTTGCAATGTACAAAAGTATATTTTAAAGTTAATTTTTAATTTTAGCATGTTTTATAAAGAGATTCACTATTGTTTCATTGTCAAAAATTTATTTTATGTAACTTTTAAATTAGCACCAGCACTGCCGTTTATTTTATCTAAAAGTAAATACATTTTGTGTGTGACTGTCGTCCCTTCTTATTGAGTAAGCAAGAGCTGCTCTTCAGAGACCTCGGAGATTAATGGTCAAAGGTCAAATAGACTGTATACGGTATTATTTTATTTATTTGAGCTGTTTGAATTATTTTCAATTGTTTTTTAATTTAAAGGGGTCATATGATGCGATTTCAAGTTTTCCTTTCTCTTTGGAGTGTTACAAGCTGTTCATGCATAGATAAGATCCCTAAAGTTGCAAAGACTAAAGTCTCAAGCCCAAAGAGATATTCTTTATACATTCTTTAAACACGCCCCCAAATGTCTACGTCATGGTGGGGGAAGATTTGCATAACACTGCCCAAATGTATACGCAGAGAAAGAAGGTGTAACTTTTATTCTTTTATTCTCGCTTTAGTATTGCCGACGCCATGTCACGGAGACGCTGTGTGTTTCGTTGTGAAAGCGAAAGTACTTTGTTTGGCCTTCCAAATGAAGTACACAACTAGAAATCAGTGGTTGAGTTGTATTTACAACACTGTTCCAGAACAGTACAATGCAAATATTCGAGTGTGTGCAGCGCTTTTTGCGGAGGACTGTTTCCTGATCCTGGGAGAGAGTAGCCTACAATGTGAACACTATGAGTGGCTGTGAACAGCAATTCCAACGTCGCAAGGACAGTCTGGTGCTTCTGACTCACAGCCTGTAAGTACTTTTTGCTACTGACTATTCAAACGCGAGTTTTGAGCAGTGTAGAGTAGTGCTTGTTTGTTGTTTCTACGATCACAAATGCAGCGGCGCAACGCGTAAAAAGACCGTATGAGTCATTATAATCAGTAATTATGTCCTCACTGAATGCAACAAATGCCTCGTTTATAGCGGGTTTTATTGTGTTAGTCTCGTCGCGCCGGGACCATAGACTGTAAAAAGGCCCGGGACACGTCATCACAACATGGGAAGGGGTGTAACGTTTCCGTCTCACGCTTGAGGTATTCAGCCAATCACAATGCACCGGATAGCTGGCCAATCAGAGCACACCTCGCTTCTCAGAACGATAAGCTTTGTAAAAATCGATGCGTTTCAGAAAGGCGGAGCATAGAGGAGCAACAATAATGCACAGTATGTGGAAAATAATGTGGTTTTTGAACCTCAAACCTCGTAAACACATTGCATTACACCAAATACACAAAATAATGTTCTTTTTAGCAACATCATATGACCCCTTTAAATTCTACCTGGACAATGTCCGAAATCTTTCATAAATATTTAACCATTTTATACCATTGTGTGTTTTTATTATACTTAATTAATAAACCACAAAGTTGAGTTAATAAAATAACAAACTATTTTTGGGAAAATATTAAATTTAAAATATGCTATAAATAAAGTTTTATGCTAAAATGTAATTCTTAAGATCAAGAGTTCCAATCCTTAAATGCAAGTATAAGCAATAGCAATGCTTTGCATGCACCATTTTTTTTCTTTTTTAATATTAGATTTTTCTGATGACAGCTGAAAAAGTTACAACAGAAGTCTCTGTGAGTAGCAAGAAGGAAGAAAGTTTTGGGTATCGGAAGTGTATGTGTTTAAGTGTGTGTGTGGGTGGAGATGTGTGTTTGTGGATTTTTACACTTTTGACCTTCTTTAGTTTCTATTTCAAAACTATGGGGAACAAAGAGTCATGCTTACAGACTAAGAGGTTAATAAAATACTTTCCTCTTTATATAAATGCACATGTGAGTAATGATCAACATTAGTGTGTAGCTGCCAATGTTTGTAGTGAACTTACTGTAATGTTCTCAAGGGACTCGACATATTTCACATTTTACCCTGCAACACAAACCATCAGGACAGCTCGATTTGTCTTTATATCTCTTGTTTACAGTTACTTTGTGATTTTAGCTCTTTGTCTTGTGGATCACACAGACAGTATGCAAACACAGACAATACTCAAAAGACTTGCTCCAGACTTTCTCCAGTGTATCACTCAACAGTTTCCCACCGTGATGAATACACTGTTCATGGGTTTGTCAGTGGAAGGACCGTTTCTGGGAATGAGCGTATGTGTAGGATATTTCAAAACGCTCTTATCTCAGTTGCAAAAATATCTTACCACATCTACGATCACATCCTAAACCACCGGTCAATTTAAATTTCCCATAATGGTTTATTTATTTGCTGTATGACATCAAAAGTATGTCTCATTGTAAATGCTTTATCTTAGTGAGAAATGTTTTGATTATGAATGTTTGGTAAACTATTATGTTGGAGTCTACTGAACTGGAGTCCCCCTAGCCAATCCACAAAAATCAATCATACTTGATGAGGTTAGAGAACACCTGACAAGAGATCAGAGACCATTCCTTCATCCAGAATCACTCCAGACCCTTTAGATTCACAGCTCCATGTTGGTGCTTCTTCTCTTCAGTTCACTCATTTTCTACAGGGTTCAGGTCAGAGGACTGGAATGGCCAGCAGAAGCTTGGTTTTGTGCTCAGTGACCCATTTTTGTGTTGTTTTTGAGGTTTGTGTTTGGATTATTGTACGGTTGGAAGATCCAAACATGGCCCATTATAAGATTTCTAAAAGAGTCAGTCACGTTTTGATTTTTTATCTGTTGGTATTTGATAGAATCCATGATGCCATGTGTCTAAACAAGATGTCCAGGAGCTCCAGCAGAAATATAGGCCCACAACATCAAAAATACAGCAGTATATTTCATTGTACACATGGGGTACTTTTTTTTTTATCCCGGTGTTCACCAAACCCATCTTGAGTGTTTGCTGCTAAAAAGCTCATTTTTTAGTTTCATCTGACCATAGAAGCCAGTCCCATTTGAAGTTCCAGTCGTGTCTGATATCTGAATATGCTGGAGTTTGTTTTTGGATGAGCGAGGAGAATTCTTCTTGAAACCCTCCCGAACAACACGTGGTGATGTAGGTGCTGTTTGACACTTTTTTTTTTAAGGTTTTCTGACCCCGAGACTCAACTATTTTCTGCAGTTCTCCAGCTGTGGTCCTTGGAGAGTCTTTAGCCACTCAAACTCTCCTTCTCACCGTGCATTAGGACGATATAGACACACGTCCTCTTCCAGGCAGTTTCCTAACATTTTATGTTGATTGGAAATTCTTAATTATTGCCCTGATGGTGGAAATGGGAATTTTCACTGCTCTAGTTCTTTTCTTAAAGCCACTTCACTAATTTGTTAAGCTCAATTATCTTTTGCTGCACATCAGAAATATATTCTTTGGTTTTTCTCATTGTGATGGATGATTAAGGGAAATTGGGCTTTGTTTTCCCTCCTATTTATATTTCTGTGAAACAGGAAGCCATGGCTGGATAATTTCATGTTCATAATCACCCTGAAGTGCTCAAAATTGTGCATATGAATGGGAATATACTTCAGAGATATTTTACTCATAAGAATTTCTAGGGGTACCAATAATTGTGTCCAACGTGTATTTGAGAAAAACATTTATTTCATAATGAGATTTTCCCCCATTTTCAATTGTTTTAATTCAATGAAAATTTAGATTTTTGTGATTTGTTTTTTTAAATAAAAGATCAAAAGGATTAATAATGCAGGTTTATTTTTAGAGCCTTCTTTGATCATATATACCAAGGGTACTAACAATTCTGATCACTTGTGTATATAGTGTAATACATTTAGAAATAAAATAAATGTGTGTGTGTGTGTGTGTGTGTGTGTGTGTGTGTGTGTATATATATATATTATATTATATTATATTATATTTTTATTCATTAAATGTTACAACCTGAATTCCAGAAATGCTGGGACGTTCTTTAAATTTGAATAAAATGAAAACTAAAAGACTTTCCAATCACATAAGCCAATATTTTATTCACAATAGAACATAGAGAACATAACAAATGTTTAAAGGGAGAAATTTTACACTTCTATCCACTAAATGAGCTCATTTAAAATTTCATGCCTGCTACAGGTCTCAAAAAAGTTGGCATGGATGCAACAAAGGGCTGAAAAAGCAAGAAATTTTGAAAAGATTCAGCTGGGAGAACGTCTAGAGACTAATTAAGTTAATTGACATCAGGTCTGTAATATGACTAGCTATAAAAGTCTCTCAGAAGTAAAGATGGGCAGAGGCTCTCCAATCTGTGAAAGAGTGCATAAAAAGATTGTGGAATATAGGGCTGGGCGATAATTCGATAACGATAATTATCACGATATAATTTTCCTCGATAAAACGATATGAAGAGTTCGATAAATGTTCGATATAATGTTTGAGACAAAAGCGGAACGAGACAGCGCGACTCATTTGAATCGCGCCACACGGACATTTATCCGCTCTGATCAAAGTTCAAACTGCTGTGAGGCGCGAGCTCGGAGCTCACTAGAGCAGATGCGTTTAATCAGTCACGTGAGCACTAAGCAGCGCTGTGAGATCCAGTGTGAAACGCTTGAATTCAGCGAAGAGCACAAATGACTGTTTAAAGTCAAACAGGAGAAACACTGTGCAACGAGACAGAAGGCTTTTCAATCTACACATGCCGTTATTTGCATACCATGGTATTGTGGCAGAAATGTGGGATATTCACATTGAATTTTATTACAGGAATAATGGATATATAATTATAGTATGTATGTGTGGTTAAGCTATAGCATATGTGCATTTATACTGAATGTTTTTAGACTACTGTTTTTCATACAAATAGGCTACTTAAAAACCATATAGTTATATTTTTACCATGGTATTGATGGTTTGAATTAAAATGATTTAAAATGTATGCTACCATGGGCGACCAATGCTTAATAAAAAAAAAAAAAAAAAACTTAACCATATAAAACTGAGGTTGCTACAATTTTTACAGATGTTACTGATTTTGATAATGAACAAAAATTTACCTCTGCATCCTAACTCAAGCTACTATCAAATGTGCATTTCTAAGAGACAAAAAAAGTGATATTATTATTAATATTATCAGGCAACCCAAACCGGTTTCTTGATTTGAAACAATATCACTCATCAGAACATGCAGAAACTAAGAAATACATTTTTCTATTTAGATATTTATTTTGTTAAGGAAAATTAATGGTCTGGTTTCTACAACTTTCACTTTGGAGCAAAAATCTGGCTTTAAACTTTAAAGAAATAAAGATTTGACATTTATCGTGATAGTTATCGATATCGACTGATATGATAATTTTTTGGGCCATATCGCCCAGCCCTAGTGGAATACTTTAAAAACAACATTCCTCAACATCAAATTGCAAAGGCTTTGCAAATCTCATCATCTACAGTGCATAACATCATCAAAAGATTCAGAGAAACTGGAGAAATCTCTGTGCGTAAGGGACAAGGCCGAAGACCTTTGTTGGATGCCCGTGGTCTTCAGGCCCTCAGACGACACTGCATCACTCATCGGCAAGATTCAGTCATTGATATTACTAAATGGGCCCAGGAATACTTCCAGAAACCACTGGCGGTAAACACAATCCGCCGTGCCATCCGCAGATGCCAACTAAAGCTCTATCATGCAAAAAGGAAGCCATATGTGAACATGGTCCAGAAGCGCCGTCATGTCCTGTGGGCCAAGGCTCATTTAAAATGGACTGTTTCAAAGTGGAAAAGTGTTCTATGGTCAGACGAGCCCAAATTTGACATTCTTGTTGGAAATCACAGACGCCGTGTCCTCCGGGCTAAAGAGGAGGGAGACCTTCCAGCGTGTTATCAGCATTCAGTTCAAAAGCCAGCATCTCTGATGGTATGGGGGTGCATGAGTGCATACGGTATGGGCAGCTTGCATGTTTTGGAAGGCACTATGAATGCTGAAAGGTATATTAAGGTTTTAGAGCAACATATGCTCCCCTCCAAACGACGTCTATTTCAGGGAAGGCCTTGTGTATTTCAGCAGGACAATGCAAAACCACACACTGCAGCTATTATAACAGCATGGCTCCGTAGTAGAAGAGTCTGGGTGCTGAATTAGCCTGCCTGCAGTCTAGATCTTTCACCTATCGAGGAGATGCTACACCATGGTAAACATGCCCTCGTCCCAACTATTTAAGAGACCTGTAGCAGGCATCAAATTTGAAATGAGCTCATTTTGTGCATACAATTGTAACATTTCTCAGTTTAAACATTTGTTATGTTCTCTGTGTTCTATTGTGAACAAAATATTGGCTCATGTGATTTGAAATTCTTTTAGTTTTCATTTCATTCAAATTGAAAAAACATCCCAACATTTCCGGAATTTGGGTTGTATTTGTTATTTGAAAAAATCCCCTCCATGTTGAAGCATGAAGAATATACTTGTCTACAGCTATAATATAACTCCTAAACACAAGCATAAGCACATTTTTGCTGCATACAATGTAAAACATTACTAATTGGTTTGTAGTTTTAAACACATTTTTACTGATACATCCAAGACTGACAAGTAATTTTTGCACTCAACATTAGTCAACTAGATGACTTTATCTTGGTGATAAGTCAGCACAATTTTTAACAACAATGTAAAATACATCACAGAAAACTGATAGATAGGATAAACATTTAAAACATAAACACTAAACATTTAAGTATGCAAGGCATAAAAATAAATACAAGATGAACATATACAGTATATATATATTAGTGCTGTCAAAGTTATTCATTTTAACGGCACTCATTTTTTTAACGCGCGATTAACGCAGCGCGTATTTTCTGTTTGACCCATGGCCCAACCCGTAGTTGGATAAATGGAGATGCACAGTGTTGCCAACTTAGCAACATTGCAGACCCCTTTAGCGACTTTTTTTCCCTTTAAAAAAGCGCCTAAAGCGTCTGCTCAGTTTCTGTTCAGCGCGCGGGAGAGAGGAGTAGCGCTTTAATTCAGATAAACACAGATATTATGTTGTCTCTCTAATTTTACATGCAAGTATAGCCGAAATCACAGCACAGCTGTTGCCTTTATCTTATGTGTATTTGATTTCATCAGACGACGGTGCGATTATCATGATTTTTTTTGTGCAGATTAACATCTTGGAAGGGAGAGCTGGTTATGTTGTCGTAATGGATCGCGTTTCAGTCATTATTTCATATTCATTCAACAGAAACAGTAACATATACCAATGAAAACAGTTTTATTGAGAATTTAGCTTCATCTAAATACAGTATGTGGGCACAGAGTGGGAAACAAATGTAATAATAAATAATAAATGTACATTTTACATGTTCAGAAGAAGAGCTGCCCTGTCATGCAAAAATGTAAACAGGTTTGTGTAAGTAAATTGCTCAGTGCAAAGAAAGAGAAGTAATGGGAACCTGGTATTTCTTTTTTCATGTGTCTAATAGACATGAACAAGTTATTTGAAAAACATCTATGACCTTTGAAACATGTCTAGTCTTCATGCTCTATGTTGACTATGGTTTCAATAATAATAAACATACATTCGCATAAAGCATCCATATTTATCCATGCCCATGTTAGAGTATTAAAAACTTGAAAAGTATTAATTTAAGGTACATTTTAGAACAAATAAAAATGTGCGATTAAGTTGCGATTAATCACGAGTTAACTCATGCCAATCATGTGATTAATCGCGATTAAATTTTTTAATCGATTGCCAGCCCTAAAAAAAAAAAATATATATATATATATATATATTCAGTGACAACACGAAACTCTCTGACAAAAGACAGATGTGATTACTAAGTGTTTTGTTCTTTTACACTACCATTCAAAAATTTGGGATTAGTAATTTTTTTAATAAAAATTATTTATTTTATTCAGCAGGGATGCATTAAATTGATCAAAAATGATGGTGAAGACATTTATAATGTTACAAAAGATTTCTTTTTCAACTAAATGCTGTTCTTTTTAACTTTCTATCAATTAAAAAACACACTTTCCACAAAAATATGAAGCAGCACAACTGTTTTCAACATTGATGATGATAATAAGAAATATTTCTTGAGCAGAAAACCAGAATATTAGAATGATTTCTGAAGGATCATGTTATACTGAAGACTGGAGTGATGATGCTGAAAATTCAGCTTTGCATCACAGGAATAAATTACATTTTAAAATGTATTCATATAGAAAACAGCTATTTAAAATTGTAATAATATTTCACAATATTTCATGCATTTTTGATCAAACAAATGATGAGTCTTTTTTCCAAAATATTAAAAAATCTAACCAACCCCAAACTTTGAAACAGTAGTGTATACTCTTAAAAATAAAGGTGCTTCACGATGCCATAGAAAAACCTTTTTTGTCTAAATGGTTCCATAAAGAACCTTTAACATCTGAAGAACCTTTCTGTTTCACAAATGGTTCTTTGTGGCGAACCTTTGACTGAATAGTTCTTTGTGGAACCAAAAAGGGTTCTTTTATGGCATCGCTGTAAAGAACCTTTTAATTGCCTTTATTTTTAAAAGTGTATATTTCATCAAGTATTTAATGCACAACAGATATTTCATTTATACATTCAATTAAAACATCCTATCTACTCACGGTCCACTCGTCAAAGTGCAATGTCTCTGTTATTCTGTCCTCCTCTCCAGCGGTTTCTCAGTTTAAGCATCAGCCTGCTGATGGGCTGAGTGTACTGCTTGTTGGCCAGTCCCAGTATGAGTGGAATGATGGCCATGCTCCCGATTCCCGTACAGGACATAATGATGTACAGAGAAGAGCTCGGCAAGCTCACCCCGGTCTGCAGGGCCGTCACAGACATGAGCTGGTAGATAATGTACGGCACCCAGCAGATCAGGAACGTGAGGGACACGGCGGCCACACATTTGGTGTAGCGCAGGTTAAGATGCTGCTCGTGATCCGACGACTGCTGCTGCTGCTGAAGACGGTCCACAGCGCGGTGAAGCTTACAGATGTTCTGCAGCTGCTTGTGTGTGATCCACAACACCCGTCCTGTCATGGCTACAATGGACAGCATGGCCGGCAGCACCAGTCCGCACACTTCCAAATAAATGAAGGCCTTGGGAAAAACCTGTTTGTAGGAGCAAACCTCATCCTCTTTGGAGGAGTTACGAGACGTTGTTGATCTCAAGAATGTCTCGTTTGAGTTGGAGCTCTTGTTAGAATTGGGTTCCACCCAATTATTCCATCCAAAGGCGGGAAGTGATGCATAGAGCAAAGGCGGGAGCCAAACTGTCAATAAAGCCAATGGGAAGCAGCGGTGAACCCAGAACTGGCTGTGGTGGAGCGGGCTGACGATGCACAGGTAGCGTTCGTAATGCACCATCACCAGATTGAAGAGGAACGACAGGAACAGAAAGTTGGGGAAGATGTACATCACCAAGCAGTGCTTGAAATCCAGCTGCCGGTCGAGCGTCATGTGGGGAATGAAGGGCAGGGTGATGCCGGTGCACAGGTCGGCCACTAGCAAGCTCAAGAAGAAGTAATTTGGGGTGTTATGCAGCTGACGGTTGCAGGCGATGCCTATTATGATGAAGAGGTTGGAAAAGATGATGATCGAAGACAGCGGCACGGTCAGATAGAAGATCAACTTCTCTCTGTTCAACTTTTCAAGTGGATCCATGATGGAGAGCTGTTCCCCGCTGGACTAAACCAGACTAAACCTTCTCCATCCACTGTGAGGGTGAGTCCTGAAATATATAGTAAACAGGTCTTGCTTAATATATCAGTTCAGTTGCTTGTGCGCATAATCATTCATCTCACAGCACTACTGGCTTGTTCTACTTCTCTTTTATATAAGACAGAGTGAAGTGAAAGTGACATACGGCCAAGTATGGAGGCTCTGCATTTAACCCTAGTGCACACACACAGCAGTGAACACACACCCGGAGCAGTGCCAGTGCCTTGCTCAGTCGTGGTATTGAGGGTGGAGAGAGCGCTGTACATTCACTCCCCCCACCTATAATTCCTGCCGGCCTGAGACTCGAACCTGTAACCTTTTGGATTATGAGTCCGACTCTCTAAACTTCCCCGAGTGAGAGTGAACATCTGACCCACTTGAAATTAATTCAAGGAATAGCACACACATGCATGCATACACACACACACACACACACACACACACGCACACACGCACACACACACACACACACGCACACACACACAAACACAAACAAAATGACAAAGTGAGAGTGAACATCTGACCCACTTGTAATGAATTCACGGAATATCTCTCACACACACACACACACACACACACACACACACACACACACACACACACACAAACAATATCACAATGACAACTTTCTCATGATTTACTCAACCTCATTTCATTCCAATACCATATGCTGTTATTTATTTATGTGGAACAGAGTTATTTTAGTATCATTACTGCTATCTTAGTGTTTATTCATATTTTAAATTAGTTTCTCAATTTTCCATTTTTATTTTAAAGTTTTAGTTATTTTGTTGTTTAATGTTTTTGAATATCTATTTAATTTTCTTTTGTTTTAAATTTCAGCTTTAGTCATTTTAGTGCTTAAACTAACAAAATGTTGCCTAAAGTAAGTTTTTTTTTAATAATATTAATTAACAAATGTTTTTAGTATTTTTCTTTTTATTTTAGTTAACAATAACAATACTGCCGTGGAACATTAAAAAAATCTTCAGAACTCTTTTCCTGTGCATGCTATTTTCTTAAAGAAATAATAAAAAAAATTATAATTTTAAATTATTTTTAATATTCAGATTTTTTGAAAATTATATAAAAGCTTTATAAAATTAGTCTGTATGACTTGCATGCTATTTTTCAAGAGTTCTCAGCATCATACGATACATTTTTGTGAGGAACAGACAGAGATTTAATTCATTGACATTATTTACCCCTAAAGGTTGCATATTGGTATTGGATTTGGAACAACATGAGGATCCTTCAATATTTCCTCCCCTTTGAATTCAATATCCAAACTAATCAGTCTGTTAGCAGTTGACATATCTACTGGTCAGAACATCTGGTATATATGGTGCACAACTGTCACTAAAAAAACACTCAAGTTTCGTATTGTGCTGGATGCAGTAAAAATAGCAAATGTGGATAAAAACCACAACCAAAACTGTCTGACCAAAGTATCACAGAGAGCATGTTTACCTTTCTTGCAGGTTTTAATAAGCCAGTGCTGCACAACTGCATCCGGCTAATGTTTAAAAATTCATATGGTTCATGTTTCCATTTTATTAAACAATGGTGGCATGAGCGCTATCAAATGTCCATCAGCAAAGCTAACTTTCCTCTTCATTCAAGGTGAAACTGAAGTTAAGTGATGCTTTGTTGAATTTGGTCTTTGATTTTACTTTTCCCTTGAAGATAATAAATGATTCAGCACAAACTGAAAATCAGCACAAACAATATAATCTTTAAAACAATTACACAGAGTTACTGCTCTTTTATGCAAGAGTTTTTAACCGATTCAGAAATATACAGAGTGGTCTAAAAATCTGAGAGCACAGTTTTTATTTAAACCTGGACATAGACATAATGTTTTAGGGGTTTGAAAAAATTTGAGGACAGTTATGATCTAAATGAAGAAGAAATAAGACTCTGCATATTTTCTAGGTTATTAATAGGCAAAGTAGTAATTGATCATCTGACTTTTTGTAGTCAGATGTTCTTCCATTGGAGCTCACGGTGCTCTTTGGATCATCTCAGATCATGCTGGAGTCATTAAAGCATGAAAGCTTAGACATTCTGATTCTTTTACTTAAGTTATTATATTGACAAAGTAATTTGCAATGTAAAATGTTGTTTTAAATGATCAAAAGACACCTTTAAGAAGTGAAATCAGACATTTTTAAACGCTTCACTGACTTGAATGACGCAGTGAAAATGAAAATGTCTGGCAAACACTTACCTTTATTTACAAATAAAGTTAATCTTCAGACAACGGTGTAAGATGTCCCAGCCATGTGTGAATCAGTGATGTTCCTCTCACATCTGAACTCTCTCTGTGTCCCTGTCCTCTTTCTCTCCACATCAGCAGCATTTGTGGACTGAGATCTGAGCGGCGCTCACAGAAGTCAAAGAGCAAGCGCTGGAGCAGGATGCTTCTTAAAGCGACAGTGACCTCATTCTGACTTCAGCCATGAAGCATCACAGGAGAGGTATTTCAACTCAGGAAGCCACAGTTTACTCTCCGTTTATGAGATAGATGTGGGAGGCATGAAAACACGCAATGCTGATATCTAATTGTATATTTCAAAGAATCATAAAAATGGCCAAAGTTTAATCACACATAAGAGGTAGTTTGTACAAGTTGTATAAACTAAAAAGAGAGTCGCACATAAATTTGTACCACTTTTAGGCATTAGAATATACTGTAACATTTCATTAAATTCATGGGTTAGTTCACACAAAAATTTTAATTTGACTCATTCTCATGCCATTCCAGCCCCATAATAACAAAGATGTTAGGAAAACTGTCTGAGATGTGCAGTACATGTTTACAAGTTTGGAGTTTTTGAAAGAAGACTTACAAAGGCTGCATTTATTTGGCCAAAAATACAGTAAAACAGTAATACTGTGAAATATTATTACAGTTTAAAATAACAGTTTTCTGTTTAAATATATTTTAAAATGTATTTTATTCCTGTGATGCAATCATCACTCCAGTCTTCAGTGTCACATAATTCTTCAGAAATCATTCTCTGCTTGAGAAACATTTCCTAATATTATATGTTGAAATCAGTTTTGTGGAGATGGTGATACATTTTTTGATGAATAGAAGTTTCAAAATACGTGCATTTACTGTACTTGAAATAGAAATCTTTAGTAACATTATAATTGTTTTACTATTACATTTGAACAATTTAATGTGTAATTTAAGGAATAGAAGCATTCATTTCTTAAAAAAAAAACTAAACACACTAACCCCAATCTTTTGCAGCGTATGTGCACGTTATGATATTTCCAAAACTGAAAACGGCAGCATTAAAGTATAATAAATGTAGTTCATGTGAGCCATGCCCTATATTTCAAGTCTTCCGAAGCCATACAATATGAAAAATTAGGTCATTGTTCACTTTTTCTGTGTGACATGCAAAATGACAATTGCTGTAAGGGTGGAAAATGATGACAAAATGTACATTTTGGGTACAATTTTGAATGTGTTATGCCTTAGATACATGCAAATGCTCTGTACGTACTGTATAGATTCAGTCTGCAGTCAAACAATGTTTAGTTTGCTGAGAAAAAGCAGACGGGCGACAGTCAGGCTTGCTTTGCTTGGTGCCACAGCAAACACATTTATCAACCTCTGTGTCATTTTCCCGAGGTTCCCCTCGGATGGCCTCATCCCTGAGATATGCAGCGTCACAAGTGCAGAAACACAACAAAACACACACGTCGCCGTATACACACGCTCATAGGAAAAACACATAAAAAGAAGTGTCAGTGTTACGTTATTAAAGACGCATTGTGCTGGTTTAGATGGGGTGAGGCATGTGGACAGGAAATGGACACTTGGACATTCTGTGGTTGTTTTCCTGAGTGGTCAGAAGTGAAACACAGTTATGGATGGAAGACATCGGTCATCTGATTTCCAGACACCTGGACAGAAAGAGTTATGGTCACATAACAAACAGTTTCCAAACGTGCATGTTTGTCCAAAGTGTATTTTTGGCAATGTGAGAATGTAAAGCTCTTAAAGGCATAGTTCACCCCAAAATTTACATTTTGTAATTTTTATCTTCTGTGATCTGTTTGAATATATTTTAAAATGTAATTTATTTCTGTGATGCAAAACTGAATTTTCAGCATCGTTACTCCAGTCTTCAGTGTCACGATTCTGCAGAAATACGTATATATATTTTTTCAGGATTCTTTGATGAATAGAAAATTCAAAATAACAGTAGAAACCATTTGTGATCAATTTAATGCATCCTTGCTGAATAAATTTATTAATTTCTTAAAAAAAACAACAACTTACTGACCCCAAACTTTTGAACAAATGTGTATGATTTACATTTTAGTTGAAACTTGTGCATTTATATTTATATTAAAAAAAAGTTTAAAAAAGTTAAAAAAAAAGAAAAAAAAGTACAATGAATGTGAATTGGATATTTGTAGAAATGTCAGCATTAATTTTTTAAAGGATCTTTTAGATCATGACCTTACAGTATATTGTAAAATGAAAGTGTAATACTTCACCTTGATACCAATTATATTTCTGAATATATACATTTTTAATTAAGCTTGAGATGATGGAAACTTTGATAGATTTAAGAGTCTTTCAAAAGAACAGCAATTATTATTATTATTTGTGACATTATAAATATCTTTACTGACATTTTATCAATTAAATGTGTGCTTATATGGAACAAAAGTATTAATTTCAATCAATCAATAAAACTCAAATCAATATTGGCAAAAAAGTCCATCGTCAAGTCTCTATATTGCATCCTTTATGCAAGTACATTTTTGTCATCTACCAGGCAAATTTGTAAGTTAGATCTTTTAAAAAAAAGTAATTGCAAAACATTTATTTCTTCATCAAAGTTTAATATTTAGTAGTTGTGCATTGTTTATATCTGTGATGTTTATAATAATGGCTTAAATGTCACACCAACATCATGAAATATTAATAATCAAACTGTTGCTTTAAAAAATGGCTACTGTCTTGTACAAATATCATACAAGGTGTGAAACAGTCAAAACATCAGCTGTCCGGCAAGTTGGACAACATAGTTACTGCATGTGTTTTGGCCTCAGAAACACCAGGAGTGCAAAGGTTGATGGTGTCGTCTCATAAAGCCTATTTTTCTTCCCAGTAGCTTTTTCAGTGGACCTCTGTAGTAAATATACGCCCAGGAGCTATAAAATGAGAAAAAAATGTTTAACCACAAATTTTATACATGCCAAATGCCACAGTGACGAGCATTAAGAGCAGGAAATAGGGGAAAGGCCAAGCACTTCACGTCAGCCAAATGACTTTACCATGGCTTTTTGCAGTAGGATAGATCCATTTGTCAAACACAAAACTCTAGGTAATTACTATAAAAAACCCATCATACAAAATATCCACAAGTGCAGAAACAATATATCCTACTGTAGTCTTTAAATCACATGTTGGCAGTGTGTACACCGTATGCTTCAGTTATTTGTTTACAAGAAACTACTGTAATGTCTGTTTGTAGTGGGTTGCACTTCCCTGTTTTGCATGTGAATATTTACACACATAATACAAACTCTGCTTTGTTTCATTATTTTGTAGTTTTATTTAATCTATTAATAGCCGGTTACAAATTGAATCCTACATTTTTGTGATGATATCACAGTCCGATTATATTATCATCAGGGTGCTTTGATTAAATGTTTTTAATAGACTGGAGATTTTTACTTAAAATGCATTGATTGAGCATTTAACTTCACAAATTTGAACATTTACAATATTTACTATCAAAGGCAATTTTGCCTGGGAACTGAGTTTGAGTGCACAGCACCATCTACTGGATAGCACCATATAGAGACGTGGTTTGCAGCGGGTTAACTTCACAGTACCTGGTGAGAGCTATTCATTAGCATTCCCATTCATCTCAATGCTACAAAACACGTGGTCCAATTGTACCTCACATTTATCAATATTAGCTAGATAGCTTTCTAAATTACTCATTCCATTCTGAAATTTCATGTTAAAGAATTGTGTTAATTTTAACACAATAATTGTGCATTTTAACGATCTTAATCTCATAATATATGATATTAATTAATATTTGTTTTGATAAAATCAACTTAAAAGCATCTACCATTCTGCCATTATATATTTGGCATATCACATAGTCTTAAAAATAACAATAATATAAAAATAATAATAAAAATATATAATACTTACCACAATCATTGTGCACGTTTTCATGACCTCACCTCTTAAGTTAGAGGTTTTATTTTTTTTAAAATAAAAATTGATTAAAGTGATTTATCTCTATAGGACAATTTAAGTGAACTAGTGGAAAAAAAGAGTAACAAATATTTAAAAATAAAAATACAATCAATCAATAAATAAAATTACAGCATCTAAAACATAAACTAACAAATAACAAACTAAAATCATCAGTCTGAATGAACGAATAGTTTATGAAAAATGGTAGTTTACTGAATGTCTGTTTATTAGTTGCATGTTTTTACTCTTTGGCCAATAGAGGGCAGCTATTGACCATATTTAAATTTAAAGTAACTTTTCAAAAAAACAAAACAAAACAAAAAAAACACTGACACCTTTACAGGTGCTTCTACATGGTAACACAATATAGCAAAATAAAATAGAATAGCTTCTCATATAAGGTAGCTGGGTTCATTTATTAAGTCTTAATAAATATTAGAGATATATTGCGGAGATATTTTGTGATATTGATGGGTAGAAATTGTATTGCACTCTTATGGTTATTATGGCTCTCCCTGAAAAGCTAAAGGGAAAACAATACACAATATCCTGAAAATTGAAGTTTACACACCCTTAGACTTGGTCTTTGATTTTATCCATTAATTAAATTCCAGCATTAATTAAAAGAAGAGGCAGCAGAAGCAACATTGACTCTGAGTCGGAATTGCATTGTGTCTTAAGCACATTCCCTGTGTCCTCTTGAAAGGCCAGTTGTATATCCATAGAGCATGAGGCCCTTGCTATAACTGACCCCTTTGAAAGGGCTGCCAAATGTCGGCTTTGAGTCAAATTCCTCACATCATTGCCATCCATGGCTTTTGCGGTAGGATTAAAGGGATGATGGTTATTGCTGCAAAGCCCCTGGATTTTAAATGTCAGCTTTCTTAACACCAAACACAATTGTGTCTTAATGTCCACTCGTAACTTGAGCTTAACCTTTGACTGGCCGATTCCTGAATCTGTGTTTCTCAGATACTGCCTAAAAGTGGCATTAAAACAGCTAGACGGACAGCAACAGAACTGAATAGAGTATATATGTGTATATGATCCTGATGAAGCTTTTCCAACTAAACCATTCTCTCCCTTTGTCTATTCATATGTTTTTTATATAAGAACATTGACTGATGAGGTAACATGCAGGGATTTTCCCCAAGTATTTCCTCCTCCAGACACCTATTGTTAGTCTTTGAGACAAATTAACTTGAGATTGTGTTCAGTGTATTTGTCCATAAGCTATAAAACTGAGACAAATGTGTTCATACAGATTTTGATCTGCAGTGCTGTATAAATATGTTATAGTAGCATGTCTTGCTTAGTTTGACTTGGCTTCTCTCAGTCTGTTCTCCTAATGCCTCACTGCATTTGGCGATACATTAAACAAGTTGCATATCACAAAAAATCTCATTCTTCAGAAATGTTGTTCTATCTATCTATCTATCTAGAATAAAATCAAATTCTGTGATCATATTCTATGAAGTTTTGAATAGAAACTAAACTGATTAAAAATTAATTGGTTTTCTTGTTTTAATTTTAAAGCCTGACATATGAAAACTTTTTTTTTGACTTGGAACAATTTATTGAACCTTTAGGTAAATAAAAAAAAAAAAAAAGTTTGCACATATGCGTACTTGTAATGTAAATCAATGAGATCTTTATAACAGACTAACATGAAATGCATTTAAATATCAGTTGTCACTTTATATATCCTAATAATGGCTTAAGATGATTTTTAAACACTTGTTTTTATACGCAATGCAGTACAATGATGATTGAGAAATGAACAAATAAATGTTCCTCGAAAGCCTGATGATCATATTTGATATTCAAGTTTTTTCATTAAAGCTTTAATCCATTAAATGTTAATCTTGAAATATTAATAACAGTATAAAAGTTGCCCTCGCATTCATGTTATAAATCAGTAAAGATTTCACAGCAAAAAGACACATGAACCATAAGCTGTTTTTCCAATTATACTAAAAGGCCATATACTTGCTAAAAAAAAAAAAAGTCTAAACTATCAATCAGACAAAAGGCGGCATAGTAGAATGTGAACAACATCAGTTTTAATCATGCTGATCCTTTAGAGGCCTCAGAAATGCGCATATATGAAATATGATACAGCAGGATTTATAGGTTTAAGTGCATTTGTAGTTTGTATAATGGGAAACATAATGCATTTTCTTAATACATATGGTCAGAACAGAGGTCATTGATATTACATGAAACCAGTGGGGATAAAACACACGTGACTGTGCTGTGGAATGAGTTGAGTGTAATTCAGTCATCAGTTACAGGATGTTCTGATTCACGTCTGTATCAAATGGCACCCTGGGAATGTTGGGCAGTCACAGACGTCCCCTCTCAGCACCTGCGGATTTAAGTGACCGAGGAAACCCAGACATGAAAGCAGCACAACCCCGGATCTCTCTTCCACAGAGGCCTTTTTGTGGTTCTCTGGCCCCTAGGAGTTCTGGCGATGGGCATCGGCTGGGTATCTCAGAACCATTTCCTTCTTTCCCTGTTCCCTCTCAGATTACAGCTAAGAAAACGGCAAAGTGTAAGATGGTGGAGCCGGGGTACAAGTCTATAAGTCTGAGGATTATGTTTAAAAATATAATATTAAAGGAATGGTTCACCCAAAAAGATTTTTTTGCTGAAAATTTACTCAAATTTCTTCATGGGAACAGATTTGGAGAAATTAATGTATCATTCCATCACTTGTTCACCAATGGAATCCTCTGCAGTGAATGGGTGCCGTCAGAATGAGAGTCTAAACAGCTGATAAACACACCACAATAATCCACACCACTCCAGTCCATCAGTTAACGTCTTGTGAAGCGAAAAGCTGTGAGTTTGTAAGAAACAAATCCATCATTAAGATGTTTTAACTTTAAACTGTTGCTTCTGGAGTGTTTTGGTCTGTTTTTGGTAAAAAGTGCTTGATCTGTGCATATTTCTCTCCTGATTCAGATGAGATGACATTTTCACTGGAGAAAGCAATATTATGGATTCTTTTTTTTTTTTTTTCATTTTTAAATTTAAATTTTTGGGTGAACTATTCCTTTAAGTTTAATGGATAATGTCCTTCTCTGTTTTATACAGATTTCCTTCTTTCTTTCTTTCTTTCTTTCTTTCTTTCTTTCTTTCTATTGAGAAAATCATGTACAAGACAAATCATGATACATGAAATCATGAAAAAAATCAACTTGACAAAAGGGAATATTAGGAAATATTGTACCATATGCTGGATTTAAAAAAAAAAAAAAATTATATATATATACACACACACACACACGTGTATATACACACACACACACACACACACACACACATATATATATATATATATATATATACACATACATATATACACATATATATACACAATGCAAAAAAAAAGAAAAAAACAGCATATGGTACAATATTTACTTTTTTTTTTAACACAAACTCAAGTTCAGTTTCTTGTTATACATGTAAAATAGTCTTGTTACAATATTAGTCTGTTGTACAATATTGTTCTACTATTACGATCACATTATGGTAATTTAAAAAGTCACAGCAACAAATTTTACTGTAAAAAATAGGAAGTCATGAGAGTGACATAACAAACATTTTCCTATATACAAAAAAAAAAACACGGGGCAGTTGTGTTCTAATGGATAGAGAGTCGGATTTGCAACCTGCAGGTTGCGGGTTCGAGTCTCAGGTCTGGCAGGAAGTGTTCACGTTGTGTGTGTGTTCACTACTCACTGTTGTGTGTGTGCATTTGGATGGGTGAAATGCAGAGCACAAATTCCTAGTACGGCACACCATACTTGGCCACATGTCTCGTCCTTTCTTTTTTAACGTCACACGAACCTCAGCTTAATGCTACCTATGTTTGGCATTGAGGCACAATGCCTCTCTTGTAGCCAGTCTGCCTAAGGGATAGACTGCTTTCAAGCCCTATTGTTCTCCTAGGGCACATTATCGGATTATCCCGATTCCAAATGAAGGGGAAGAGTGAAGAGTATTGCAGCAGGGCATGATGGGACATTATGTCAATGTGCTGGAACACTTTGAGAGGAAAGAAGCCAAAGTCCATCAAGCCAGATGCCCAAATGCATAACAGCCCCATTCCAAGGTGATGTAGGATTCCAGGGAAAAGAAAATGAGGAGAGGATGGAAAAATGCAAGTTCTGTCTGCTCAAGACCCCGACACAAAACAAAACATGACGAGGCCTGTCATTCTCCACTGTTGTGGTATTACCATCTCTCGGGCAAAAGAATGTACACAAAGATCAATGACAACAACTTAAATCCTGCCAGCCTAACCTTCCCAAAACATGTCACGAGTAGAAATGAAAGGATTTTCCGAGCTTCATTTTCTCGCGCGGTGCAAAAAAGAAAAGGAATATTGCCTGCAGGACCAAAGCGCCAACAATAACTAGGCAAAGGGCAAAGCTCAGGTATTGTGGTCAGATAATGATTCCAGGGCCCTCTGAAATGTGAGAACGTTACATAACCCGTTCTTTTAGAATATAATAGAATAATTACAGCAAATTAATATCTCGCATGACTAATCCTTCAGTGGTACATTGTATATCACCTTTCTATATTCTTCCATCAGTGTGCAATAGTCTACTTTGCCACCCAAGATGCCTTTTATCTGGGACATAAAAGGTTCTGGAAGGTGCATGAAACACATGGTACTGCACAATTTTTATGTGGTACAGCTATAACTAATCATTGAGTGTGAGGACTTATGTTACAATTGCAGACTGTTTCTTAGCTGTAAGATGACACAGAACAATAACAATGAAAAGCAGCCTATCTCCACTGCAATCTTTCTAGGGACCAGACCAGAAGATTGCTTTCGAGCTGTGGAATGTGGAGTTTCATCTATAGCACATGTTTATTGCTTTGAAAACAGCATAAACGGGTATGATTCTCTCTCTCTCGCACACACACACACACACATAGCACTGGCTTATAAACACAGTATAGATACAGTCAGGAACATATCATAAAATGCGGGCATGGCTTACTGGGAAAAACAAATATAGTCACTATAGTTACACATGGGGAACAGACAAAAACATTAGAAACGTATTGTTTGTTTTTAAATGTCATATAAAGTCAATAAAGATACTAATAAAAATATTAGAATATTTTTTTTGTATTTTATATTTGTATTATACATAATACAAATATATAAATGAAAAATAAAAAATAAAATTGACAAAAGAGGTCAAATCAATAAAAGAAGAATTCCCTGACAAGATAAGCATGTGGAAACACGTCTGTGACAAATTTTACTTAAATAAATTGAATTTCTTTTTGTACCAGTTTTTGTGTATTGTGTATAGTGTTATATTATCCACATAAATATATTTGTTTAATTGCTGATGATGATCATAGATATTATTATTCATTACCAGTCAAGGGTTTGGGGTCAGAATTTGAATGTTTATAAAAAAGAAGTCTCTTATTCTCACCTAGACAGCATTTATTTGATTAAATACAGTAAAAATAAAATTCTGACATATTATTCCAATTTAAAATAGCTGTGTTTGAATATATTCAAATGTTCTTTTTCTATTTTTTTTATTTATTTAAAAAAAAAATGGACCCTCTAACACTAGCGTTCTCTATTCTTTTTCTATTCACCTTTTTTGTTTTTTATTTATTATCAAAAAGCATTTGCATTATAGCTCTTTTGTTGTTTTGATTGCTTCTATTGTCCTCATTTGTAAGTTGCTTTGGATAAAAGCATCTGCTAAATGACTAAATGTAAATATTTCTGTGATGCAAAGCTGGATTTTCAACATCATTACTCTAGTCTTCTGTGTCACATAATCCTTCAGAAATAATTTTAATATACTGATTTAATATGAATACTTCTTATTATGATCAGTGTTGAAAAAGTTCAAGTCATCCTCTTTGGCTGACTGCAGTATCATTGCAGGATCAAATTAACATGCAAACTCTTAGATGCCCTTAGTGCATTTCAATAATAATACCCAATTCAAGTAATTACACTCAGGCACTTTGCCAGTGAAGATAACTGGAGCCGTCGATCAGAAACATAATCTACTGACCCAGAATCAAGCCAATACACAAATCATTTTACAGCTTTACTGTTTGTGCACTGTTGGTTTCCATGACTGCTCACATTGGAAAGTGGGTTATATGAATATAGATGGCTTATGGCTTATCTTTAAAATCACATGCGGACGTGCTTGAAAAAGAGTTTGAAAACTCTGATGCTTAACCCTCAGGGTGGCAACAGTTTATCATTTTGACTTTGAATATTTTCTTTTTCCCCGAAAATGCTAGTTAATGTTAATGCATTGGACTAAAATTGAACTAACTTATTGGCATAAAAATTATTGTGCTTTTTTGCATATTTATTCTCCACCTTGTTACTGTTGCAGTGTTCCCAGTCAAAAATTACTTGCCTAAAAAAAAAAAAAAAAAATTATATACAGTATATATATATATATATATATATATATATATATATATATATATTTTTTTTTTTTACCAAATATCAGATCCAATCTTTTTATCAACTTGTTTTCTTTCACTTTGCACAGGTTTTGTATTTCTTTTTGGAACTGAGAGGCCTCACTGCTCTGAGCTTATGCACCTTAGTTTTTGAGTAAAAAAACTACTGATCATGATCTCAGATCAACAAGATCAAAAAGATTGAATCCAAGATTTGGTGATGATTATAGCATAATGAGAGATTTACAAGCAATTTCACTGGTCATTTTTGACTGGGAGCATCAGATTATGTAAAGTATTTAACAGCAAACTACAAGGGTTAAACCAAGAAAAAAAAATCAAATTCTTTCTAAAAAATGCTAAATAATTAGTCATGATAAAGTTTAGTTGGTGCAACAATGACAATGATAAAAGCACTCTAAAACAGAAGATTGTCTAGGTATTTACTGTCTTGGATGACCACACGAAAAAAAGTTTTCATTTTTCTAAATTACCCCAATGTCATTCCTCTCAGTTAAGGAGCCTCAGCTGACCGTCTGAGCTCAACACTAATGGAATCAATGGTCAATGGAAAAAGGGCAGAGACAAATTGGACTCAGTAATGGGCTGAAAGAGGTGCTTTGATCCTTGACCTTGGCTATTGTGGCACTAATGTAGTTATCCTTCATTATGTTAACCCACCTCTACACTAAAAAGGTACTTTTTCTTAAAAATGCCAACAACAGTAGAAAAACAAAGCTGTAGTGTTCAGCTCGAGCTACCTCAGAGCTAAAAGACCCCATTTGTGATTTTTATTTACTTTAACAGGTGAAAATTCATTTTAAAAGAGGACATATTACATGATTAAGACTTGTTTGTGATGTCTTTGTGTGGATGGATTGTTTCAGATGGATGAGTAAACTTTGGTCTTGAGAGGACACAGAGGTGATGTAGCACTAAACAGACTCATAAAGTTTGGGCTTTGCTCCAAAGATAACACTCTCTCCAAACCATTATCTGCTAGCACTTCTATTTCAATCCACACAAACACTAAAACCCATCATGTGCTCCTAGATATATTGCATGCTTGCCCAACTAAAAGGTTTTCAGTCATGGCTACACTTATGATCTCTACAGCAATATTGAGAAATGTCACAACACATTTTATTCTCAAAATTAAACCCTAGAATACTGTAGAAGTATGTAGGTTTAGGAATAAAGAGTGAGTCATATGCTGTTGATTTTCCATTAACATACAGAGAAAACAGTGTAGTCTGATTCTTAAACAAATGACTCTTGTGAACTTTTTTTTTTTTTTTTTTTTTTAAACAAATAACACTTGAATCAATCTCGAAGTGTTTACATTGCGAATCAGTTTAATGACTCCCTAAAACTGATTCTTTAAAATGTCTAACTCAAAATGAATCATGTTTTCTGTTATTTCATGCCTGGTTTTGACAAATCTCACACAATGAAAGCAGTATGTAGGGTTAGGAATCAAGAATTAAAAAAAAAAAAAAAAAAAACTATAGCAGAATGATATGATATTTCCATTAAAATACAGAGCAAACAGTGTAGTCTGATTCACAAACAAATGGTTCTTGTGAACAGATTCTGTTTGATGAATCATTTTACTGAAACACCAGAAACTCAAAGTGTTTACAGTGTGAATCAGTCTAATGACTCACTTAAACTGAATCTTTAAAATATTTAAATCAAAATGAACCTATAACCAGTTTTGTGTTATTTCATGCTTTCAAAATAAAGAGTAAAAGCAATTATTTTGACAAATCTGACACAAGCAGTATATAGGCTTAGGAATCAAGAATTAAAGAAGTCTGATTCACAAACAAATGGCTCTTGTGAACAGATTCTTTTTGATGAATCATTTCAGTGAAACATTGGATTCAGTCTCATACTCAGTGCTTACAGTGTGAATCAGTCTAATGACTCACTCATTAACTGAATCCTTAAGTCAAAATGAACAAAGCTATCCTGTGCCTTCAAAATTTAGAGTTAAAATAAATGCTTTCGACAAATCTGACACAATATAACCCATTTTGTTCCCACAGTTTAACAAGAAAACTCCCTCTGCAGATGAAAAAACAACAACACTGAATTAGTCACTGAACAGAATACATGCAAACTCTTGAGGAAGGAAGTCATTATTTAAGCTATTCCTTATCAGTCCATGCAATTCAGCTATTCAGCTTGAGAAAACAAAGTCCTATAACAGCACAAACTCAAGCACTAAAGCTGCTAGGAATAAATTGAGTATGTGTCCACTCACATGCACTTTATGGCCAAAAAGCTTTTACATGGTTCACTTTGCTTGCTGAATCAGTGATGTATTGATTCAGGGATTTAAATCGCCCATTAAGTGCAATTAAAAAAGTGCTTTTTCTGCTGGTAAAGGCCAACCAGGAGCACACATTTTTAATCATGACACTGTTTATCTCTTTTTGACCACTTAAGCAGCAACCAAGCTTTCTGCTATGCAATAAACAACAGAAAAGTCTTTCATTAAATCAGACAAGGCTGCGCTCTCCCTGCAAAATCTACAGTGTGCTTTGAGTGTTCTAGTCAAATAATAAGCTATTGGTTATGATGTGATATTCACATACAGTATGCTCAATATATTCATGTCTTCTCAAATACTAAACAGACTCTTTAGTTTTAATTAGGTTCAGACGCTGCTTACACTTAATGGGAAATCAAAACTCCCTGTTTACTTTCTCAATGCATTTCTGTCTTACTGTGAATCATTCATCTGTGCATGTTATTCCAAAGGGGAAAAAAATGAATAATGTGCTACGAAATGGCTTTCTTTTTCAGCTGAAGTCACCAATCCCTCACATCAAACTGACTTCATTTTGGTAATGCCTATACTTCGGTGGAATGTAACCAATTCCGGAGCGATAAAATCAAGTTTAACTTGGAAATACCTAAGAATGAACTAAAATAGGTTGTCAATATGATTTTATGTTGACATAATTCTGAGCATCTGTTGTTGCAAAAATTGCATGTTACTTGCATGACACTAACCTTCGCACTGAAATGTATTATAAGTTTATAAAGAAATGCACGAACAACTAAAACTACATGCATGCTAAAATCAGATGTCTTTTTATTAATAGCTGTTGACCATTTGTTGGAGATATTCTGGCTGGCATCACAGGGTGTGAAGGACATGCATAACCCCATCACAAATGGCACATTAAGTTGGAATGCACACTGAAAATTCCTAGCCAAGATATTCTAGCCTCTGAACCTTTCATTTTAGTGTAGTAAATGAAAACAATGGTGGGATCAGTGACGGATCAGTAACTACGTGTGCTGATTAAACGTGTTGATTGTATTGCTTTGATCTCACCGCTTACAACTCTATTGACAACTAGAAAAGGAAAGTCCATAAAAACAAGCTGTCATGTGCCTTGACAAAGCCTTCCCTGAAGGTTAAAAATAGTTGGAAAAGCTTGAAATTTCAAAGCTAAAACTGGAAGGACAGATAGATATATATATAGATAGACAGACAGATAGATAATACAGCAATAGATAGATAGATGGATAGATATAGATGATCAATACAATGATAGATACACAGACAGACAGACAGATAGATAGATAATCAATACAGCGATAGATAGATGATCGATACAATAATAGATAGACAGACAGATAGATAGATAGATAGATAGATAGATAGATAGAAATTAACACTTGATTTGACTTTTAAATTAATATTTAAAAACAAAAATCATTCTGTACTTTTTTGCCTTTTCCTTCTCATTGTTATTATTGAACATTTGTGTGTAAATGCGTTGGCTAAATGTCTGTAATTTAAAATGTTAGCACTGCTTAAAGCCACTAGAATCTATAGACTAACTAAATAGGTAGACAGCAGATAGTGTGACTCAGGTGTAAAACCCACATGACTTGAAAACCCGATCTTGTACCTGCGCAGTTGTTTGCGCAATGCAACGCAGCGCGCCGCACATTAAAGAGTAGCGGCCTGTGTTTACATTGAACGCCAGTTGCGTTTCCTGCAGCTCTCGGAGGGTGTGCGCGCGCGACAGTGGAGTTACACATCCCAGTTTTCAAACTTTTCCCCTCACGCTCCTGTCCTTCCCACTACTTTAGTGCGTCATTCTGAATGGGAGTTCTGTGGTCAAAGCGAACATCGCGCGCGGAGACGCCGACGCTAATGGAATAACGCCTGTTGGATCTCTTTTGGGCTGCAATGCCCGTGAGTGTTTGATCACAGCTCATACCTGCCGTGCTGACCTTCAGGAGGAATAATCACGGGAACGCTCGCGTTGAATGGGTCGTAAGGACGCTCACCTGAACCTGTCTGGATGGGATGCACCGTGAGCTTCATCTGCTGTGAAGACGATTTTCTGCAGATGCCTTTGGATCAGCATGTGGAGAAAAAGAAAGAGGAAAAGAGGCTCTTATCTAAGGTAGGACGCACATGGGTTCATGCAGGAATGTCTCCATCGAAGGTTCTTGAAGTTGTGCGGTGAACTTGACAGTGAAGCTTTACCGGTATTTTGACGTTGGTTTACCTTTTTTCCCCCTCTCAGTAAAATGAATCACTGGCGCAGATGTTTTATATATATATATATATATATATATATATATATATATATATAATTTTACTTTGTATTTTATTTATTTATTTTTTATTTTTGGTAAACGATACATGCACTACAACTCACAATTTGGACACACCTACTTTTTATGTAGTGACCAGACAAATCTAAACTGTCTTGGCAAAGTCTTAGCCAACTTCATAAGATGCAACCTGCTAATTATTATTATTATTTTTTTTTAATTATTGAGGTTTTCAGGGTCAGATTTTAAGCAGAACTCGGGGGGGAAACTGCCACCAAAGGTGATTAAAAAAGTCCCATATATTTTAAAAGTGGGAGCACAAACAAATAAATCAATCAATAGGCAATTAATTTTTTTTTTTTTTTTGCTGTATTTCATAATTTGTTTTTGATTTACTTAAAGCAACTTGTATATTTGATGCTTATTTGTTTTATGAATAACACCCAATATTATTTAATATTTTAATTAACATTCTACTCTATAAATATTGGTCCTTAATAAATACATTTCTGACACTGGTGACCACCATGTATGCTGGCTATAGTTGACTGCTTTTCCTTCAATATCTGGTCAAACTTATCCATCTTACATTTTGGAAAGGCGCAATTTAAAGCATTTAAGCATACGCCTTACAAGATCAAAAGACAGTCAAGTGTGTCTAAACTTTTGGTTGGTAGTGTGTTTAATGTGTTGACAGATGTTAGATTGTATCAACAACCCCACCTATACAGTTATGTATGAAAAACAAACCCAGAATCTTCTGTTCAGACCTCACAGGGTAAATAAACACAGTCTCCTACATGACCAGACAGTGAGAAATCAGGGCAAACCCAAGACTAAGCGTAGACAATACTGTTCTGTTCACATTTGGATCAATGAATGAGTTGCATCATTGCACAGTTTAATTATGGATGGAATCCAGATTGGAAATTTGTGCGTTCTCGCCTATTTATAAATTCAATCTTTTGTTAAAAAAGGCTTTTTTGGTTTTATGATATTATTTCACATACTGAATACATCATCTTCATGGTTCAGATGGTTTTGAAAAGTATGTTTATATGTTCCAAAGCTATCGGTTCACATGATGTTTGCATAACCAAATTCTGATTGGTTATATATGTATATTATTTATTATTTTACATTTATAATTTAATTTTTTTTTTTTTTGTTGGTAATCAATACATGCACTACCCATCTAATTTCTATGTAGTAACCAAACATATCAAAACAACCTGATATTTTTTTTAGATATTTACACTATCTTTAGACATCGTCTTGGATGATTTTTAAAAAGTATCGATGTTTTCAGGGTCAGACATTAACCAGAACTTGAGGGAAAATGTCACCAAAAGTGATTAAAATAAATAAAATTAGATATTTTAAAAGTTGGGGCAAAAAAATGCGTCCATAGTTAATTTTTTATATTTTTTTTGCTGCTATATATATATATATATATATATATAATATTTTTTTTTTAGATTATTTAATGCTATTGTATTTTTCATGCTTATTTTATTATGATTTATTCATAAAACACCCAATATTGTTTAGAATTTAATTGCGTAACTTAGATTCATTATTTGACTTGATTAATGACATTATTAATTTTTATAAATAATTATATATGTCCTTAATAAACACTGACACTGGTGATTACTATGTATGCTGGCTACACTGTTAGACATTTCAAAGGGTTTTTACAGTAACTTTGCCAGTAAGTTACTGTAATTAAGATTTACTGTAAATTACTGTAAAAAATCCAATTAATCAGTATACTACTGTAATTCATTCATTTTATTTTTACTCTACATAGGTACTACTGGCATTCAATTAAAACAGACACAATAATATCAAATTCTTTATTTAAAACATTGCATGTACAACACTTAAAAATACAGTCTTCCAATGCTGGAACAGTGCATCTTCACCATTTCTCCTGTCTTAGGACGTTTTGAAGTGCATTTTGTTGTATTCTCTGGGTTTATCCTCACAAAGAATCTTTAGGCAACAGAAACATAATGAGGAAAAAAGACAAGCCGCCAAAGAATACATAGCCATCTGCAAAACCCAGATGCTGCTCCAAAACGTTGCCACCACCTTTGCTCACTATCTACTTTGTTAGTGACAGAAATGTCTTCTCTGAAAAACAAGAAGTAGAAATTGCACACTTTTAAAAGGCAAACCCAATATAGAATACACAAACCTCTCAAAACCATAGTTGTTCTCTTACCATGAATTATCAGTCTCAGGGTGGCTGGCAAATTCATGTCTTTCTTGATGCTTCATTGCAGTTGCCTTTAAAACACAAATTCAAAAAATGCAGTAAATCTTAAATTCCATTAAAAACTATAACAAACTAATTCTAAAACTAGAAAGGCAGCTAGCCATAAAACTAGTTTAATCTAGCTAACATACGATTTTATTTTCTAATGGCAGCATTAACTAACACCTGAACTAAATTTCACATTAGTTAACTTAATGTTAATATAAGATAAGCGTTGCTCGTTAAAAACAATTTTAATTCGGTAACTTAATTCAATAAGATGACAAAAGTCGTTTGAAAGGACAGCGCAGTTTACCATAGTAAAATTTGTAACCGCCATGTCAAAAATCTGACACAAACACACAGACAAACGTACATATATTTTTACCTTGCTTGCTGGTCTTATTATCTTGTAAGGTGCATCGACACACTGCGCAGATGTTCTCCGGAACTCTTCCACTCTCACGGGTTCATTCATCCCCGGGAAAAACCCGCGGCGCTGCTTCCGTGTCTTCCTCGGACGTCAGTTGTGCAGCGCGGCGCGACTCGACAAAAGACAATATAGAATCCATTATAAATACTATCTACAGTGGATGCGGACAGTAAAGTGAAGATGTAAAGTAAATGTAACGCATGTTGCGGCGTTGTAGTCACGGTATAAGGAAAATCGTGTCAATCCAAATGTAAGAAATGAGGAAATAAAACAACCTCAATACAAAGGCGCCAAAGAGGCAGTTACAGCAAATACAGTAGTATACAGGTGCTGGTCATATAATTAGAATATCATCAAAAAGTTGATTTATTTCACTAATTCCATTCAAAAAGTGAAACTTGTATATTATATTAATTCATTACACACAGACTGATATATTTCAAATGTTTATTTCTTTTAATTTTGATGATTAGAGCTTACAGCTCATGAAAGTCAAAAATCAGTATCTCAAAATATTAGAATATTTAATATTAGAATGTTTGAGTTTCAATAAATGACCATCCCTACAGTACAAATTCCGAGTATCTCTTGTTCTTTGAAACCACAATAATGGAGAAGACTGCTGACTTGACAATGATCCAGAAGATGAACATTGACACCCTCCACAAAGAGGGTAAGTCACAGAGGGTCATTACTGAAAGGTGTGGCTGTTTACAGAGTGCTGTATCAAAGCATATTAAATGCAAAGTTGACTGGAAGGAATAATTTGGGTAGGAAAAGGTGCACAAGCAACAGGGATGACTGCAAGCTTGAGAATACTGTCAAGCAAAGCCGATTCAAACACTTGTGAGAGCTTCACAAGGAGTGAACTGAAGCTGGAGTCAGTGCATCAAGAGTCACCACGCTCAGACATCTTCAGGAAAAGGGCTACCAAGCCACTTCTGAACCAGAGACAACATCAGAAGCGTCTTACCTGGGCTGTGGAGAAAAAGAACTGGACTGTTGCTCAGTGGTCCAAAGTCCTCTTTTCAGATGAAAGTAAATTTTACATTTAATTTAGAAATCAAGGTCCCAGAGTCTGGAGGAAGAGTGGAGAGGCACAGAATCCATGTTGCTTGAAGTCCAGTGTGAAGTTTCCACAGTCAGTGATGATTTGGGCTGCCATGTCATCTGCTGGTGTTGGTCCACTGTGTTTTCTGAAGTCCACAGTCAACGCAGCCATCTACCAGGAAATTTTAGAGCACTTCATGCTTCCTTCTGCTGACAAGCTTTATGGAGATGCTGATTTCATTTTCCAACAAGACTTGGCACCTGCACACAGTGCCAAAGCAACCAGTATCTGGTTTAAGGACCAAAAGGAGCCCCAACTACGTATTGAGTGCTGTACATGCTCATACTTTTCATTTTCATACTTTTCAGTTGGCCAAGATTTCTAAAAATCCTTTCTTTGTATTGGTCTTAAGTAATATTCTAATTTTCTGAGATACTGAATTTGGGATTTTCCTTAGTTGTCAGTTATAATCATCAAAATTAAAAGAAATAAACATTTGAAATATATCAGTCTGTGTGTAATGAATGAATATAATATACAAGTTTCACTTTTTGAATGGAATTAGTGAAATAAATCAACTTTTTGATGATATTCTAATTATATGACCAGCACCTGTACACCCATTTTAAAAAATACAGTAAGTCTCTGTATGTGGGGTCTGACATCACAGAAAATTCCCACGATGCAAATCAGTTACAGTTTTTTACAGGTATTAGTTATTTACTGTATTTGCAGTATTATACTGGGTGATATACAGTAAATAACTGTAGAAATTACAGATATGTCTAACAGTGTACCAGTGCACAAACTGACCACATTTACATGCAAAGTATGTTTGCATGCTCAAAAACCATTGGTTTGTGTGTTGACATAATCATAAGAGGCCAAATTCTGATTAATAATGGAATATTGTTGTACATGCAAACACAGTCAGCTTTGTTGAATTGCATGCTGTATTTCAGGGAAAAGTTCCCTGTGTGCACTGCTCAAAGACGTCTTATATGGGACTCTTCTGATGGGGTGGTCTGCTCTGGGTGGTGGGGTCAGATTTAGAAGGTCAGTCAGGGCGTTACTTGGGGCAGAAGGGCTGGAGTAACAAGCCCCACATTGTTGCTTTGCTCTCAGTCAGGGGACCAGCGTTCGTGGAGGAATGTTGTGCCTGTATCCTGATAGTCATCTTTCATTTTGGTTACACTCTCACATGGGGTTCCACAAATCTGGCCCACCCTCATATTTTGCATGTTTTTGCAAAGCTGGCTTTTTATGATATGGTGGCAACAAAAATATGATAGATTTATTTATTTTTTTACTTCAAAAATTAATTTCTGTCATTTATTCCGAACCTGCATTTGGATCAACTAAAATTACTTCAGTTGGTAATCCACAAAATATGTGTTTTTCCCCTTCCATTTATTTTTCACTTTAGATAAAGGCAATTTTAACAGGTCAAACTAATTTTACTGCAGCTCAACCCAAAATATTTACTTTACCTAATTGAAAAACAATTGATGAAGGCACAACTTTTACTCAGAAATTGCTAATTTCACAAATAATTACAAAGAAATGGCAAGCAGTGCTGTGGAAAGTTACTTTTAAGAAGTAATGCATTACAAAATTACTCTCTAAAAAGTATCTAATTACATTAATTACTTTTTACATTTTACATAAATTTACATTTAGTCATTTAGCAGACGCTTTTATCCAAAGCGACTTACAAATGAGGATTTTATGGAAAGCAATGCGTTACTTTAATTCTGCATTTCTTTTGCTGTATTTTTTTTAAATTTGAGCAGGGTTTGCATGTTTATTTTTAATATAAGTTCAGTTTTTGAGTAAATGCATGTTCACATTTAGTCTATACACTGCTGCTCAAAAGTTTGGGATCAGTAAGATTTTTAATGTTTTTTTTAAAGATGTTTCTTCTGCTCATCAAGACTATCTATTTGATAAATACAGAAAAAAAACTGTTATTTTGTGAAATATTATTGCAATTTAAAATAACAGTTTTCTATTTTAATGTACTTTAAAGTATAATTTATTTCTGTGATCAAAGCTGAATTTTCAGCATCATTACTCCAGTCTTCAGTGTCACATGATCCTTCAGAAATCATTCTAATATGCTGATTTATAATCAATGTTGGAAACCGTTGTGCTGCCTCATTTTTTTTTTTGGGACCTGTGATATTTTTTTTTTTTAGGATTCTCTGATTAATAAAAAGCTAAAAAGGACAGCATTTATTTAAAAAATAAATTTTGTGTTACAATGTGCAATGCTATTCAAAAGTTTGGGGTCAGTACATATATATATTTTTTTATTTATTTATTTTTTCCTTTGTTTTTAAGAAATTAATTATTTTATTCAGGAGGGATGTGTTAAATGAATAAAAAGTCATAGTAAAGACTTATATTGTTAGAAAAGATTTCTATTTTGAACAAACACTGCTCTCTTTAACTTTGTATTCATCAAAAAATCAAAGAAAAAAGTATCACATGTTCCAAAAAAACAATATGAAGCAGCACAACCGTTTCAACACTCATAATAAATCAGCATACTGGAATGATTTCTGAAGGATCATGTGACACTGAAGACTGGAGTAATGATGCTGAAAATTCAGTGCTGCGTCACAGAAATAAATTCTATTTTAAAGTATATTAAAATAGGAAACCGATATTAGAAATTGCAATAAGATTTCACAATATTACTGTTTTTTCTTTATTTTTGATCGAATATATACAGCCTTAATGAGCAGAAGAGGCTCCCTTAAAAAAACATTAAAAATCTTACTGATCCCAAACGTTTCAGTGTAAATATATGAATGAATATGTAAATATATGTTTCTAATGTAATAGAGCACAATACAAAACTGTATAGTGCTCTATTATATTAGAAACATATGTTGAGACATGCAGCTGTTTTTTTTAAAACATTTTTTAGTGGAAATAGACACATTTACATGGCTTTTTTTTGTGCTGCATGTATGGTGTTTACTTACTCACTGACACAAGGGTGAGTAGTTAATAATAGAATTTTTAATTTATTTTTGGGTGAACTAAAATAAACATCCATTTTGCATTACTTTGATGTGGTGATGAACCCATGGCATTCAGTTCATGAGCAGAATGTGCATTCGTTTGTAGAAGATTCATTTCTTTTTTTAGTGAGACTGGAATGCCAATAAAAATGCAATAATATTCCAAACATTTAATTATCCTTGAGCATGTCATAATAATTTTTTTCCATTAACATTGTGATAAGATGAGATCTAACTTCCCTGGGGGGAAATCAATGCATTGTAGAAACATGTACATTAAAACGCTGAACAATGTGGGTGAACTAACCCTTTAAGGTTTGTTTTAGTTGCATTTTTCAACCTAGTCTCATGGGAAAACAACTATTTTACAAGGTAGTGATTTTATATGGATTCGGAGGATTTTTTTTTACATTTTTTTATTTTTTAAAAGGAAGCATGAAAATTCATCACAACCCACCCCTAAACATTACCATCACTGGGGCATATGCAGATTGTATAAATGAGATTGTACAAATTCATATGAATTACCCACCAGTTTACCAAAACGTCAAATAGTTACAAATTGCTATGTGCTTTGAGTTGGCACTTGTTGTACTGTCGATGAAGAATAGTGATCATGCTTGCTGGAAAATACAGGCTTACTGGACAACAGGCTCACGTCACACAGAAATATGGGAACCGATTTCTCATCATACTGTATGGAAGCACAAGATTGATAAAATAAATGATAAAAAGAAAGGTAGTAATTTTGTTTTTCAGTGGGAAAAACAGGATACCATGTGTTTATGCTGTATGAATTCGTACTGTGCGAAATCTAAGAAAACATATGAATGAAACTGTATGAATTTACATAAATTAGCTACCAGTTCACCGAAAGATGAAATTGTTACAAATTGCCACGAGATTCTGTGAACATTTTTTGTACTGTTAAGAAATAATAGTGATTATGCTTGCTAGAAAATACAGGTTTACTGGGCAATAGGCTCTTGCAGAATTATTGGAAACAATTTCTCATCATACTGTGTGGAAGCACAAGATTAATAAAATTTATGCACGAATTTGCACGTAATTTGATGCATAATTTTGTTGCAGTGGCCTTAAAAACCTTCCACGTTTGCCAGTAAGTGAAAAATCAAAAAAGAAATGAGACGGATGCCCATTGTATCCATTTCTGTTCAACCAAACTCGCTTGAACGCACATCAAAGGCAGATAACATCACAATGTTTGTAGAATTTGTATAAGCTGATATGAAGGAAAATTCTGATTGCAAGAAATTGAGATTTGTTTGACTGGTTGATGTAAGTCACAGCTCACTGTGGTCTCTCATCTGTTCCTAACTATCCAGCAGTGCCCAAATCTTCCAAGCACACTCTTAAGCTTCCTTTCATCCCTCCAGTGGGAATAAATCACACAGACAGTTGTGTGGTGGGATTAGAGAGGGGTGGGGAAGGCCGTCAGGAGAAGGGTGGTGGAAATTCCAGGGATTTGCAGGGGAGTGACAGACTACAGTTACCTGTGCCAGGTAGATCTATAGGGAGAAACTGTGGGTGCTTGTTTATCAGAGCACTTGTAAGAGCACAGCATGGGCACTTAACCTACTTTAGATGGCGTAATAGAGCACCGCTCCCTTAATGGGACGCTGCAAGGCACGCCCAAAACTTCCTCTTTCAAACTTGTCAGGGCAAAAATGTGGGATTTTATGTGCTGTGGTCGTGATTTGATTTGAGTTTTATAAATCCCGGGGCTGTTTGGGGTTATGGAAAGATGCTTACTCTTGACTAATCAACATACTGTCTGTCTGCATGCATTAGCAGGAAAGAAATGCCAAACACACTTCTGGGAAATAGTTTATGCCAGTTTGTGCATCTAAACATCTTTGATGTCTTAATGTGTTTCCTATCTGCAAGAGTTTACGCCTGCAGTCGTGTGCATGTTTTTTACTTTTCTGTGTTAAAGAGGCATTGAACAGAATTGCAGAAATGTGAGTTTTCAGACAAGTTTCCAACACTGTCTGCAGTGGAGATTTTTGTAGGCCAACCTGGATGTTCATGAGCTTGGTTCCTTCAGCAACAGCAAATTGTGTTTTTCTTTGGCTTTTGGATTATTGCAAAAAATAAATTGCAATAATTTCTTATTCTCATTATAATCTTCATCTTTTATGAATTTTGAAGCCTAAATGGAGTCGATAGAAGTAAAAAGCTAAAGTCAAACCTATAAATGACTATCACCATCGTTCCAACAACTCTTTCAGTCTTGGAAAATTTGAGTTTGAGTTTGTAAGCGCGTGAGCAGGCATTTAACCAAGAACCCATTAAAAAAAAAACATTGAATTCAGGACGAAGGAACCACAAATGCTAAAATGTAAACTCATTTCTGCAGCAACCTAGTTGGATTGCAATTGCTTCAAAGACATTAAATCTTTATTTTCTCACCTTCATGTCATTTCAAACATGCATGTTTTTTTTAAATCTGTGCCAACACAAGATTAAATGCAATTACACACCTGATGCACACCATTTGCTCTTTATTTTGTTGCAGAAGCATTAAAAAACGTAATTTTTTGTCAGCAAGTGGAAAAAGCAAAAAAGAAACAGGAATTTGTCCAACGAATCAATTTTTTTCCAACCAAAATTACCATAATCACATGAATATCAAGACAATTTTTGATAATAATATTAAGTAAATTGTACACTTTCTTTTTTTTTCTTTTTTAACTTTGAAACAGTTTTCAGTCAGAATTTACTAGTACATTTTATCAAATAATTACAAAGAAACCCATTGAATTAAACAAACAAATTTTGAAGTAGAAAGACTGAAATGGTATTTTAGATTTAGAAAACTTAGATTTTAACTGTGTTAATTTTAAACAGTTTAATTTTTTTTTCAGTGGGAAAAAAAAAAATTCTTTATATATTATATAATATTTTTGTACAAAAAGTACTATTAAAAAGGAGTCTGTAAGACTTTATTCTGAGTCTTCTTAAAGGGATAGCTTGCCCAAAAATGAAAATGCTAATTTTCTCACTTTCATGTTGTTTCAAACCTGTGTGAGCTTATTTCATCTGTTGAACACAAAAGAAGATATTTTGAAGAATGTTGGGAACCAAACAGTTGCTGGTATAGGCATTGACTTGAAAAAAACACTGTGGAAGTCGATGGCTACCATCAACTATTTGGTTACCAAGATTCTTCAAAATATTCAGGTTTGGAACAACTTTGAGGGTAAATGACAGAATTTTCATTTTTGGGTGAACTATCCTTATAAGTAATCATACAATGGCATGTGTGTTAGGTTTTTGGTCTGTCTCTGTATGAAAAAGACCTGCATTTTAGAATGACACAATTTTCAATTTTATGCTTTTCATTACACCTCATTTTGAAACTGGCACATGTTTTCAGATAACTGTTGGCAAGTGTTTGCTGTTTTTATACCGTATTCCCATCCAACTGGGATATTCTGGATGATCTGTCAGCGCCCAGCTGAAACACATTCCCTCCTGTCAGAGATTCAGCTCAATGTTTTGGTCTTATCTCAGCGCTCGCTCACAGTATTTCTGTCCGACTGAGGCATGAAACTTCAAAAGGGCCGAGCTTCTCTCCCCAACAACGCCATTCAGCCATTCCACACACGGCTGCCCGGGTTTTTGTGCTATCGCAGAACGATTGTGCGGGACACAAAAGGATACTGAGTGAAAAACATGACCAGTCAGGTGTAGGAACATGTGCCGGATAAAAAGTCATCTCCAGTCACGCCTCGCCCCTCTTTTTTCTGGCTCCCATCTCTAACTTTTGTGGTCAAGGTCATGTTTGTTCCTCAAGATGAATGCCTTTTCTTATTTTTAGACCCTTAGCCTCTAGCTACACGTAGATTTAGCAGATCAAAGGCTACCTGTCAGAGCGTTCCCTCGCTGTATGGTTTTTGCCAGCTGAGACAAATCTTAGGGTAACGGCTGATTAATCACCTTTGCGATTGATCTTAATATCTGATAGGGTTCTGGGCCTCCTTCAGAAGGTTTGGGTCACAGTCCCGCTCTTATACTAATTAAAACCAGTTAATGATGTTGATGTGTTTGCAAGAAGGATAGAGAGTTGTTCTGTTAAAAATGCTGTCTACACTAAGAAAGTCAGTAATAATACGGCCCAATGTACCATGTTATGAAATAATTTTTCATATTGATTTTTACAGGTGTTCAGTGTGTATTTTGAATAATGCAATTCATTAAGTGTTTTAGGACTGAAGGAAATGTCTGTAAATTTAAAAGAAAATGTACTGGTAATTTTCTGCCATGACATTATCCATTTTCCATGCTTTTTTGTTTTTTTTACAGTGTAGATTTTCTTGTGCAATATAAATATTTTTATTATTTATTTTTCACATTAAGATTGCAGTATCAATGATTCAAAACGACAGAATGAAATGACATTCGTTTGATCATTTAAAATGCATTGTATTTATTTTTAAATGCAGAGTTTAGTCTTTCAACAAAAGCAAAAGAACATTTTTAACCAAATTTTTTAATTTTACCAAATACTGCACATTTTGCCTATAATTTTTTTTATTTGCATATTTTCCAAGTTAAAATCTTTTTTTTTTTTTTTTTTTTTACAAATATCATGCATTTTGAATCCTGAATATCATAGTTTTGTCTGTCTTATACTAATTAAAACCAGTTAATGATGTTGATGTGTTTGCAAGAAGGATAGAGAGTTGTTCTGTTAAAATGCTGTCTACACTAAGAAAGTCAGTAATAATACGGCCCAATGTACCATGTTATGAAATAATTTTTCATATTGATTTTTACAGGTGTTCAGTGTGTATTTTGAATAATGCAATTCATTAAGTGTTTTAGGACTGAAGGAAATGTCTGTAAATTTAAAAGAAAATGTACTGGTAATTTTCTGCCATGACATTATCCATTTTCCATGCTTTTTGTTTTTTTACAGTGTAGATTTTCTTGTGCAATATAAATATTTTTATTATTTATTTTTCACATTAAGATTGCAGTATCAATGATTCAAAACGACAGAATGAAATGACATTCGTTTGATCATTTAAAATGCATTGTATTTATTTTTTAAATGCAGAGTTTAGTCTTTCAACAAAAGCAAAAAGAACATTTTTAACCAAAGTTTTGAATTTTACCAAATACTGCACATTTTGCCTATAATTTTTTTTATTTGCATATTTTCCAAGTTAAAATCTTTTTTTTTTTTTTTTTTTACAAATATCATGCATTTTTGAATCCTGAATATCATAGTTTTGTCTGTCTTATGCCAATTAATGTGCTTAATTTGTAGTATTTTATAAACTGTCTTACTGCTGATATCAAGAAAATTTGTAATATTTATAAGGTAGAGTGTACAGTAATTATTTAATGTTACATTTTAATGTTTAATTTTAAATAAAATGTATGTTTAAAAAAAAAAAAAAAAATTACAATCTCCGTGACCTCTTTATGTTTGTCATATTCATTATATTTCATATGTTGGCTCTCTGCCAGATGCACTTCTGCAAAAGAATGTCCTGAGGTGTACAATAATGTGATACACTTGAATTATGTCATAATATCAAGATTTCTTCAAGTTTGCCGTGGAGAAAAAGCACAAACGGCAGACTCTGACTTAATTTTTTTGTAAATTTATGTGTCAGAACAGAATTTTACTGGTAAAAAGTTTGGTTGATGTATTTTCCACCTTGGTTTTTACCCAAGATTTCATTGCAGGGTCGTAGGCTATTATTATTGAATATTTAATTGTACATTTAATTTTCGATTACCTTTGCCATCATTAATGTTTTTTTATCAGGGTTGAAGCTTGAAGCTTTTGTATTGCCTGAAGTGCTACAACTTGTTGAATTGACTTGTTTTTACAGATTCAGGGGTGGTAGATTTTGTGAAGGAAGTGAGAGACAGAAAGAAAAGGCCTCCCTTCAGCGTTTGGGAAGTGTTGTTTGGAAGAACGCGTGTTGTGTAACACCTGGGTTTGAGTCGTCTTTGTGCACTAGCATGCCACGCTTGTTAACGCTGAGAGGAAATAGAAGTGCAGCACAATGCCAGGCTTAGCATGAGGGGGAGAAAGAAGGATTTTTATTGCTTGTAGGGTATTGACATGGACAATCATTTTAACAATGAGTCACTTGTCCAATACATGCAGGGTTTACAGAGCAAATATAAACCTCTAGGAAATCAAGGCAATGCACTGAACTGTACAAATACAAGTGCACTAACAATCATTTAAGAAAATTAGAATCCGTGTGTCGGACAGAGTTCTATGGATTACAATGTCAGAAAAGGATGCCTGAAATACATATATCATTTTTAATGTAGATTAAACTGCATTTCCCTTTTTCTTTTATTTCTAAAATGCAGTTGTTGTGTTCATGTTAGTTTCATGTTTTGATTTTTGACTAATGATGTCTATTGGTGGACATTAAAATCAGTTTTAATATTGAAATGTTTTTGAGGGTAAAACGTGTGCGTGCGTGTGTGTGTGTGTATATATACAGTGGGGCAAAAAAGTATTTAGTCAGCCACCAATTGTGTAAGTTCTCCCACTTAAAAAGATGAGAGAGGCCTGTAATTTTCATCATAGGTATACCTCAACTATGAGAGACAAAATGAGAAAAAAAAAATCCAGAAAACCACATTGTAGGATTTTTAAAGAATTAATTGGTAAATTCCTCGGTAAAATAAGTATTTGGTCACCTACAAACAAGCAAGATTTCTGGCGCTCACAGACCTGTAACTTCTTCTTTAATAGGCTCCTCGGTCCTCCACTCATTACCTGTATTAATGGCATCTGTTTGAACTCGTTATCAATATAAAAGACACATGTCCACAACCTCAAACAGTCCAACTCCAAACTCCACCATGGCCAAGACCAAAGAGCTGTCAAAGGACACCAGAAACAAAATTGTAGACCTGCACCAGGCTGGGAAGACTGAATCTGCAATAGGTAAGCAGCTTGGTGTGAAGAAATCAACTGTGGGAGCAATTATTAGAAAATGGAAGACATACAAGACCACTGATAATCTCCCTCGATCTGGGGCTCCACACAAGATCTCACCCCGTGGAGTCAAAATGATCACAAGAACTGTGAGCAAAAATCGCAGAACCACACGGGGACCTAGTGAATGACCTGCAGAGAGCTGGGACCAAAGTAACAAAGGCTACCATCAGTAACACACTGCGCCGCCAGGGACTCAAATCCTGCAGTGCCAGACGTGTCCCCCTGCTTAAGCCAGTACATGTCCGGCCCGTCTGAAGTTTGCTAGAGAGCATTTGGATGATCCAGAAGAGGATTGGGAGAATGTCATATGGTCGGATGAAACCAAAATAGAACTTTTTGGTAAAAACTCAACTTGTCGAACACCATACCTACTGTGAAGCATGGGGGTGGAAACATCATGCTTTGGGGCTGTTTTTCTGCAAAGGGACCAGGACGACTGATCCATGTAAACGAAAGAATGAATGGGGCCGTGTATCGTGAGATTTTGAGTGAAAACCTCCTTCCATCAGCAAGGGCATTGAAGATGAAACGTGGCTGGGTCTTTCAGCATGACAATGATCCCAAACACACCACCCGGCAACGAAGGAGTGGCTTCAGAAGAAGCATTTCAAGGTCCTGGAGTGGCCTAGCCAGTCTCCAGATCTCAACCCCATCGAAAATCTTTGGAGGGAGTTGAAAGTCCGTGTTGCCCAGCGACAGCCCCAAAACATTACTGCTCTAGAGGAGATCTGCATGGAGGAATGGGCCAAAATACCAGCAACAGTGTGTGAAAACCTTGTGAAGACTTACAGAAAACGTTTGACCTCTGTCATTGCCGACAAAGGGTATATAACAAAGTATTGAGATGAAATTTTGTTATTGACCAAATACTTATTTTCCACCATAATTTGCAAATAAATTCTTTAAAAATTCTACAATGTGATTTTCTGGATTTTTTTTTCTCATTTTGTCTCTAATAGTTGAGGTATACCTATGAAAATTACAGGCCTCTCTCATCTTTTTAAGTGGGAGAACTTGCACAATTGGTGGCTGACTAAATACTTTTTTGCCCCACTGTGTGTGTGTATGTGACCCTGGACCACAATTTTAAAATGTCAATTTTTCTTAAGTGTCAATAAATTGAGATTTATATGTTACCTGAAAGCTGAATAAAGAAGCTTTCCATTGATGTATGGTTTGTTAGGATCGGACACTATTTGGCCGAGATACAACTATTTGAAAATCTGGAATCTGAGGGTACAAAAAAAATCAAAATATTGAGAAAATCGCCATTGTCAAAATTAAGTTCTTAGCAAAGCATATTACTAATAAAAAATTAAGTTTTGATATATTTACGGTAAGAAATTGACAAAATATCTTGATGGAACATGATCTTTACTTAATATCCTAATGAATTTTGACCCATACAATGTATTTTTGGCTGTTGCTACAAATATACCACACACACACACACACACACACACACACACACACACACACACACACACACACACAAAATTATTATTCAAATAATAAATTATAAAACATAATTTTATTATAACATTAAGAAATAATAAAAACAAATACTACATTTCTGACTTCAAATATATTATATATGATTTATTATCATTAGTTGTATTTTAACATTTTACCCTTTTACCTCCAAAAATATTCAAATATTAAATAATAAAAAAAAATTATATATAATATTATTTACAAAATAATAAAAACGAATATCTGACTTCATGCCTAATAAATACACATTACCCCCAATATAGGCTATATAAAATTAAAAACTTGGTCATCAGGCAAGAGGTATACATTGTTAGTATAAATTGCATTTTATTATGTGTTTTTTGGGAATATTAATAGATCCAGCCAGAGTAGAGTATCATGTCACTGACCTGTTTGTTTTCATGTTCATTATGATATTTTATATGTTGGCTCTCTCCCAGATACACTCATGTAAAATTATGACCTGAGGTGTACAATATCATATGATACGCTTGAGTTACTGTGCCAAACTGTATTTGAATAATGAGAAAACATTTGTTGAAGATTAAAGCAGAACAGAACAGTGTGTTCAGTGTCAGGTGTGTTTTGGCTCAGTTTCTGTGTAAATTGTTTGTTTGTTTAAGTGTCAGTTACTAATGAGAAGCACATATTATGCTCTGCCTTTCTGAAAGCTAGATTTGATTCTGGTCCTGTATCGGTTTGAAGGAAGTCCATAAAAAATATTATTTGCTTGTCCGTTCACAAACTTTCCATTGTCACAGTGTTTTCTTGGCCTGTTGCAAAAAGGAGAGAGCAGATAGGACGCAAGCCAACAAACTGTGAAATTTATTCCATCATTTGAACAATTGAAGCCTAGTGGGTTTAATTCAGTTCATGTATTTTCTAGATTAAATCAGAATTAGGCATGGTGTTATTGAGTTCCTCTCCAAACTTTATTCTGCTTTTATTCATAACAAAATGCCTACATGAACTTTCTCAGGGTTATGAAGAAAAATAAAATAAGGTGTTTTGCTAGGCATCTATTGGTAACTTCAAGGTGAATGATGTGTAGTGTTTATAATAGTAAGCGAAAAAGTAGGTTTTTGCAATGTTTCTTTGCTTAATAGTTGTCACATGCCCTCAACGCATTATATTCAAGGGGCAATTAGGGGAAGATAATTCAAAGACATTAAATCAGGGGTTTTCAAACTGTAGGTCCATGGAAAAAATGTTAAATTAATTCTTTCATATATTCATGCATTCATTCTTGCATTCATTAATGCTTTCCTTCATTTATTCATTCATGCATGCATTCATTCATTCATTCATGTATTCATTGCCATGAAAACACCTGTGTTGAATTGTTTTATTGGTATTAGAGTATTTTTTAAATATCGCTAATGTATTGTTTGCTTCATTAAATAAAGCAAACAATACATTAGCAATATAAAAAAATACAGTATATGTTATTAGGCCTGTGACGATAACAACTTTTTGTTGTGCGATATATTGCCCCAGAAATAATTGCGATAAGCGATATTATTGTCATTTTAAAGACCATTTTATGTCACTGAATATATAATCATAATGTAACAGCATAATAATGCAAGAAGGCCTACACACTTCCAAATGCCAACAAACATTTATTTCTAAAGAATATTTAGATCATGGAAATTAAGTATGAAAATATTAGATACCTTTAAAAAATTGAATAAATATTAAATAAACATTTAACAAAAAGTGCAAAGTAACAAGTAGAAAAAAAGAAAAATGCACAAAGAACTTATATGGAGATTTTTCCATCTACAGATTTTCCCCTGACCTTCTTTTCTCTGTAAATTAAGGGTGCACACTATTGCTGAAAAACACAATCACTACTTAGCTGTCAGATGTCTGTATGCACAAAGGCACAGACTTCTAAACGAGGCCAAATCTGCAGATGAAACTTTTTTGTAGAGGCAGTTTTTAAATTTGAACTAGCAACACATGACTACACCACGTTATGTACGAGAAGCTGCAAAAGACACAGGCGCAAGTGGAATGTACAAAACATGGTGACATTAATTTTTAAGTAAATATAATGGGCGATATATTGCGTCACCAAAAATGATTTACGTCATGTACATATATTGCGCGATAAGTCGATATATTGATTATTGCGTCAGGCCTATATGTTATGACAGTTTTTAGAACATAAGTCCAGTACTGTGTTTTTATGACAGTTTAGTCGATCAAGTGTTGATTCAGTAACCGTTCTAACTGATTCAATGAATGATTAAGTGAATGGCTCTTTTTGAATGAATCAGTAAAAGAACCAGCTCATTAGAGTCATTTGTTTACTGCTGTTATACTTTGCAATATCTTGAATTCCATTTTTTGTTTGAATTTTAGTTAGTTTTTGTAATTTTGTTATCTTTGTCTTTTATTTTTATTTTTTTAAATGTTTATGTAGATGTGATTTTTTTAATTTTTATTTCAATTTCATTTTTTTCAGTTTAAACTAAAGATTAATCAGCTGTTTGTACTCCATAAAAATGTACATTTTTCTGTAAACTGATTCTTTAAGATTACATTTTTTTTTTATTTCAATTATTTTTATGCTTTTAGTTTTAGTTAACCATTATATCCCTGGTTTTTGGTGACAACACAAAGTAACGTATTTTGTGTCATTGTGCTGTACTATTAGAAATAGTACGAGTCGTATGTTAGCATGCTGTCTTGAACATAGTCCATAGTCTCTGAATCACTCCATTGAGCGAAGTGTCACTTCCTCTGCATGTGTGTTGGGACAACAGCGCAGGTCTGTTGGACACAGTGCTGCCTCGTTTGCGTTGTGACAGACCGCCGGCAGGGTTTCCCCTCCCTCCTCCGCTCTGTAATTATCTGATAAGGTATGTGGCGCAGTGAAAGTTACCCACAATCCCTCCCAACATTCCAGTGTCCTGCTGGCCAGCAGAAAACAGTATGTTCTCTGTGCAGAGCCTCTGAGCGCCACTGACCTCTGCGCCGCTCCCGCCATGCTTTAATGAAAGTATCAGTGCTTCAGGAACTATACCTGACCCCTGGCAGACCTCTCACAGCACATACACGGACAGCCCATCTTTGTCTGTGTGTACCTGCTTACCTGAGGTTATCTGTCCTCCCACATACATATTTATTTAAAGTTAAGATTAAGGTTTTAGGGTCGAAATGCCTCTCAATTTTCTTTTTTTCTGTGAATGTGAAGCATAATGAACTGCCTACTTAGAAAAATCTTTATTATCTTTCTTTGTTAAAATCTTTGTTTGTTATTTGCCATGACTTTTGTATTGTGAAATTTGCTAGCAATTTCTGAGTGAAAATTGTTTCTACACCAACTTTTATTTTAGTGTAGGTTGCCTTTTGTGGTCAACCGATGTATCGTCAAAGCTGATATATTGGGTGACAGTTGACATTTTTAATTAGCAGCATTAGCCAATAAGTGGCTGCTAAGTGTCGTAAGCGGGACTTTTATTTAGACCAGTTTATTAGTTTACTGTTTTTGTTTAACAGTTCTGTCCAATATAATGTCAAGGCCGATATATCGGGTGATAGTTGGCGTTTTTAACTGGCATCATCAACTGATAAGTTTTTTTTTTTTTGGCTGCTATGTGTCGTAAGTTTATTAGTTTACTGTGTTTGTTTAACAGTTCTGTCTAAAAATAAAAATTCAAACGCTAAATACTGTTTTCCATATAGTTATCTTTCAGTAAATATGTAATTATTTAAAATAGACTTTGAATGTCTAATAAAAATTTAAGGCCACAAATCCTTCAGACTTGGGCGAATACAGCTGGTGGATCTGCTGAAAGTGCATTTGTAGGAGGACTTTTATTTTGACAGCTTGTTAGTTTACTATATCTAATAATAAAAATTGAAACGCTTTTTCATGTACAGTTGTCTTTCAGTAAATACACATTTATATAATTTAAAATAGTCTTTTGACGGTTTAATGAACACAAATCCAAACCTTGAAGACTAAAGCCAAGGCCTACAGCTAGTGGATCTTTTGAAGAGTGCATTTGTGCTTTTATTCTGACAACTCATTAGTTTACTGTCTTTGTTTAGCAGCTCTTCTCTAATAAAAATTTATAGTGAGATATCATATACGTATATCAGCTTTATATCCACCTGGCTTTCTAAAATATCGGTTCGGCCATCATCAAAAAATCCATTTTGGTCAACCAGATTATACTTTTTTTCAGTACTCAAAAATGTAAAAAATAAAAATCAGTCATATTAAAAATGTACTTTTATATTTTATATTACAATATTTGGTAGCTCACTAGGTTTTATAATTGCCCTTGACCTAACCTGCGGTATTAGCTGATTATCGGTTGTTTAATTAATAATTTTAGCTGTAAATGGGGCACAGTCAGGGCTGTTTATAATCTTATGCAGAATAGTATTGTTTTTGTATTGTACTTTTGTTTGGTGTCTTATTAGAACAAGAATCTTTAAGTAGAATTGGAACAAATCCTTTACAACTAGTTGTCTGAAGGTCAGTGCTATACTGGTGGCCTGATCATTTCAGCAGAAGTCACACACACCTGTGAGAATCCCAAAAGAAATGTCTCAGTGTTACTGTAGTGAGAAAAGCCAACTCTTCATACTTGATGATGGGGGAAAAAAGGGCTGAATAGATTCCAGCCAAACCAGATTCTCTTAAAATGCATTTCTTAAAGGGAAGTTCAGATCCTGAATGTTTTTAACATGTTTCGCTGTACCTGTTGCAAATTCAAAAGCGGGTAATAAAGGGCATCTGATAGTGTTTCATTAAATTACCTCTAAGATCCTCTAAGGTTTAGCTGACTTTTAAATCACAGAATGACAAATACACGTGCTAGTGTTACACATGAGTGATTTTTGAGCTGCTGTAAGTGCAGGGAATGGCAACACAAAGGACTGTACGCTTCACATTACTTCATTCCTTCACTGAAGGCCTGCGTGAATGAGAGCTATTCCAGGATATCGTTTTTCCAATTTCCCAATGTTCACGCTTGACTTCAGCAGAAGAAAATTATAGGTCAGTTGACGTCAAATTCTTGACAGTCTGTTGAAATCGGAGAAAGGGATTTACACATTATTGTTTTATTCACAGGAAAAACATTTTTTAGGGTTGTCAATCAGTAAAAATTTTATCAAATATTACATATGCTGATCAATTAACCAATATTTGGTGAGAGAAGCTCCACAAATACAGATAATTCAAATAGATCAAATCTGGGGTTTCTTCAAACCTAGTGTTCATTGAAAATGTGAAAATATCCCCCCCCCCCCAAAAAATAAATAAATAAATTCTGAGCCCTGCTTTGCACTTCACAAGATTGCTATTTTATTTAATTTTTTCAAACTGAGTTTTTCTGTTGTTGGCTCGGTTGGGTTTAATTTTATATTTTTATTATTTTTTATTTCAATTTTTGTAATAAATAATTGAATTAAATTAATGCGTTAAATTGTGAAAAACCTCAAAGCATCCCATCCCAATTCAGGTTTGCGGGGTACTACATGCAGCAGAAGTCCCATGAATGGGATGGTCAGATATTTCTTTCAGAGTCTGGCTTTCAGGACATTACAGACCCACTGATGCAGAAAGCGCTTCACAAAGACTCTGTCAACAGAAGATAATGGAGTACAAAAGACTTTAATACAGTCACTTAAAGCTACTTTAATGCAGCACGGGCATCGCTTTGAGGATGAAATGACAGTCCACATGATAGATTAAGGGTTAAGGGCAACTGTATTTTTTTCCCAGAGTTCCGCTTGCGTGCTCTCTTTGTGGGGCATAACAAGGCTTGTCTGACTTAAACACCTCTTTTGGCCCAAGCATGGTTGCATGAGATGGACAAAATGTAGATTCTACGCCGTCGCTTCCGTCCGGCTCTGTCTTTTTGTCTGTTGATGAATGTGGCTTTTATGCTGGATTTTTGTTGACACTTTCCTGCTGGAGGGATTTTCTTGTCGGCTTTCTAATACTTGGCAAAGAGCTGTGTCAATCGCACTTGGCAACCAGGAACTCCTAGGATGTCCTGCTCCTCTGCTTTTGTGGCTTCTCAAAGGCCTGCGAGGAGACGGACAGGGTGCGATACTCTCATTTGGACCGATGTGCCACAATGTTGATGTTAGCGATCGCCCAGTTCTAGATCCTTCTTGTTCTTGTAGAGGAGATGACTGTTGAGTTATGAGGTAATTAGATAGGCATGGCCATCCAGGTTGGTCTCCTGTGTTTTTAACTCTAGGAGAGGGTTGTTTTCCTCATGGATCGTAATATATCCCCTTGTCTGACATGCTGCATTTACTCTGAATGCGCACAGGAAGAAAGCACCACTTTTTTCTCTCTATGCCAAATGTTGTAACAAGCCAAGGCAGATAATTTTAGTTGACTTGCACGAACTGTTTTTAAAGGATAGGCTTGCAGATTTCCACATTCCGGAAAAGAGGAAAGTATGTACAGTGGAATTCCAAATCCTAGTGGAGAAATACCAAGAATAAGTGATAGAATCTTATCCAAACATTCTTAATTTTGACTTTTCAAAGAAATGCATTGAAATACATATCAGATATACATATACATAAATGATTTTTACATTTTATTTAAAATTAATTTGTATGTATTTAATAAATTTTTTTTAATATCTTTATATTTATTTTAGATTGTTATTTTTATAATGTTAATAATGTAGTGTTTTTTTTTTTTGAACAACACTGAAAGTAATACATTGCAGTTCATTAAGTTTGTATTTATAGTTTTTATATTATATTTTATAATGCATCGTTATATTTTTAAATATTGATTTAATGTACAGTATTTATGTGAATTTGTATTTATGTATATTTTTGTTAATTATATTGTTTCATTTTTTTTTTTTTTTTAGAATGGGAATAATGTCACACTTTTTTTGTGGGGAGTATAATGATACTATTTAAAGTTTCACAAAAGATGGACAACAAAAGAGTACTTACTAAAATGAATATGTTGCAGTTCATTAAGTGAGCCACATGTTGATTCTGATGCAGTAAGTTCATTCAGTGAAGGATATAGACCTGTGAAAGCTGAGCTTGAGTCATTTTGAATGATTCATTAAAAGAGTTGTTTAATAAAAGTAATTTGATAATGAATCAAACAACATTGGTTTGCGTTGCATGTTTTGGACTGATAGAAACCTATGGAAAGACAGTTATTTTTAAAGGTTTTTCATAGTTGAATGGACTTGCATGCTTTGGGATGACTGAACTGGGATTACCCAAACCGAATCAAGTTTCATGCAATGCAGAAGGAAAGCACAAGTGTGCCATCCTCTGTAATTAAAACACATGTGTTGTGTTGTCATCCTGATGTCTCTTTGTAGTCCGAACATGTTGCTCTGTATGTAACGTGATCTGCAGCGTCTGGATTCTCTGATCACTCTAAGCTTGTGAGGATATCTCGCATTCACATGCACAAAGCAATGCATTGTTCATTGGTCAGTGGTGACTCAAAGCACATCTCTAAGGCTGTGTAATAATGTGCCTTCAGGAACTCAGAGAAGGCTGATAAATGCATGGCATAAGATCATAGATCACGTGCTTGTACTGTATTCGCAGCAGGCTTGTGTGATTGTGGCTCTACTTGAGTATGGGACCCTTCCTGCTTCGTACTATTTTTTGTAATTGTATATGAGCGTCAGATGGACCTTTTGGATTTGGATGTATTTCTGGCTGTCGTATTATACTTATTTATATTAAAATTAAATATATAATAACAAATATTAAATATTTATAATATATTATTTTAATTTATAAATGTTAAAACTAGAAAACATTTGATACATTTTTAATAAATATATATATTTTGAGCCTTCATTCATTCTCAGCGTTAAGTTAACATCAGTTAATGTTAAGTAAAATAACTTATTAAAATATTATTTTCTTATTGATTGTAATTTTCTTTCAGAGCATATATGGGAAATAATCTTAAATTATATTAATATTTGATATTGTATATTAAAATGACTAACATAACAAATATTAAATATGAATTCAACATTTGTAAATATATTATTTTAATTTATGAATAGGTGTTTAAAGTAGAATATTTAAATGACAAAAAATAGTATACATTTTTGTATTTTATATAATTTTATATAAATTTTGGTTTTAGAGAGCTGCATTTCTTTATTAAGGATGGCATATCAGCATGTTTTTTTAAGAACTAAAAATTATTCATATATTTTTTTAAATATTGGAGCTGCCTCAGAGTAAATGTTGTGTGCGGTATTCACTCAACTGATGTCTGATGAATCGGAACACAAGATAATAATGTCACAGCCCATCTGAAAATTACAAATCAGCCATTTTTAAGACAATTTCTGACTTTCAGTAGTAAAATATGTTAAGTTAAAAAGAAAGTTAAGAAATGCTTAATGAATTGCGTGCTGTACTTATTCTCATTGTGAGTTCATACCTTACTTTTTCTAACCCAGGCCATCTGGAGATGATAAAGATATGATCTGCGGTAAAAGCATTTGTTTGAACGCAGACATGTGCACGGCTGTTGATGCCAGCCAGACAGATTATTTGTTGTTTTATAACACCTATTCAGGTGTGTTTTACACCTGTGTGCCTTTGATCCAACACATCTGTGAGTGATAAAAGAGCTTATCAGAATATATGGGTCTAATGCTCAGTTCAAGTCAACAGCCAAAAGTTGGTGTGTCAGTGTCTTCTCGTTTAGCAGTAAAAGTAAATCTACTACACTGGCTGAATATAAATTAACACAAGCGTAATACAGACAGATAATGCACACTGTGTACTTTAAGTCAACATAATTATCTGTTTGGAAATGACCTTCACCTTAACTTTGGTAGGTAAAAAAAAAAAAAATGAAAAATTCACAATTGAGAGATTTTAATTTTTTTTAAATATTATTTTATTATAATTGACTGTTTTATACTTATTATTATTATTATTATTATTATTATTATTATTATTATTATTATTATTATTATTATTATTATTTTATTATCTAAAAGAGTTTCAGAGTAATTTTCTTTGGATCTATTGGGTCTGTTGGACTTTCTGAATTTTTTAGTCTGTTTGTTTGTTTTATTTTAAATAGGCATCTTGTTGGCTCTTTTTGGTTCTTGTTGGGTTGTTTTATTTTATTTTATTGATTTTAATTTAAATTTTAAATAGGCATCCAGAACATTTTCTTGTTGCCTCTTTTTGGCTCTTGTTGGGTTATTTATTTTATCTTGTTTGTTCATTTTAATTTTAAATAGTCATCCAGAATTTTTAATTTTATTTATATGGAATTTTTTTTCTTGTTGGTTCTGTTGGATCGTTTTTTCCAATTTTAGTTTTTTTTTTTTTTAAACTCTCTCATGATATTTGTTCTTGAGGCTCACACAATTTTAGGGCTTGAATAGCTGTTTTACATCTAATTAAATAAACCTGAACATTAATTTTTTACTTTTGCCTTATCAAGGCTAATAAAGGATAATATAATTTCCCTACTCATTTAGGCTGATACCAACCCTCCTATCATTTCATATAAGATCTGTAGGATATTTATTGTGTGATGAAGGTCGGATCTGCTGACAAGCGCTATCAGTGTTGGCTGTTATCTGTTCAGGATCACTGAATGCCACCTTCAGCTCCGACGCTCGTGTCTTTGGGCCAAACACGTGACTGAGTTCAGAGCGGGACTTTAATTTCCCTCAGCTGGTGGTCATTGAGCTAGAGCAGATGAGATACTTTTGGTTTTGTATGGAAACTACAAATAAGACCGACATCTGTTTTAATAAAATTTGTCAAGCTTAAGAGGCCTGTATATCCATCACCAGGTCCGAGACCGCAAATGCTCAATATCGGATCATTCAAACAGTTTATGAAGTTACCGAGTAGCAGTGGTGGACGAAGTACACAAATCAAGTACTTGAGTAAAAGTACAGATACATATTATAAAATATTACTCCAGTAAAAGTACTGCTTTTTCAATTTTACTCGAGTGATTTTTTTTATGTTCTATAAGTAAAAAAGTACTGATAGATTTATTTTGCAATTTTATATAGACTACTTAATTTAATTTTATATTAGCACATATTTTTATAATCCTACTGCTCAAAATACCTGGGATTAGGAAAATATAATTATATTTTCATAATGATTTTTTCTTCTCACCTTGTCTGTGGTGTTAAAACACCCCTGGCCAAATGCCCCCAGAGGGCATTACTTCCCACTTTTATCTTACTGTAGTTACTATGTTCTGAACATCACATCCTTTCTTTTACCCTCCTCAGATTTAATCTATCTAGGTGGTTGAATAAAAATATTTGGACTTTATATCTAAAAATGTCCTCAACTTAGCACCAGCAAGCTTGTTAGCTAGACAGTTAGCATCAGCTAGCAATATTCAGTATGGTTATGAATAAACATTCATATCTGTCTACTCAGCTAGTTGATCTAAACAATATAAAAATGTATACTGTTGATAAACAATATAAAAACAGACGTCACACAGGTCTAAATGCGGTTGGTTTCAAGTTATTTGGGTCTTTACAATAATTCACTAACACTTAAATTAAACAGAAAAGCAAGCAGATGCATGATTTGGCATGACAGCCAATACAAATGATTAATAACCATTTCCTTACCTAAACCCTGCGTTGGGACCAGGCTCGGCTGCAGAATCACATCACTCTGTGCTTCTGAAATTATTATGTTTTAGTCACTAATTAAACGTATTTATTTGCTAATTTACATTTAAGTTTTTCATCTGTTTATTTTTTTTCAGCTAAATTTTAATTTCAAAAAATGTTTTGTAATTTTATTTGTAGTTAACAACGTTGAATTTGTGAGCTGTCATCAGCACACCGGGTACTGTATAATAAGAATGATCCATGAATTATGTCTGTCACCAGAGGCATTAACAGTCAGGCATTAACGAGCTGTGGAGAACCTCACTGCTGTTCCATCTAAAGCAGTAACAAGGCTAAAAACAGCATCCTGTGTGGTTTAACAATCACAGCTACTGTGTGTGTGTGTGTGTGCGCCTGCCAGGCAGTAGCTGATGACGCTGAGGTGAGGAGTGACTTAGAAGCAGGTGGTGAAAGCTGATGATTGTATGTTTTTGTTATGAGATCAGGCAGAAGTCGCTCACTGCACCTCTATACTGCAGTCTGACCACACAATCAACAACACAGACCTGTAAGAATGAACTCAACGTCATTAAAACATCATAATGGAAACCGAATGCGTCTCGTGTTGTTCATCAGTATAGATGAACAGGTGTTTAATTCCAAGCTGATTAGGTGTTTCACTTTGTCAGCGCTGATTTCTGTGTGTGCAGACTTTAGTTGTTTTTCAGGACCTTCACACTGAGATGCTTTTGATCTGACAATTCACACTGGGAACACTTGCAGTGAATTAATTTGGAAATTTCTGATGTCAGTGTTTGCATAATGCATGTATAGGAACCAGTAAAGCTTTTTCAAACTTTTTCTTCTTAAGACAGTAGTACATTAGTCACTGGCCACAAGGTGGAGGTATTGTTAAAACAAAGTACAATTACCATTGTAATGGTCAAGATTCAGAGCCAGTGAGTTTTTCCATTGAACTGATTGCATTCCATTGGTTTGGGTGGAATGACAAATCATATATCATGGTACACACACTAATACATCTACTAATAAATATACAAATACATATTCATATATTTTTGTATATAATATTTTAAAATACACTGATATATAATAACATTATTATTATTATTATTATTATTAAAATAATGTTATAATATTTAAGGATCATTTTAATAATAATAATAAAAACTATTATTATATATTTTAATTTTTACTACAAATTATCATTCAATAAATTTATTTGATTTCATTTTAAGCTGATAGATACACACCCCATTGATTTTTTTTTTTTCTTTTTCTGATAGATACACACCCTAAGATCACATTATTCATAACTAAATAAATGTGGCATCAGTGCAATATAGCTTTACATTATGTAACTCCAAGAACTGTAAAACTAATATTATAAACCTGATCCAATTCTAAAATCTGATTGGATGAGCCACATTTGAAATGTAAACACTTATTGAATTGTATATCAGTGCAGCAAATTTATGCTGCTTGGGAACCATAACAGTTAATCTCTGCTTTGTCTCACATCCCTTAATAGCAAGTTCTTCCTCATCTTGATATGTTTGGTACACATCCTACTCTGTATTTACACATTACTTGTGCAAATAAGCTGTCATGCCTACTGATCAGTGCAACAAAATATCTCCCAGCTGAAGCATTTGTATCATTTGCAAGGTATTACCTGACTGACATTGTCATTCCTTTACATAATTTTTGTTATTGGCCATGGACCACCACAGTCAGAATTTTTGGTTCTTGTCTGGTCCTCGGTGACCGTGGGATGGTAATTGCTCACACAGATCTCCACAGGAGGGGCCGAAATATCTAATCCCTTAAAGAGTTCACACGCTCCAGGGCCTGGCCTCCGTCAGCGGACCCCTCCTTTCCCATCTCACCGCTAACACGACACGGCAGCTTCACAGCCAAACCAGCCCCTCGCTAAACAAACCGCCACAAAGCTAAGTCATCACACCCCCAATGTCCTGAATACAAACAAATATTTACAAGTGTCACCCGTTTGGCCTCTCACTTTCTTCAAAAGACGAGCGCTATTCATCTGCTTCCTCATTCACAGACCAATACATATTAATGCTGTGGTTACATGTCCTTCACAAGTAAGCTGCTGTTTACCGTCGACTGATATTGCAGGCTGTAATTGTCTCAGTGTTTCCCACAGTGCGTTTTTATGTGCGTTTGTTTTTTACTTTTCTTAAAGCTGAAGTGTGTCATTTCTGCACCACTAGCTTCCCAAATTCTTTGCAAGTCTGCCATTGGTCGGAGTAGTGAAACTGAAGGGTTTTGCTGGGACATATTGAAGGGCTTCTCTTTATTTAAATAGCCAGCAGCCTATAGCTGTACACAGTTGTACAGTTGGCTGTAGCTGACAGATATGGACTAACCTTTGATTTGATTTAATAGGATTATAATCAATCAATTGTAGGAGTGATACAGAAAAAATATTGACCCTTTGGCTTGAAACATCATGTTGTTGTTGTTGTTGTTATAATTATTTTGACTAATTCAATAAGTAAATACATTTATATCGGTCCACATTTGTTTATCTATTTGAAGTCACAAAATGTTTGATTTATAGAAGGTTGACTGAAAAATATACTGAGCACTTTTCATTTCATAAAGTTGCAGAAATTGCTGAAAAATGTACCTCTCTAATTAAAACTATAGTAAATACCATATGAAATCAAATGTTTTGTCAGATAATAACTAACGAAAGAAAAAGAAAGAAAAAATGAAATCAAATAAAATGAAATGAAATAAAGAATTTAATTAAAAAGGTAAACTTTCCAGAAATTTCAGCAAATTTATGAAATAAGTTTTGTGTCTTTTTATAAATAAATACATATGCATATACATTAGGGTTGTAACAGTACACGTATTCGTACCGTTTCGTTACGGGTCTTTCGGTTCGCTTCACATGTGTACTGAACAAATACAGTATCTTTTTTTTTTTTTTTTTTCCTTTCAGGAAATTCAAATAATAATTGGCGTTTTGACAGTCTTTGTGGCATCACAGATCGCTGTATAAACGCCTTGGAGAGCCGCTTCTGGGACGGTTCAGAAACGTGCTGGTATAAACCCAACACAAGCATTGACTCGAGCGGCCGCGATCAGCTCAGGTTCCCGTGTCTGAGCCGGGACGCGCCGCAGACTTGTGCAGAGCGGAGCACGACTGAACGCGATCATTCCTTCCTCTTTACTACTAGTTTTAACGCGAATAAACATGACTGAACATCTCATGCCTCGTGTAATCGCTCAATCGGTGTTTCAACCGCGGAAAGACATCAACAAAACAGAGTGGAAATAAAATGTCACGTAGCACTTCATTTACCTCAGCATGTCATCAGTGTCCACAGCTCGTTAGTTCACTAGAGAAATGAAGTCTAGAGAGGAGCATTTCACGAAATATTACACTATATATACTTATTATATTTTACTAAACGTGTTAGTCTTAATGTATGTTTAAATTAATCTGTTATGAAACTTGCTATGACAGCCAGTGTGTAATTGAATATACAGGTGCTGGTCATATAATTAGAATATCATCAAAAGTTGATTTATTTCACTAATTCCATTCAAAAAGTGAAACTTGTATATTATATTCATTCATTACACACAGACTGATATATTTCAAATGTTTATTTCTTTTAATTTTGATGATTATAACTGACAACTAAGGAAAATCCCAAATTCAGTATCTCAGAAAATTAGAATATTACTTAAGACCAATACAAAGAAAGGATTTTTAGAAATCTTGGCCAACTGAAAAGTATGAAAATGAAAAGTATGAGCATGTACAGCACTCAATACTTAGTTGGGGCTCCTTTTGCCTGAATTACTGCAGCAATGCGGCGTGGCATGGAGTCGATCAGTCTGTGGCACTGCTCAGGTGTTATGAGAGCCCAGGTTGCTCTGATAGTGGCCTTCAGCTCATCTGCATTGTTGGGTCTGGTGTCTCTCATCTTCCTCTTGACAATACCCCACAGATTCTCTATGGGGTGCAGGTCAGGCGAGTTTGCTGGCCAATCAAGCACAGTAACACTATGGTCATTGAACCAGCTTTTGGTACCTTTGGCAGTGTGGGCAGGTGCCAAGTCCTGCTGGAAAATGAAATCAGCATCTCCATAAAGCTTGTCAACAGAAGGAAGCATGAAGTGCTCTAAAATTTCCTGGTAGATGGCTGCGTTGACTGTGGACATCAGAAAACACAGTGGACCAACACCAGCAGATGACATGGCAGCCCAAATCATCACAGTGTGGAAACTTCACACTGGACTTCAAGCAACATGGATTCTGTGCCTCTCCACTCTTCCTTCATACTCTGGGACCTTGATTTCCAAATTAAATGTAAAATTTACTTTCATCTGAAAAGAGGACTTTGGACCACTGAGCAACAGTCCAGTTCTTTTTCTCCACAGCCCAGGTAAGACGCTTCTGACGTTGTCTCTGGTTCAGAAGTGGCTTGGTAGCCCTTTTCCTGAAGACGTCTGAGCGTGGTGACTCTTGATGCACTGACTCCAGCTTCAGTTCTCTTCTTGTGAAGCTCTCACAAGTGTTTGAAACGGCTTTTCTTGACTGTATTCTCAAGCTTGCGGTCATCCCTGTTGCTTGTGCACCTTTTCCTACCCAAATTATTCCTTCCAGTCAACTTTGCATTTAATATGCTTTGATACAGCACTCTGTAAACAGCCACACCTTTTAGTAATGACCCTCTGTGACTTACCCTCTTTGTGGAGGGTGTCAATGTTCGTCTTCTGGATCATTGCCAAGTCAGCAGTCTTCCCCATTATTGTGGTTTCAAAGAACAAGAGATACCCAGAATTTGTACTGTAGGGATGGTCATTCATTCAAACTCAAACGTAAATATTCTAATATTTTGAGATACTGATTCTTGACTTTCATGAGCTGTAAGCTCTAATCATCAAAATTAAAAGAAATAAACATTTGAAATATATCAGTCTGTGTGTAATGAATGAATATAATATACAAGTTTCACTTTTTGAATGGAATTAGTGAAATAAATCAACTTTTTGATGATATTCTAATTATATGACCAGCACCTGTATTTTAACAAATAACATAGAAATTGTATTATTTGTTCATTTAAAATCTGCATTGAGCAATTTACATGTTTGCATACCTTTTTTTAAGTTGAGTGTTGATCATCTATTTAAAAATAAATAGTAATTAAATTTAAGTTTGAGTTGTTACGCCTAGTTGTAACCTTATAATGTAAAAGGGCTCCATATAGTTTTAAGCATAAACTGAGGTAGATTTTTATCACTAAGAAAATTTAAACTATAATTGAATGGATTTAAAGAAAGCGCAACTTCAGTAAACCACTATTAAAAAAAAAAAAAAAAGTTTAGTTTTCCCCACTGCTGTACCGAACCGTGACATTTAAAACCGAGGTACGTACCGAACCGTCATATTTGTGACAAAACCAGTCTTAAGTGTCAATTTTTGGAAATTGAGATTTATACATCATCTGAAAGCTGAATAAATAAGCTTTCCATTGATGTATGGTTTGTTAGAATCGGACAATATTTGGCCGAGATACAACTATTTGAAAATCTGGAATCTGAGGGTGCAGAGAAAATCAAAATATTGAGAAAATCGCCTTTAAAATTGTCCAAATGAAGTTCTTAGCAATGCATATTACTAATCAAAAATGAAGTTTTTATACATTTACGTTAAGAAATTTACAAAATATCTTCATGGAACATGATCTTTACTTAATATTTTACTTAATAAAAATGATTTTTGGCATAAAAGAAAAATCAATTATTTTGACCCATACAATGTATTTTTGGCTATTGCTACAAATATACCCCAGCAACTTAAGACTGGTTTTGTGGTCCAGGGTCACATTTGTGTACCGTTACACCCCTAATATACATACATCAAGTCAAATGGTTAGTTTTTTTTTTAAGTTAAAATCATATAAAAATTGTGGTAAATAGTATGAAATCACATAAATAAATACCTTATATTTACCATATAATTTATTATATGATTTTAACTGAAAAATAACCATTTGTATTTATGGTAATGTATTTATTATCTGACAACTTCATGTCATAGGGTCTTACAATATGAAAATAAAAACATTGACTTTTTAAAATTTAAAAAAAATTTAACGCTGTCTAGGCAACAAAACTTTTGATTTCATAGGGTCTTTATTATAGGAGTCTGACTGAAAAAATTGACCATTCAACTTGAAATGTCATATTTATATTAATATATAAAAAAATAACATTGTCTGTCTGTCAATCGTTCTATTTATCGTTCTATCTATCGTTCTTTCTGTCGTTCTATCGATCGTCCTGTCGATTGTTTTATCTATCTATCTTGCAGCAGCACACTGACTTGGTTACTGATCTTGAAATCTGAATCCGAGTGTTGACAGTGAATGTGCGGCTGCGTCAGCTGAGCACTAGTGTTTGGTTGTTTGTGCTGTAGTGTGTTGGCGTCCCTCAGGAGCCGCTGTCAGTAGTGGCGCACGCTTCGCCCACAGCACTTCCTGTACGGTGACGAGAGCAGGAGGAGCGCCAGAGCTTACTATACTTAGCTGCAGCAGGTTGTTTTGATGTCAAGCTGGAATGTTTCCTGTGGGTGAGGACAGTGTGTTTCCTATGCTCTGTGCGTGTGTATTTTCCCATCACGCTCACTGTCAGCACCCAGGTTCACATCCGGCCCATTTACAGCTGACCATCACTGGGAACAGCCTGTTCTGAGAGAGTTTCTATTTATACCCTCCTTCCCAGGACTTTGTTGACTTCAAGTCCTGTCAGACATGCGGACACATTTTTGTAGTGAACTTAAAGATGATGTGTGTGATTTCTGTGCCACTAGCGGCACCAAGCGAAAATTGCAATCTATTTATGTTAGCAAATATAACAATAATGGCCCAATCAGTGAGCTGAGGTATGACTGTGTGAGGCATGACTACTAATATAATACAAAACAAGAGGAGTGTTTAAAATGTCACATTTTTGAAATTCTCTTTGATGTTGCATAAATTACATCCTTCACCTTTGAAGAAATGGTTCACCCAAAATAAAAATTCTATCAGTATTCACATTTTACACATATGTAATGCCTACTTTAAGAATGTGCTTTTATTTTTTGTATTCGTTTGGTTTTGAATAGTTTTTTTTGTTGACTCAAAAAATGACCATTTGATTTGAAACATCATTTATGTATTTATTTATTGATCTTTCTTTCTTTCTAGTTAGAAAGAAATTATGAACTAATTATAAGCTACTTCGTGAACTAATTTTATTTATTCATTATTTATTTGTCAACATGCAGCAACACACTTACTGTAGTAACTGATGTATATAGTTGCACTCGTGATTTTTTTATTTTATTTTAAAATAGAAGGGTAGAAAGAGAAAAAAAAATAGCATGCTGTGCAAACTTTGTCCGTTGGGTGTGCATTATTGTTCTTTGTAAGTGATTCTGAAAAGAAGAGTGTGTGTGTGTGTTTAAGATTATATTTCCTATATTAAAAAACTGCGGAACATTTGAACAATATTTTTTTTTTTTTGCCCATGGCATCATGAAATCCTCTATAATTAAAAAAACAAACAAACAAAAAAAAAACATACTATATGTTAGCTTTGTCCAAGGAAGAGACCGAAAGTTGATATTCACTGATAATCTTCCCCCTCGGCACAGCTCAGATTCAAAAATGGTGCACTGATGTGCCAAACCAGGTTTGATGCCATTGACTGCAAATTCCACCGGTTCATATGTCTGTCAGAACGGAGTAAGGCGGTCGGTTTGAATATGTGGATTGGAGAATGAGACGAAACCGTTGCAGCAGAGGAGAAAATTTACAATGAATAATTACATTGAGTTTGTTCTCGTACAGATTTCTGCTAGGAACATTTGAGGGATTTTTGACAGGCAAACTGTAATCTGAACTACTTGATGGACTGCAGATTTTGTGGATGTTGCTTAAAAGCTTTAGCAATTAAAAATCACATCCAAACTTTGTACAATAACAATATGTTAGCTTGACAAATCCAACATAATGAGACATGCAGTATGAGTGTGTGTTTGTGTGTGTGAATTTGACTCGTTGAGGCAGGTGCTTGATGTTCTCTCCTCGAGGCATGTCACAGCTTTCGCCAAATTAAAACATGGTCTCCGCTCAAGGGGACAGTAAATCTACTCCTTTAATGGAGGACGTGTTCACAAGATGTCCTGTGACGAGTCTGCCCACAGACATGTTATTTAATACCTGTCGGTGCATAGAAAAGAACGAACTGTCCCCTATATCCCACCTCTATCTGTCTTTCTGCCTCTAGACGCTATGCATTCACTTTAATTTAGGCCTGAACTGAACAGGAGGTGATGTTGAGGTGGTCAGGGCATTCATTAAAGAGGTCCCTGCTGCTGGTTACGGGGTTGTGACCTGTCTGGCCTTTAAATTTCGCGTCTCTCGCCCCTGACACATTCACCCCTTGCTAATTCTGCTGGTGCATTCAGGGAGGTTTGAGGAGCTCATGCATGCAGGTCCGAGCTCTGCGCTCACTCTGCTCAAACTTAACTGTCTCCCACTGGCCAGCCTTTTGCCATTTTGTGTCCTGGGTACAGATTTATAGACGTACCTCCCTGGTAACCATGGGAAACTGTGTTAAGTGAGTTGTCTTGAAAGATGTAGGATATATATATATATATATATATATATATATATATGATCCTGGACCACAAAACCAGTCTTAAGTTGCTGGGGTATATTTTTAGCAATAGCCAAAAATACATTGTATGGGTCAAAATGATCCGTTTTTATTTTATGCCAAAAATCATTAGGATATTAAGTTAAGTTCATGTTCCATGAATATATTTAGTGAATTTCCTATCGTAAATATATCAAAACTTAACTTAATTTTTGATCAGTAATATGCATTGCTAAGAACTTAATTTAGACAACTTTAAAGGTTGCTCAGATTCCAGATTTTCAAATTGTTGTATCTCGGCCAAATATTGTCCGATCCTAACAAACCATACATCAATGAAAAAAAGCTTATTTATTCAGCTTTCAGATGATGTAGAAATCTCAATTTTGAAAAATTGACACTTATGACTGGTTTTGTGGTCCAGGGTCATATTTAATTTTCCTTCTCGTTGCATCAGATCCAGATACTGGATTTCTGCACTGATTTTGGGGGGAAATCTGCAGAATGAATTTAAACATGGTAAAATGTGTTAAATGGAGATGAGAGTATCTCAGTTTGATTGAGTTATGTTGTGACAGCAGCTAATTATGTTTTATACACCTCGGCTTTTGACCTTCTAGAGTCAAACACACTCATTAGTTACTGTTGTGAAGAACTTGTAAATAAGGCCTCCTATTCTAATAATGTCATGTCAGAGCCAGAGGGGGTTTGGCGGTCCGGTCAGACGGCTTGGAAACTTCTGTCAATGATCAACATGAATGTTAAGAGTCTTCTCTTTAACTGTAGCTCTGTGCGAGGCACCGGTTAAACTTTGGCCTCTGAAAAAGCACGAAGGAAAGAAAAACAATGTTGGGCTCCTAGTACACCACATGCTGTCCGACGAGCGCATCCCCCCGGGAGAATCTCGCATAAAAAGTGTGTGCGAGTTGCATGTGTTTCCTTTCCATGGCTAACAATGCAGCTCAGGAAATATGTCAGAACAAAGGCCAGACATCCAGGCTCTTGTTCTCAGTGTGCGCTGCTGAGGAGAGCTGGGATACACGTATATGCAGGACCGTGACTGTAAATGCATGAATTCAGTTCTTCTGTATGATAAAAGTGACGTTGGACTTGTTGAGGTTCTTCTTAGACTGACGGGATAATTGTCACAGAAGGCCGTGTGATGTCCCTCTGGACGGTGAGTTGCTTGTTGACCTATCTAACTTTCTGCATGGAGCATCGCAGATGTAAGACTAGTGAAAAATGATGTCCGAATGTGGAAAAAATTTACTTGAAATAAAAACCTGGAAATAAAATTTTGGGGCTTGAAAAAATGAAGACAAGAAATATTTTATATTCCGTACCATATTTTATGTTTCTAGGTCACGTATCTAAAAATGATCACGTAAAACTTTTTGTGTAGATTGAGATGTTTCTAACAATATTTCACAATATTCCTGTTTTCAGTGTACTTTTGATCAAATAAATGCAGCTTTTTGTTTTTACTTGTTAAAATTATTTGAAAGTCTTACCAACCCCAAACTTTTGAATGGTTGTGTACATTTTATAAAGATATTTTTTTAGAATTTTTAATGAAAATTTCTGTATTAAATTAGTAGTTTTCTCACAGGGTTATATAGGGCTTATATATACTTGTCTAGTCATTAATATGAATAAAATCATGGAAAGTTTATAAAGTTCTAGAGGATACATTTTAAAGAGATTTGTTATTATGTACAATAAAACTTGCAAGATGGTAATATTGATTTGTGAGTGAATGAAGGCGGTTTTACAAGGTTGATTTACAAAATGTTCATTAGCATATTAATCTGAATCAGAGGTATTTAAAATCCATGTGGTGATTCAATGAGTATAGAAAATAATGTATTTTTACTAGACCCCTCTATAGTACTATAGTTGATAAATAGTAGATGTATAGTAGAATAGTAGAGAATGGGTTTATTATGGCTAATTAGAAAGAAATTTAGTTGTATTTTGGTTTTATATATGTATGTTCTTTCACTATGACATTATGACTGCGATAATACACAGCACATACAGTATTTCAATCACAGCCCCTCAGGCTGTGTTTTTCAGCTCTTATCTTTTCGGTCTCTGAATCTGAGTAAATAAAAACAAGATATAAAGTGTAACCGACACACTCCAAGTCCAGACTTGTGTTGTGTGTTACAAGGGCTTCTGTGAAATACAAACCAGTGACGATGTTCCTGTTTACTAAACCGACCAATCCAGCGCTTCTCACAGATTGCAGCAGTCTGGAATCTTTGTTTACATCTTTTTTTGCCGGAGGTGATGTGCCTTTCACAGTTTTCCTGTGATGTCTAAATACTTTTGTTTGCGGATGAACGTCAGACTTTGCAAGCTCAAGGTCGCCAAGTTACTCAAAATTGAATTCTGGCTGCTTCAGAGTGGGACAAGGATTGTTCAATGCAACTCAGTTTAATTTATGCTGTCTCTAGGATAAAATAATGAGTTTTGGATTCCTTGTAAACTACAGTTTGCTTTCATTTTTGTTTTTAGCATCTAGTGTGGAGCGTACAGTAAGTGCCTGCGTACTTGGAAATTTCACTATAACATAATGTTATTGATAGGCTAATATTCGTAAAATACTTTTAAATGGTATTTTAGTTCACGTGTAAAAAAGTTGCTTGAACAATTTTATTATTATTTTAAAGGAATAGTTCACCCAAAAATGAAAATTTGTTCACCATCAGGCCAAGTTGTAGATGAGTTTTTGGAGAAAATCTCTTCAATCTCTACCAAATGGATCCTCTTCATTGAATGGGTGCCATCAGAATGAGAGTCCAAACAGCTGATAAAAACATCACAATCATCCACAAGTGATCCACACCACTCCAGTCCATCAATTAATGTCTTGTGAAGCGAAAAGCTGGATGTTTGTAAGAAATAAATCCGTCATTAAGGTGTTTTAACTTTAAATCGTCGCTTCTGGTCAATATATTGAGTTCATAATCTGTAATAATGCTTCCTGCAGTGAAACAGTTCATCCTCTGTTGTCCTCTTTCATCAAAATACACCCACATATTTGTTTGGAACTAGTATGGACTGTTTTTACTGATTTGGCCATATTTCTCTCCTGATTCAGACGAGATGACTTTTTCACTGGAGAAAGCAATATTATGGATTATTTTAGCTCCTATTTTAGCTGGAAGTGATATTTGAAGTAAAAAACAACAACATCTTAAAGATGGATTTGTTCATTACAAACACAGTTTTTGTATTATTTACATTACTTGTGGATTATTGTGATGTTTTTACTCTTATATTGACGGCACCCATTCACTGCAGAGGATCCATTGGTGAGCAAGTGATGTACTTATAAATTACTCTGATGAAAGAAAATCTGTTTTGATGATAAAAACAAACTCATCTACATCTTGGATGGCCTGAGGCTGAGTAAATTTTCAGCAACTTTTTTTTTTTGGGTGAACTATACCTTTAAGAGTCAAATAATTCCATTGTCATACAGTTGACTTTAAAAATCAAACATAATGAAGATGAATGAGCTTTGTAGAGGCTTGCATTACTAAGTGCTAAATTCTCAGTTATACAGTAGTATTTGATTATTACTGTATTTTGGTGGATAATTTGTAGGTTAGGCCTAAAATTGTTATTTTTCCATTTCTATACATTGTAATTGCTGCTCAGTTTGAAGGACAGACGAAATCCTATTACATTAGGGGGAAGGAACTTAAAATGGCAGTTCTGTCATTAGCACTCTTCCCCGCATTGTCTGCTTTGTCCATTTAACATCAGTTGTCGCTAGTCATGTTGGTCCGAGGAAATAAGCTGCCGATGTACAAGAGTTCACCAGCAAAGGTTAGAAGCACAGACCATAACAAAGAGTCAGATGACAGATCCACGAAAAGCCGGAGGGCTTTGACGGTGCTGTGCACAGCTTTGGCACAAGTGTTTTGATGGCTTTGTGTTGTGAATGTCTCGAATTCCTGGTCACAGTGCCTGCAGGTCATTCAGAGAGTCTATTTAACCCTCAGGATGGTCTTTATGTGCACTTCACACTATAGGAGCCCACAAGTGAAGCGTGTCTGTACAAGTGAGGCATGTCTCCAGGTTGGGTCCCGCTGGAGGTTCTGCCTCTTAGTGAGGTGTTTATGGACACAGACTGTGGATCAAAATAACAGCCTCTTTTACACAGTCACTGGACGGTATTGCTGAGCAACTGGCCAAAACAGTGACCTTTCAAATTGCTCATAGACGAGAGATGGTACGGCTTCAGTTTCCAGCCTTTAGTGAGAGTTGACATTTGATATTTTTGGGTCAGTGACGCAATTCTCTTCTTTGTGGTTGAATGTGTTAAATTATGCAAAAAATGCTGAATGATGAACATGTTAAAATGTCTTGGTGGTGTAACTGACAAGAGACTGAAAAAGTTTTATTAAAAGGTTAAAAAATGGTTAGGAGGGCCGAAAACAAAGTTTTTAGTCGATATGATGTAATTTAAAAGTGACAAATTACTGATCCCATTAAATAAATGTATTTTAAAATATATGCTATATATTTTTGTTCATATCATACATCATATATCTCTCATCATATATCCTATATATCATATCATGACATGATGACATGGCAAGGTTAGTCATAGTTTTGTAATTTCAAAATCCCCCCAAAACAGTTATTCATGATTCAAAATTTCACTTTAAAAATTGTGTATTTTTTTTAAAGGTGTAAGGACAATATTATTTGTGATTAAACCATTTTCATTAAATCAGATTTTTGCTGAAAAGTTTTTTTTTTTTTTTTTTTTTTCTATTACCAACATGAATATAAATTACTAAGATAAGATCTTAGATATCCTTATTTGTTTCAGACTCTGGTTATTTGATTCATTCATACAGTAGAGTATTATTATGAGTATTATCTTTAACTTCAGGCAGTAGATCTTTATATACTTGACTATCTTTCTCTTGAATGCACACATAGACACAGTATTCCTTCTCACAGAATAACATTGATGATATTTGCGTGAGTGATTCAAAGTCATCCGTGGAGGTTACGGTGGGACGGGCTCTTCCCTCCCTCTCTCGCTGTAATACTGCAGTCACGGGCCAAAACTCTCAGCCTCTGGCAGTGCAGCACGCTGCTATGTTCCAGCTAGGAGAGTAATGGGATTAGCTATCTCTTACATAAAATGCTCCCCTGGCAGGCGTACTTGCCCCTCGGCCATTCATCAGTGTGGAGAGACACAGCAGTTATGAATACAGTGGAACCAGAATGCACTTGAGAACAAACGCACATCTCACAGCAGTGCAGCAAATGTGTTTCACTGTATTAATGATCTTCAAACATTCTGCTTAGAGCTCATTCTAATTTGACTCTGTATCTATTTTTGTCTTTTGTTGTATGTGATACTTTTGAAGAAATTTAAATACTGATGTAAGATTCATTTACAGTGCAAAATTTTGTAGCAACAAATTACAATTAGTATGTTACAAAAAATTTATTTAAATAGAATTAGAACATCTGAAATAGTCTCTTCTTTAGTTTATTTACAATTTCGAAAAAATAACTTTTTACTTTGATCACTGAGCATCATTCAAAGTCGATATTTATAGCTGTGATGTCATCATAATATTTGTGTATTGAATACTATTTATTTATTTTTTTTTTCCCATACATGTGATTATGTACTGAATTGGATGCATGTATATAAAAACTGATCGAGATAAAATGATTTATTGTTTTGTTTAAAAAAAAATCAAAAATATAAAGCACTGAAAATATAAAAAGATGAATTTAGGCATCACAACATGATAATTGAAAGTATAAAAGATGGATATTAATTTTGTGATTTGTTAAAAATTAGATTTGACTGTATTATGTATAGAAGCCTATTTCCGCAATGGGGAAAACAAAGTTAGAAAGTTGCACATTTTATTTTACAATTCAGACTTTTTTTTTCTTGCATTTCTGAATTGTGAGATATAATCTCAGAATTGCAAGATATAAACTCACTGAAAGAGAGGGGAAAAAAAATCATACAGTTTTGAGTTTTGTTCTTTTTATCCCACAATTCTGACTTTTCTTCTCAGAATTGCTAGGAAAAAAGTAGTAATTTTGAGAAAAAGTTGCAATTATTAAAAATTAATTTGACGAGTGCTAGATGGCAGCAAAAATGATCGCTATGTAAAAATAGGCAGAAATAAGTGTGCCCAACTAAATAACCATTACTGACCTGTATGAATAAATAAAAACATTAATATCGGCTGATAACCATTATGGTAATGATATATTTTGCAACATAAGTGCAGCTAATAGCCAAAGTCTTTTACTGATTTATTTTATTATGTCTGTGATGTAAAATATAGCTTAACATATCAGTCAGTTACATCATTGTGCCCGATTGCTAAAAGTTTGGCCTGTTTGCACCTAAACGCAATGTTGTACAAGGAATGATTAGCATCTTCAGACACCTCACAGATTCCCACGAGGAACAGCCAGACCTCTCTTAACAATGGACTGTGTTTAAATGAAGGATGAGAGCAGCTTACTGCCTGAGACCCTTTATGGCTTTTCATTGCTTCTTTCTCTTTTTCTTAATGGAGAGGATGTGCAAGCACAACCTTCATTAAACGCGTAGATGATTACATGGCAGTCTGGGGGTCGAGTTGTCGTGACCCCGTTATGCCCCTCTTGTTCAAGCATTGTCACTGTGTGGACATCCTCAGGAGATGATTATAAACACCCTCCATTAGAAATAAAGACCAGGATGTCTATCTATCTAGGTCATAATTACATGCTTTATTATTATAATAGTATTTTATAATTTATTAATTAATTAGTTTGTTTGTTTTGCAGATTTTTATTTTATTTTAATGTCATACTATATTTATTAGGATTTAATTGTATTTTATACGGTGTCTTTATTTACATGTTGTCATAAACATCAGTTAGTAAGTGCACTAGATGTCTTTTTAAGACAAATTTGAGTCTTTTTAACTGATCCATTAAGAAAATAGTTCTTTTGGGAATCATTCTGCACCGGTTTGATTTCATTTACTCTTAATAATGCAAAAACGCTGCCTGGCATAGCTGAAGGTTCCTAAGTGAGGAAGAGTCTCTGTTAGGCTGTATATGCTTGAGTTCCCACACTCTCTCTGATTAGCTTCCATTCAATAGCGGGTTTAAATAAGCAGTGTTCAGGTGGAGGAAGAGACCCCATGAGTCATCTCAGAGCTTTGATAAGACACTGCTACCAAATATCCTGAGCGAAGAGTTTTCAAGAGGATGTTCTTCCTCGTTTTCCTCCTTTTGCCTTTTCTTTCCCTCCCTTTCCCCTCCTTTGTGCAGGTTCTTAAAGGCCCACACAGAAATGTTCAATTTCGAGACAAAAGGAGTCCAATTAAAGCTTCATTGTGGGGCTGGTGCGGCCCAGGATACTTTGGATAATCCTGCTCCCCCTCCTCCTATTTTCTTTTCTCCCTCTGCCTCAGTCTGAGAGTGTTCAGCAGTGATAAAATGATGTTTTGCCTCATAGTAAGCCATTTTGGGATAATCGGCATCGGCTTATGATAACCAGGCCCTTTAGGCTGATTAGCAGAATAGTCATTATGTGTTTCAGAAGAATGGAGTTTTTTTTTTTTTGTGAATTTTGAATAAATGTTGTGTAAAATGAGTGATATAATAATCTCATAAATTGTATTATGCATATTATATAACAGTACGCATATAACAATATTTTCCAATCTGTTGATAATATTCAGCATTTATCTCAGTATTGATTTATTTGCTTTATTTATATACTATTATATTATTTATTAATTTCAAATTAGCAAATTTTTATTGTTTTTTTAAATTAAGTTTTAGTAATTTTATTTTTTGTTTTTCTTTAAATTTTTCCATTTAGCTTTTTTAATTTCAGCTTCAGTAAATGTAGTACTTTAAACTTAATATTTTTTTTATTTTAGTACGTTGCAAGCAGAAGTTTTTCATTTTACTTCTTTTGTAATATGTATATTTTATTTCAGCTTTATTTCAATTAACTTTTAAATAAAAAAATAGTTAACAGTAGCAACACTATTGAAATGGCTTTGAAATAACAATTTTTATTTCAAACAGAGGAAACATTTCAGTCAAACAACTGAATAATGTAGATTGAAAGTGCATAAAAAATAATTGATATGTTGCTTTTTATCTAATCTATAAAAATATCGAGAAATCAACGGTTTACTTACTAAAACAAGTAAAATAAAAATATTAATAGTATAATATTCACATTCTCATGCATATGTCCCTGTGCTTAATGTCTTGTATTTTATTCATTGATGCAAGATTTCACAACAGCTCTTCTTAGATTAAATCTGGAGTCTATGAATGAGAAATTTCTATTAATTAGTCAGACGCTAGCCATGTGTCTTCATTTGTAGACTGTTTAATCCTCTGAATGGCTTCAGGATCAATAGGAGGAGGTGAAAGAGTCACTGATGTGATGTTGAGGTTTGCATCTATTTGTAATGTGTAAAAACAGAGTTGTTTTAATGTGCAGTTAGTGATATTGCTTGGGTTTAATATTATTCTCAGTGTAATATACAGTAAACTGAGCTGAATATATGGAACAGTAGAAGCTGCATATACAGGTGCTGGTCATATAATTAGAATATCATCAAAAAGTTGATTTATTTCACTACTTCCATTCAAAAAGTGAAACTTGTATATTATATTCATTCATTACACACAGACTGATATATTTCAAATGTTTATTTCTTTTAATTTTGATGATTATAACTGACAACTAAGGAAAATCCCAAATTCAGTATCTCAGAAAATTAGAATATTACTTAAGACCAATACAAAGAAAGGATTTTTAGAAATCTTGGCCAACTGAAAAGTATGAAAATGAAAAGTATGAGCATGTACAGCACTCAATACTTAGTTGGGGCTCCTTTTGCCTGAATTACTGCAGCAATGCGGTGTGGCATGGAGTAGATCAGTCTGTGGCACTGCTCAGGTGTTATGAGAGCCCAGGTTGCTCTGATAGTGGCCTTCAGCTCATCTGCATTGTTGGGTCTGGCATATCGCATCTTCCTCTTCACAATACCTCATAGATTTTCTATGGGGTTAAGGTCAGACGAGTTTGCTGGCCAATTAAGAACAGGGATACCATGGTCCTTAAACCAGATACTGGTTGCTTTGGCACTGTGTGCAGGTGCCAAGTCCTGTTGGAAAATGAAATCTGCATCTCCATAAAGTTGGTCAGCAGCAGGAAGCATGAAGTGCTCTAAAACCTCCTGGTATATGGCTGCGTTGACCTTGGACCTCAGAAAACACAGTGAACCACCACCAGCAGATGACATGGCAGCCCAAACCATCACTGACTGTGGAAACTTTACACTGGACCTCAAGCAACGTGGATTGTGTGCCTCTCCTCTCTTCCTCCAGACTCTGGGACCCTGATTTCCAAAGGAAATGCAAAATTTACTTTCATCAGAGAACATAACTTTGGACCACTCAGCAGCAGTCCAGTCCTTTTTGTCTTTAGCCCAGGCGAGACGCTTCTAACACTCTGTTGTTCAAGAGTGGCTTGACACAAGGAATGCGACAGCTGAAACCCATATTTTGCATACGTCTGTGCGTAGTGGCACTGACTCCAGCTGCAGTCCACTCTTTGTGAATCTCCCCCACATTTTTGAATGGGTTTTGTTTCACAATCCTCTCCAGGGTGCGGTTATACCTATTGCTTGTACACTTTTTTTCTACCACATCTTTTCCTTCCCTTCGCCTCTCTATTAATGTGCTTGGACACAGAGCTCTGTGAACAGCCAGCCTCTTTTGCAATGACCTTTTGTGTCTTTCCCTCCTTGTGCAACGTGTCAATGGTCGTCTTTTGGACAACTAAGTCAGCAGTCTTCCCCATGATTGTGTAGCCTACAAAACTAGACTGAGAGACCATTTAAAGGCTTTTGCAGGTGTTTTGAGTTAATTAGCTGATTAGAGTGTGGCACCAGGTGTCTTCAATATTGAACCTTTTCACAATATTCAAATTTTCTGAGATACTGAATTTGGGATTTTCCTTAGTTGTCAGTTATAATCATCAAAATTAAAAGAAATAAACATTTGAAATATATCAGTCTGTGTGTAATGAATGAATATAATATACAAGTTTCACTTTTTGAATGGAATAGGTGAAATAAATCAACTTTTTGATGATATTCTAATTATATGACCAGCACCTGTATAGGGTGTTTCAAATCAGTCTCTTAGCACATCATATGATGTCATGGTGGTTTGCCAGACTTCAACATTCCTGTACTGACATTGTGAGTAATGAGAGGGAGTTAAAATGCAAAAATGAATCTCTCATTTTGCTGTGTGCACAGAAAATGAGTCTGTGGAAGTTATCCTGGAAGGAGTTATTCATTTTGAATTGAGAGTGAATTGCCTATATGGGACTGAGTATAACCATGGTTTGTGGTGCTGTATCTAAAAAAAAAAAGAAAATCAGCTCTAGGGTGCGCGCACACACATGCAAAATCTAATTTGATTAAGCACAGGCACTCTCACCGTTTTTTTCCACAGCGTGCTGAGCAAGCTTAACGGATGGAAATTAAAGGCCGTTCACTTTCTTTACCTCATGTCTTTGTTGGTCGATTTCAATTAAACCAACAATTCGGCTAAATTGCATTGATAATGATATTATTGTGTTCAGTATCAGTAACTGTGGAGATGCGTATATCTTCCTGCACTGCAGCATGGGACTGTAATATTTCATCTGCTGGTGCAGTTTTTTTGGTCGCTGTTAGAGTAGTTTATATGCAGTGTAAGTGATTAGATGGTTATACTTGAATTGTTCATCTGTACTGCAAACAAGTGGAAAGTTGAAAGAGAGAAACAATACAAATATAACAGCAATTTTTCCTCCCTTTAATCTGAAATATTTGACATCTTTTTATAAATATATTCAAAATTGCTATATTATTCATATGTATGTATGAATAAATATTATAGCAATATTTAATATAACACATTGATTAAATAATATAGCATTTTTCCTGCTTCAAACCTAAAATCTGATTACATCATCAAAAAATGTTTTGTTTTTTTAATTTGGTGTTTTTTGTACTGCCTTTTAATTCATAGTTGTAATTAAATTAAATGGCTTTTTATTTTTTTTATATATAAATATATATAGCATTATATAGAAAGAGCATTAAAACAAAACAAGGTAAATTATCTGAATACGCTGTGGTAATGAGAATGTCACAATGCAGAAAGTCTTAATTATTGAAACAATTTTTTTTTTTTTTTTTTTTTGAGATTTCCCTTGGATTTTCGTCATGAGATTAGGATTTCATTATGAAGTGGATTGATTGATGTGTGTTTGTGATTAGCATCAGGTACATTGACTGTTCACTTCAGGCCCTCTTTCCCTTTTACTCTACTAAACAATGACCATGAAACAATACAGACCAAGCTCTGTGTCTCTCCTGATTTCCCAGAAAAGCCCTGATTTCAAGGAACAAACACCCTTCTAGGCTTTTTCTCATATCAAACAGGAAGCTTCTCCGATCCCCACCCAGCTGTCTCCTGCCTTTTCATGTCCGAAACTCTCAGAGCTCTTCTGCAGAAAGCGCGGATCACTCCGGCTCAGCGTGAATTTGATGACCTGAAGGCAAACGCACTTATCAGTGGAGATGGAGGCGTATCATTTGTCTGCCTGTAATGGAACATAACACAGCTGTCAAAATTGCAATTTTTCCAGTTTTGGATGAATGTTCCCTGGAAAACAGGACACAGCAGAGACCCACCCAGACCGAGGTTATGTATCCACACGTTCGCAGATTTTCCTGATTTCATTTTTTTCCCCTCACATCTCATTTCCCTCTCATAAAGCCAGCAGAGCCACATCCTCTGATTTTATGGCTAGTACATGCAGACGCTGAGCGAAGGCTTGGCAGCTGATGGATATCTGTCCAGAGACCCCGCTGATGGACAATTGTTAAGCTACTTTTTGTGAGGAACTAATTTAATATGGACATCTGCAGTGGGCAGCAGAGATGTTGAGATGGTGCACATTTTTAGGAGGTTATAGGGATCAGGACACAATGCTGGAAACCTGCTGAAAAATACAAATAAAACCAGGTTAGCTGATCTCCCAGCCAGGCCTAGGCTCAACTGTTTTGCCAGTTTTTAGGTTTTGGTGTACTTATCAGCTGGTCAGGCTGGGTTAGGGTTAGCAAGTTGAACATAAGACAAATTAAAGAAGCTGTATAAGCCATTGAATACTTATCTTACTTTCAGTAACTTTATGTAGAATATATTGTTATATATTACACATTAAAGTATCTCAAAGTATGCAGTATGGAAGATTTTTAAATGTTGCATTTATTTGATGAAAGTTTTGTATTTTAAAGTATTTTAAACAGTAATTTATTCCTGTGATGCAAAGCTGAATTTTCAGCATCGTTACTCCAGTCTTCAGTGTCACATGATACTTCAGAAATCATTCTAATATGCTGATTTGGTAACTCAATATAAAATAAAAAAATTTGGCTTTCAGTATAAAAGTTCTGTGTGTGCAACTATTTCTGAGCATGTCAGCAGTGTTTTTCGTGGCCTTGGTGTGCTTTGATTTGTATTTCCAGGAAAGGGCCCTCATTCTGTTGTGTGACATCCTAAATCAACAGCATCACCCCATTGTGTACATTATGCATACAGCATTATGAAGATGATATTGGCTGCTGTGGTCTGGCTCCGAACCAGACTCTCTATATCTCCCGCAGCCAGTCTGGTCCGAAACCACCACTGAATTAGTCACAGTCCACTCAGCATCCTATCCAAAAACTGTCCTCCCCCCTTTGTCTATTTTTCCTAGTGTTTCCAAAAAAGAGATTCTATAAACTGAATGTCATATGAAGCCTATTTTCTCGTCTGTCTCGATAAAACAGGCACTCATGCAGAAGATTAAAGGTGTTTGATCGTAGGCACATGCCGTATCCACTTCCAGCTTTGTAATGTGATAGATGCATGCTGCGTTTAACTGAGAGGAAATTGATACAGTGGACTACAGCGGCATCCTAGCTGAACCTCACGTGTGACCGATTTGGGATTTTTATAGTTGTGTGAAGTTGCTGAGCTAAAGACTGGGACTGATAAAATAAAAAAAAGATATGTATTTATGTATTAAATATGTATTTATAGATTTATAACTATATATTCAGATTTACTACTATATATTCAGCTTTATAACTATATATTCTGATTTACATTTATATATTCAGACATAATATATTCAGACTTATAACTATATATTCACAATTCACATTTATATATTCAGGCTTATAACTATATATTCAGATCTTTATACAATTATTTCCTGTTTGGCACCTCATAATGTGTATGTGTGTGTATATATCATATACACACATCCGGGGCATTCCTCCGAGGAGGTAAGGGAGGCAGTGTCTCCTCTCCTCAAAATTGGATGAGAAAATAATCGATTTTACAAAAATAAAACATCGCAAATATGACTAATTATGACATTAAAAGTTTAAAAGTCACTCGTTTTTATAAAGTAACACTGTCCAACAGCGACACCTGCAGGTAAAGTTACAGCGGAGGCTTGCCTCCCTTCGGTCCATAGACTTTCTTCAGAGACCCCAAAGCGTGCGGTGACTTTTCTGGAGGCTCATTGAGATGAGTGGGGTAAAGTCACGTGAGAGCAGGCAGTGCCTCACATCGCGCTATAATTGGATATGATCGGTTATGATTGGATGTGATTGTTTCGTGCGATAAATCCCGCCTCTTGTTTTTGTGCGAGCTCTCGGCATGAATGAAGGAAATAATTATGAGATACATACTCAGAAACTTCTCCAGGGCCCCAAAACCACCTCAGACTTTAGAGGGTTAACTTGCAATTCTGACTTCTTGGTTTGCTGTTATGCCTAAAATTAAAATCTCAGCTTTGAATGCTGATGTGTTTTTTGTCATTGGTCGTATTTGTCATGTGGTAACTGAGGCATTGTGGTATCAGCTGTTTCTCCTCTATTCTTCATCTGCTATAAAATCCTTGTCTTTTAAACTGTTGTGTTGACATTTAGATTTAAGATTCTATATAAATTTTCTTTGTTTACTCCTGGCTATTATATATATTTCATCCACTGCTCTGTTGGTTCATATCACTTTCTCGACAAGCATAATGTATCCATCAGATGCGAGTCTGTTGTGATTTGTGAAATCCGTTATTCTTAATATTCCTAATGAGAACGTTTACTCAGACCAGCAGATATGTCCCACAGGGTCAAGAGCAAGCTCATTTTACAATTTGTTAGAGCTAGTCAATCTTAATTATGTTTCTCCTTCCTGTCCTAACAGGATCTCCCTGGGGTGCTGTACTCCATTTCATGTGCTCATTTTTACGTCATTCTCCATTGTACCAGTGGATGTGATGTTATGGTATTTTAAATCAAAATGATGTGTCCACCAGGGCTGGTTGTAATATTAACAATATATTTATATTTATTTTAATTTAATACTTAATTAATTTATTATTTTTATTTATTTATATTTATATTGTTTATATTTATATTTTGCTTAAAGAAAATTAAGCCCATTTTTAAGAACTTTAAGATTTGATTTGCAACTTAGGACATCTTCATGACTATTAAGCACAAGCTGTGACAATTTATATTCTATTCTATTCTATTCTATTCTATTCTATTCTATTCTATTCTATTCTATAATATAAGTTCACTGTGTTCTTTAGTAAATGCAATGGGAGAAGTTGTTATATGATAGATTTTCTTTAAAGGGGTCATTGGATGCCCATTTTCCACAAGTTGATATGATTCTTTAGGGTCTTAATGAAAAGTCTATAACATACTTTGTTTAAAATTTCTCAATGGTAGTGTAAAAACTTTTTACCCTGTCAAAATCAGCTCTGTTTTCAGCAAGCTGGTTTAGTCCATGTCGCTTTAAATGCTAATGAACTCTGCTGACCCCACCCCTCTCTTCCGTGGAGTGATGAGCAGACTGTAAACTTCAGCCGCAGATCTTGCTAACTAGCACGTTATTAGGAAAGGCGATTTGCAAAGATTCATAAAAAACCCTTATACTCACTTCTTCTGTAGATGAAGCTGGATCACGAATGATTCATGCAAACATAGACGCATTTAGGCAGATTGGGGATCTGCGCATTCCCTTCAAAAACGAAAGTAACGGTAATCCTCTGCGTTTTCAGTGGTTCAGATGTCAGGAGTAAATGACGACTACTATATTCATTATTCCATCCAACAACAAAACACCTCATTCGCTTAATCTGAGACATCTTGTCTTCCCCTGCACCGGAGTCGACACAATAGCGGACAGCTCTCAGCTCACTCAGGGGGCGGGTCTAAGGTAAGACGGTCTTGTCAATCAACTATCATGGGAGCGGCCTGTGCAGAACTACCTCATTCTGACAGGAATCTCAGAACAGCCTGATTTGAGAGAGAGGATTTTAAAATGGGGATTAAAAAAAAAAAAACACTGGGTGGATTTTATCATTATAGGGTGGATGTGTACACAAACTTCTAACACACATTTATGTTCAAACAACATGTAAAGTGAATTTTGCATTCGATGACCCCTTTAATATGCAGTTTCAGTCTTATTCTATTCTATTCTATTCTATTCTATTCTATTCCTCCATTGGATTCATTGTGTCCTTTAGTAAAGTAAATGGAAAAAGTTGTTGGAAGATGCATTTTCTTTAATAGGCAGTTTTAGTTTGGATTTGAATTTTAGTTCGGATTTACTATCAGCGAGGGCCATTTTGTGATTGGAGATTACCAGAAAGTTGCCAGTCATCTGGTATTTACTCGCCAGTGTTTTAATTTGCATTTAGTGTTGGCCGAGTGGTAATTTTGATCTCCAGCAACGATCCCTTGTGTTTCTGTTGGTGATGAACGCCATGCACCCCTTCCCAACCCCCTCTGCTCCATTCCCCCTCCTCTCCGCTGCTTCTGCAGCATCCACTGAGTGAGAGGCAGCAGCAACCCTTCGTACACGCTCACATCAAGGATACAGCCAACCTGAGTCGAGCGCTGCTCTCAGGGACGCCCCGTTGAGAGACAACCGAGCAAGTGAATGAAGACGGACTGGTAGTTTGACTTTGGATTTGTAGGCTGGCTCCTTTTATCCTTGTGAAAGGACTGTAATTGAATCGCGTGTTTTGGGATATCGTAGAAGGACGTTCAGGGTACGAGGTACGGACCAGGATGGCCCGTTTGAACTGGTGCTTGGCAGCTCTTCTCAACTGGGCGAAGTTCCTCTTCTTTTGCCTCTTTCCACTCAAACTGTCCAAGACAGGGAAGGTAAGCCGGCATCCTCCTCAAGTGCTGTTATGTGAACCATTGCTTTTTGTGTTTATAATTTTAAACTAGTTAATGCATTTCCATGTTTGTTCTTGACCGGATGACACGCCATAATCCACAATGTCAATCACTAAGAGGACGTATCGGTTTTTACAGCAGCAACACTTTACTTGAGTGGATGCCCTTTAATATCTAGAGGTTGTGGTACGGTTGAAATATTGCAGGTTGTAAAATTTCATCTTGAGCTGGCTGGGCGCTTTCACAGCCACTCAATTGATTATCATAACAATGAGCTGCTAGTGTGCATGACTGTATTGTTTCTATTTTGACATTTAGCTTGCAAAGCTCTATAAAACTAGGAAGTCCTCCCACAAAGCCCTAATGTGCTGATCAGATTTTTTTTTTTTAACATCTGTTTGCATTCACTTTATACATAAATTAATGTGTGTGTGGATAAATATCCCATCAGATAGTGCGGCGATGCTCTTTCCAAATTGTACTATAAGTGGATTTTGGTGGTAAATGGATTCGCTCTGTGCTGTCCGGTGAATATAAGTGGAAATTTGTGTGTGGTTCAGATGAGGAGGACTGTAGGTGTAGTTTCATCTCTCTTTTGGAGCGTTTTAAATCTCACATCTTATAACAGGCTTTTACACCACAAGGAAGGGTTGCTGTAATGGGTAATTTGGCATTCAGATGCAATCATATTTCTGAAATAAACAATTAAATGAATACGTATGAATACTTGGAATACTACTATATTACGTCAGTATAAATGGTTTAAGACATTTTTTGAGAACTACAGTATGAGTGACCGTTTTTGCTTGTGCTAATATATAGGTGTATAAACTAATATTTACACTTTAATAATATATACACTTCAATAGCAGAGGATTGGTCAAACACTAAATGTAAATGTAAAATGCAAACTTTATAAGACATCTTCATCTTTTCACTCTTCTGTCTCTCTTGCACTTTCAATTTATTGTTTCAGATTTACATTTTGCTTTTCTCTTGTTAATTGTTAATAAAACCATCAAAGGTATCAAAAGGTATGCACTTCTGTTCCTGTTTGGGGTCAGTAAGATTAAAAAAAAAAAAAAAAAATGTAATGATAATGAATACTTTTATTCAGCAAGTATGCATTAAATTGATCAAAAGTGACAGTGAGACATTTATAATGTTATAAATGATTTCTGTTTCAAATAAATGCTGTCCTATTGATCTTTTTTTGTTGAGCGAAGAATCCGCAAAAGGAAATTTTTTTTTTTTCTGTGTTCGCAGAAATACTAAGCAGCACAACTGTTTTCAACACTTATAATAAGAAATGTTTGAGTATCAAATCAACTTTAGAATGATTTCTGAAGGATCATGTGACACTGGAGTAATGATTCTGAAAATTCAGCTTTGCATCACAGGAATAAATGACATTTTAAAATATATTCAAAAAGAAAACAGTTATTTTAAATTGTAATAAAATTTCACAATATTACTGTTTTTACTGTATTTAAATGATCAAATAAATGCAGCCTTGATGAGCATAAGAGTTCTTTCAAAAACATTAAAAATGTTAAATTTGCATTTAAAGTGAAACAGTGTTGCATGCATCTAAAGAAACACTATTGTCACCACAGGGCTATATAAAAGTTCATGAACTAATAAAATGTGTATCTTCAATGCAATAATAAAGATTCAGTCTATTAAATGGTCAATGAATATTCCGTCAGTCCATGCAAGTTGACTTTGCATAAATATAAAATGTAAATGACTAATTGCATTGCGTTGTGAAAGTGATATGAGACATTTTGAAACACGAAGTGTATGTTTCAGACAGTATTCCTCTTCTTTTACAATCGTATCTTTCGTCTTCAACTGTTGGCGCAAATTTTCCCGACTCTGGCAGAAATGACGTTTGCTGGATGGCAATCAATGCATGTCAAACGATCACTCAGCATGTATAAAGAGCACTCGATATCTGCGGCGTACAGACCATTGTACCGTTTCCACATTGGCTCGAGGCCACCATACAACCAAACGCTTATCATGGCTCCCTGCAAACCTCTCACAATGATGGGTTGTGGTACAATGCTGAATTTGGTGATCGCTCCTCACGGTCTGGACTCTGCTTTAATATTATGAGACCAGGCTGCTTGGAGGAAGGCCAGGAACGTCTTTGTGCTTCTATCTGCAGGTCTGGCCACAAATCAAGCGTCTACAGAGACACCAGACATGTGTAGAGGCAAAAGAGACACGGACAAAAGGGTCAGATGTATTTACGAGTGTTCATACAACAGTGGCGGATATTACCAGCTATCGTGATAATGAGGACGCGGTGAACATTGTCATTAGACTTGTAACGTAAAATCCGGTCCAGTTTGCAGATTATTCTAGTGAAAAATTGATCTGGACTTTTTTTTTAACCTTTTTTTTTTTTTTTGCAAATTTCTTTGGTGACACTAGTGGCAGAGACGGCTCCAATTAAGAACGTATCCATATACACACATACTGATGCATGTTTGGAATGAAAAAGTACCATTTGGCAATTAAGAAACAAAGTCAGTATGTCCAGCCCAGCTGTCGGTACATAAAGAGGGATGGTGGACATAATGTAATCTTAGCAGGCATTTCTCTTTCACCCTGAAATCAATTATAGGATATTGGCATCCTTGCTGTTTTCCTCTGGCATTTTTCATTGGGCAAGATTAAGCACTTTTGCTCTCATTTACCTAATGTCCTTACTGCTCGTAAATTAAACGCCACTCACACACTTGGCAGAGGAAGACGAGGACATCTGAGATGGACGTTATGTCCTTAACACCGTCTCTGGTCACATCCTTTGTTAAATGCACGCTGGCCACAGTGAGACTGACAACTCTGTCTAATTTTCTAATTTTAATTTTTACCATGGTCTGAATACTCTATTCTGATTGGCTGGCAGGTATGCATTAAAACCTTTTGATGCACAGGTAATTCCAAGTCAGTTTAATCACTGTTCTATATTAATGCGCTGCATTCGTTGACACACACACACACACACACACACAGAGAGAGAGAGAGTTCGGAGATCGTGCAGTGCACACACAGAAACATTCAGGAGCACAGAAACTTGTCAACACTGCCCCACGTTTTTATTAATAAAATATCTACAATACTGAATTGCTATATTATAATTATTTTTAAAGTGTTAAGTAAGTGTAAGTGTTAAACCTAACTTTTAATGTGTTACTATTTAAAACATTTTGTAATGTTTAAAAATGTTTGAATATTTTCGATACATTTTAAACGCTCACACACACACACACACACACACACACACACACACACACACACACACACAAAATAAAATGTAATATCAAATATTTATGTATGTGTAATTATGATTATGACCATTGTTTATATATATTTTATCTGCATTTCAAATATATTAATGTTTTATAAATACATTTTTTAATATAAGCAAAATAATACATATTTGACATTTTTTATGACATGCATATGCACACTATTGTTGTAAGTACGTAGGTGTCTCACGAGGTCTTTGAATGGAGCAGATGTTACAGCTTAATCTGAACATGTTTGGTCTTGTTTTCTCATTCTTTAAATCATTGTCCTGAGCATATTACGTTACACATTTACTTACAATGTTAAAGGAAGGAGAGCATCGGTGTGGTGTGAGTAATGTTATTAAGTCATGGAGCACTTTTCATTAGCAATAGCAGTCTGTTATGTATTGGATATCATGTAATTATGTGAGTATGGTGTTCCCACAGTTGCTGTGGATGAGATAACATAACATATACCCATGAGCCTCTGACGAGAAGCTGCTGAGGCGCTGGTTCCTTTGAAACCGTGTAAACAAACATGTTACATAAAAGTGTGACAAGCAGAGAAGCACACTGATCTGACGCCCACAAAATACTGATTACAGAACTGTCTGGATATCCTGCGTTTTCAAGCAAGATAAGTTTGATAAGCGTAGGGTTTGCTGGTTTGCTTTGGCTCTCGCAGTGGTGGTGTGTAATAGGTCAGAATGACCTCAAACCACAGGAGGATTCAGAGCCTTGTGTTTTTACTGATAATCATTGTGTTCTGCTAGGAGGGTGTGTGTGTGTGTGTGTGTGTGTGTGTGTGTGCATGCATGTGTGTTACTCCTTTCAGAAAGACCACTCAGGAAAACGTGCTGTTACACGTGAAGTTAGAGTGGGTGTGTCTTCATTGTTTTCCATGGATAGAAGAGAGGAGCAGATGCTCTCTCTGTGTGTGTGTGTGTGTGTGTGTGTGTGTGTGTGTTTGCTGGGGTTATAAAGTAATACTGAGCCAGAGTTGTAAGAGAATATTCATCAAGTGATGTCACTTCATTTCAAAACGCAGAAATTGAAAACATGCCATCTTTTTTTTGTTTTCATCTACTCTCACTCACTCGATTCATGTCTTTCCCTGGTATTAGTGTAAAAACCAGTTTCAGCTAAATTTAAAGTTAAAACAGAAAATATAAAAATAAAATCTAATTCAGATTATTAAATAGTATATTGTATAAACACAAGAATTAAGGGCAGAAAAATATGATGATAGTATTTTTTTTTTTTTTTTTTTTTTAATTCTTTTTTAAATTTCGGTTTCAGTTTTTAGCCTAATCTTTGGAATCTGTTGAAAAATATGATATACACATATCAACAGGTTTCTACAATGAAAATAAAAATGGTGTAGGATATAATTTGAAAAACTATTTTCGTTCAGAAATTGCAAGTAAATGTCAAATAATTACAGAGAATAGCAAGTAATGCATTGAATCATAGAATCATAGACCAAAATAGTATTTTCTTGTTTTTGACAACTTTTGAAAAATAATTTTTTACAGTCGATAATTCGGCAAGTTGTGAATGTAAGCAACTAAATTCTGCTTTGCCACTTAATCAAGTTGTCTGATACACAGCCTGCTCTGTATTTTCACATTAATCCATGTTTCTTCATCACTCTCACATGTAAATATACAGTATCCTCCACAGTAGCAAAATCTCTACTGGACGTCACATTTCTTCCACCCAGCCCTGCTCCTCTTGTTTTCCTGCCCTCCCATACTTCCTTCCTCTGCTCTTTTCATCCTGATCCCTGTCCTCTAGCTATAAAGCAATCGCTCCATCTCAGTCAGGCCGGTCCCCAGCCTGTACTCGACCCCGTTTGACACGGACTATCCACTCAGAGAGACAGAAAAAGCTTGATTTCCATAATGGAGGCAATAAGAATAATGCCTGTGTTTTATCTGAAAGGAAGGACCTCGCTGAAGGTCGAAGCCGAGTTGATGCGGAGCTGTGATGGATTTGATTATGCCGTATGTTTATCAGACTCCTCCTCCAGTGCTGCCGCTCAGATCGTCTTCAGGCTCTGATGCTCGTGTCTGTCAGCAATGATTCAGTCTGTCTTTTGGTGTGACAGTCTTAGTTTAAGGGCATTTTCACACTAGAGCTCCATAGAACGTCAGAGTTCAGTTTGTCTGCACTGGTTTTGCACTTATGAAGTGGTAAAAATTGATTGGATATTTTTTGGGCTGGAATGAAGTGTGACATTTGCTGAAGATTTTTATCTGCTGTTTTTCTTTAAAGAAATTAATTTATGCAGCAATGTGATTAAAAACAGTAAAGACTTAAGAATGCGATAAGATTATAATCTGCAAGGAGGAAAAAATATTCATTTTGACTTGACTCAATACATAGATTATCGTTTGAGGTTTTTTTTTTTTTTAAAGACGTCTATTACGTTCACCAAGACTGCATTTGATCAAAAATGCAGTAAAAAACATTAATATTGTGAAATAGTATTACCATTTCAAGTAAACCTTTTTTTTTCCTTGTTTTTTTTTAATGTATATTTTTATTCCTTTGATGGCAATGCTGAATTTTCAATCTTCAGTGTCACATGATCCTTCAGAAATCATTTTAATATGCTGATTTGCTGCAATTTTTTATTATTTTTTCATTATCAATGCTAAAAACAATTATGCTGCTTATTTTTTGTTTTCTGGAAATTTTTGACGGTAGAACGTTCAAAAGAACATTTATTTGAAATTGAAACCTTTTGTAACATCATAAATGTCTTTACTGTCACTTTTGATCAATTTAAATCACCTGTGCTGAATAAAAGTATACATTTTTATTAATTTAACATAGAAAAAATGTCTCTACTGATGTTATACATGTGAACTATTAAAAGTGCATAATTTTGCTGTCTCATACCATTTTCTCTAACCTTGTTAACAGAATATTCCATTAAATTCTTTTTAAAACATTCCTCGACTTACATTTAAAAAAGAGCAAAAGCTTGTTTCATAACACTGTATGTTGGACATTAAATAGTTGCTAAGTTTGGACTGATCAGTAATGTTTCCAAAGTTCAGAAAAGTCATATCAACTCTATTTAATCTAATAGAGCCTGTTCTTCCTCAGTTCTCATCGTGACCACTAGGAGTCACTCTGGCTGCTCTTGTTCTCTCAGGTTATTGTTCTCTGACACAGAAATGTACAGGAGCCGTTCTTCTGCACTCAAAGCATAGGTTACTGTAATCACATCTCCAGGCTCATATATTGTGACAGAGCATTTCCTCTCTGCAGCTCTTATCTGACTGTGTAAAGCTGTAAAGTGGCATGATGTTGACTGTGCTAATCTGTGTCTTTGTGTTGTGACCTCTTCTTCCCCTCGCTGATTTACAGTCCGTCGCATGCGAACACACAACCTGAAGATACAGCGTCACCGGTTTTGTCATTTGTCCTTTTTTGTCTGAATTGATGATTGCAATAACAGCAGTAAAGATGTTGTTCAGTTTAGAGAAAATGTTTAATGTCTAGTTGTGGTGCTTATATTAACATCGAATCTTTAAACTAGTTCTGTCAAACGATCAATCATGATTAATTGCATCCAAAATAAGGGGTTTTGTTTCCATAATATGAATGTGTACTGTGTATATTTTATGTGTATATACACATTCATGTATATATTTAAGAAAAATTTATGTTTATATATTAAATAAAAATATATAATATAAAAATATAAGAATATGAATATACAAATGTATATACCTGTAAATATTTTCTAAATATATACTGTATGTGTGTGTATTTATATATACATAATAAATATACACAGTACACATACATATTATGTAAACAACAACTTTTATTTTGGATGCTATTTAATCATTTGACAGCACAAGTTTAAACAGATTTAGAATAGAATCGAATGCATATCAGATAACAAAAACAAATTTGTGTTATTTTAGTTTTTTGTTGCTAAAATTATTTTTTTTCACTTTAATTTTAAAGTTTTAGTAATTGTTTTGTTTTTGTAATTTTTAATAGTTTTATCTTTTTTATTAATTTTTTTTTTTTTTAAAATATGTCAACACTTACAGTAACAGCAGAAACACCTTACTGGCATTTTTATGTGTTGTGTGAAGAATGGTTTGAATATTCTTGCTTTTCACTAGCTAGTCAGTGAACCAACACCTCGATCCAGGTCTCATTTACATTTTACCTTGTGAAACTGCAAATATGCCTTGTAAACTAGGACTTTGTCTGGTCATACAACCTTAAAGCTGTTCATCTGGAGATACTGTATCTGCGCAGGTACCTGTGGACTGTTATGAGCAGCTTGAGTTACTCAGTTGTGTTCTCATATTTCTGTTGCAGTGTTTGCTATTATGGTAAAGACAGGTTGCCATTTTCATTGTTTTCCTGCTCTCAGAGAGAATGTTGTTTGCTTGAGCTGTAGTGAGGGTGTTGGGGTCTTGGAGGGCTGTAGTTTCATACTGCATGCTCTTTGAGTTTATTCTGGTAATAGACTGTACTTATTTTGTCCTGGCTTGAAGATAAACAAGCTAACTTTATCCAGGCACCAGATGCAGCTACACACACACACACACACACACACACACACACACACACACACACACACACACATATATATACAGTGGGTACGGTAAGTATTCAGACCCCCTTAAATTTTTCACTCTTTGTTATATTGCAGCCATTTGCTGAAATCATTTAAGTTCATTTTTTTTCCTCATTAATGCACACACAGCACCCCATATTGACAGAAAAACACAGAATTGTTGAAATTTTTGCAGATTTATTAAAGAAAACTGAAATATCACAGGTGTGAAAGGCGAGCAGAGGTTAAATTTGGTGTTATCGCTCTCACTCTCTCATACTGGTCACTGGAAGTTCAACATGGCAAAGAACTCTCTGAGGATCTGAAAAAAATAATTGTTGCTCTACATAAAGATGGCGTAGGCTATAAGAAGATTGCCAAGACCCTGAATCTGAGCTGCAGCATGGTGGCCAAGACCATACAGCGGTTTAACAGGACAGGTTCCACTCAGAACAGGCCTCGCCATGGTCGACCAAAGAAGTTGAGTGCACGTGCTCAGCAATAGATGAGTACGAGTGCTGCCAGCATTGCTGCAGAGGTTGAAGGGGTGGGGGGGTTAGCCTGTCAGTGCTCAGACCATACGCTGCACACTGCATCAAATTGGTCTGCATGGCTGTCGTCCCAAAAGGAAGCCTCTTCTAAAGATGATGCACAAGAAAGCCCGCAAACAGTTTGCTGAAGACAAGCAGACTAAGGACATGATTACTGGAACCATGTCCTGTGGTCTGATGAGACCAAGATAAACTTACTTGGTTCAGATGGTGTCAAGCGTGTGTGGTGGCAACCAGGTGAGGAGTACAAAGACAAGTGTGTCTTGCCTACAGTCAAGCATGGTGGTGGGAGTGTCATGGTCTAGGGCTGCATGAGTGCTGCCGGCACTGGGGAGCTACAGTTCATTGAGGGAACCATGAATGCCAACATGTACTGTGACATACTGAAGCAGAGCATGATCCCCTCCCTTCGGAGACTGGGCCGCAGGGCAGTATTCCAACATGATAACGACCCCAAACACACCTCCAAGACGACCACTGCCTTGCTAAAGAAGCTGAGGGTAAAGGTGATGGACTGGCCAAGCATGAGCATCTGTGGGGCATCCTCAAACGGAAGGTGGAGGAGCGCAAGGTCTCTAACATCCACCAGCTCTGTGATGTCGTCATGGAGGAGTGGAAGAGGACTCCAGTGGCAACCTGTGAAGCTCTGGTGAACTCCATGCCCAAGAGCGGTAAGGCAGTGCTGGAAAATAATGGTGGCCACACAAAATATTGACACTTTGGGCCCAATTTGAACATTTTCACTTAGGGGTGTACTCACTTTTGGGCCAGTGGTTTAGATCTTAATGGCTGTGTGTTGTATTATTTTGAGGGGACAGCAAATTTACACTGTTATGCAAGCTGTACACTCACTACTTTACATTGTAGCAAAGTGTCATTTCTTCAGTGTTGTCACATGAAAAGATATAATAAAATATTTACAAAAATGTGAGGGGTGTACACACTTTTGTTAGATACTGTATGTCTATATATGTGTGTATATATGTGTGTGTGTGTGTGTGTGTGTTTTTAAACAGTAAAACAGCAAGTTTTCAACAGTTTTTCATGTGTATTGTTGTATCAGATTTTTCTAAATTGATTAATTGGTCATTTATCAAACTCACCATTTGACTTTTAATATAACTACATTTTAGTCAGATGTAATATTAGAATGATTTCTGATGGATCATGTGACACTGAAGACTGGAATAATGATGCTGAAAATCAGTTTTGCATCACATGAATAAATTCCTTTTTTAAATATATTCACATAGAAAAAAGTTATTTTAAATAGTAATATGTCACTATATTACCGTTTTTACTATATTTGTTTAATAAACATGCAGCCTTGGTGAGCATAAGAGACTTCTTTTAAAAACATTAAAAGTAATTATTCCAAACCTAGTATATTGTAAGCAAATTATTGCAAATTCATTGTGAATATTCATTATATCATCTATCGCTATTATAGCCTTAGATAAATGACTCTGCCTTTTCATTAGCTTCATCTGTGTTCTTGAAATTTCTGCCATCTATAAAGAAAAGCTCAGCTCTTCAAATCGTCCCTTTTCTGCCCGTTTTGACCCCAATCTCCTCTAATGCGCTGCATCTGGGGCCGGATATTATTCCCTATATTGTATTGCTTCTCATCTGATTCATGTTCTCGAAATAGAGCTGAGTGAAAGCGCATCGCGGCCGTTCTGCGCGTGTATATTTAGCCGGTCTATTGACCAAAGCGGATCTCATAAAGGGATTGATCTGCTTGAAGAATAAAAATGGAGGCTTTTACAGCCTCAAGCTCTGAGGTGCTGTTGGGAACCGGATGGTTTTCATTGTGACAAAGTTAATCAAACTAATCCCACAGTTATTTCTGTTTTATCATTTGGCCTTCCATTCTCCATAAAAGTTTGTTTCGTCAGCCTTTGCAAACCTTGCCTACATAGCTACATTTTTGACAATCAGCATAAATTCTGGTCCACTTTGCAGTTTATACTGTTTAAGGAATGCACCTAGAAAATAAAATAAAAATGTAAAGCAACCAATCATGGTATGTCTTGCTGTTATGTGCCATTTAGGGCTGGGAGTGGAAAGATGATTGAATTGATTCTTACCACAACAGTAGACTGGTGTGGATAATTATTCCTCTGTGATCGGTCAATCAGTGGAACATATGTAAATTTGATTTAGAATTTCTATAAATCAGATTTTTTTTTTCACAGACAGACGTAATTTACTAGCAATTAGTCAACCATTGTGACCAACTGATCGATCCAACAACAAATGGCTAGTCTATTAGTGTTTGTTAGTGTTTTTTTTTTTTTAACTACTACTACTACTACTACTACTACTACTACTACTAGTAGTAGTAGTACTAGTACTAGTACTACTAGTTCTAGTACTACTACTACTTGTACTACTAAAATTATGATTATTAATTTATTATTATTACAGCACTCATTGTTATGATTATTACAATGTTACTAATATTAACAACAACAACAACAACAACAACAACAACAATAACAACAACAACAATAGCGATAATAATAACAACAACAACAACAATAATAATGCTATGACAACAACTAACTAATATTGAACCATTATTAACAATTATATAATTATGGTTAGTATTGATTGATATGATGATGATGATGATTTGCATTATTATGTTAATAGTACTAATAGTAATACTACTAATAATATCACTATTACAACAACAACAAGACCTATTGTTGTTGTTATTATTATTATTATTATTATTATTAGTTTTGCACCATGCAGTAATTATTTCACTGGATTTGATTTATGATTTATCTTTGATTTATCTTTCAAATATTTTTGTACATTTTGGAAAATCCTGTTATTTTGATCTTTCCCAAAAGCCCTCATCACTCTGTAAATGTGACATTGTTTTCAAGTTGCTTGTAGATTATAGAGATTGTAGAGAGGCAACTCTATCTTTTGTGACTTCCTGAGAGTTTCTGCAGCCGAGATTTACCGCCCTAGACATTTACCTTGTTTACAGGCATTTTTGTTCAGCCTGACTGCCTGAATTAGCTCGTCTGCGGCTAATGCATCCCCCAATTACAAATGTGTCCACCGTGTGCCGCGATGGACAGGGTGAATGTCTGTGAAAGTAAACAGGACTGACCCCAGGAGAGGTTTCATCTCATCAGTGTGATGAAGAGGAAATGCCAAGGGATTACAGACATCATTCAGAGACAGTGAGACACCCGTAGTGAGACCACCTTCCCCTCTGGCGGGCCGGTGAAGGTTTGATGTGCCTCCTGTAATGAAGCTCTCAGCTCTGCTCTGTTTGCTGTTTGGGTTGCTGTGTCTTTGATGGCTGTGTCACAGCCCCAGAAAAGCAGTAGCTCGCAGCCTTGCTGATATCTGGGGCAAAGACATGTAGCCGTGGCATTAAAGCAGATTTGCAGACCCAAAGGAAAATTACATTGCTCTGAGGTTGCTCTCTTTCCAGGCTTGTGGAGTTCTCAATCATTTGTCACTTAAGAATCGATTCTGTCTTTTAAAATTCTCAGGAGACATAAAAACACAAACGAGACTGTAGTTGACGTGCAGTATTCGTGTAGAGCTATAACCTTAGTGAATATAGTATAGCTCAGATCATAGCTTGAAGAATCTGATGAGAAACGATTGAGCTCATATTGACTGCATTGATTGTAGACTGTCTAATGTCTGTCTGGTCTAATCTGAGCATGGTTTGAGACATTGTTGAGCTCAGAGGAGATACATGTGAGAAACGTTTTTTTGAGTTTTCTTTCCTAAGTGCCTAAAGGAACAATGTGTGGAACCATTGGTTCCTCCTTTATGACTCAGGAGACTTAATGGAGTTGGTATGGTTTAATTTCTTACTAGATGCCAAAATGTGCTGAAGGTGAAAATAGAGTTGTCAAATTAATGTGGATAGTCTGATGAAAAATGTTTGAGTTCATACTGAATGTTTTCATCCTTGTCCATAGCTCGGTTCATTTGAATTTGGAAGATTTGTTGAGAAAGATTCAAATTAAATTCATATTCAAATATCCAGGCTTTTGAATTCTTGGCAAATCAGAGAACAGTTTGAGACATTGTTGGCATTGATTTCTTCTGACATTCTAGAGGAGATGCATTGCAAAGCAAAAGTCTGTTTATTCATTCAACATTTCATCTGTCGTGCCCCAAAGGAACATTTTCATGCTCAGAAATTGCTCATTCATATCTCAGATAATTTGGCTTTGGATGAGTTCATGGATAGTTAATCTCCAGTTATGAGAAACCATTGAGATATTAAAGAATCCTCATTTGTGACTTTTCATTCGTAGTAGCACAGACAAACATTTTACACTATTATTGACACTATTAAAATCTCAGTCATTTGACTCATAGCGATCGTGTTGAGATCTCTTCTCTTATCTGAAACTCTAGACACACATGCCATTGCCCAGTCCTGTTCTCAGGAAACGTAATCTGAGACACAGGTGACTTAATTAGAAAAAACAACTCCGATGTTTCTTTCCTGTAGGTATGCAGGAGAAGCGAGATGAGTTGGAGATGAGAACGAGCGAGCACGCTTTGAGAAAATCTGCTCGTGGGGGAGGTTAGAGAGGAAAGCAGGGGGTGGAAGATGTGAATGAAAGTAAGACTGAAGAGAGACATGGAGAGAGGAGGGGCTAAAGCCGACAAGGAGAGCAGTGGGGAGAAATAAAGAGGCTCTCAGTCACCTCCCCCTCTCTCCTGTGGAGCCGAGCTACATGACCCCAAAAAAAGAGAGAGAGACGGAGAGAGGGAGGGCGCCTGGAATAAGAGAGTGGCGAGGAGGACAGCAACGGCAGTTGATGCAGCTCTCCTCAGCGTGTCATGGATCTGTGGAGCGTTGTGGGACCAGCGTGTGGAATAGTTATGCGTCCTATGCAGGATCCAGTGGAGAGGAAGCCGTCAGCGTGATCTCGTGATGCCCTCCGTGTCTCTCAGCTTGCCAGCCGCGCTGGCCGGCCGCGCACGCACCTGGGTCTGCCTGTCCTGCATGTTCTGGGTGAGCCGTGGGTCAGTCCACTTGACTGGGATGGGTGGGATTGAGGGAGAGAGTGCATTTTCTTGGATAATTCAATGAATTAGATCAGCGCTGGTTGTTTCATTGCGCACGCCATGGTTTAAGTGTTTTGGTGCAGAAGGATGTATTTTCTGCACGTTCACTAGCCTGTTGCTCATGTCTCCTGAAGAATTGTTGAAAAGCATCTTAGATGAAGTTGATACTTAAATGCAACCTCATTGAGAACTCTGTTAAGTCTGTTGAGTTAAAAAAAAAAAAAGAAAAGAGCAACCTCTGAGCTTCTTATGGGCCTCAAGGATAGAAAAATGACTTTTTTTCCTTTATAGACAAACACCGCATTAAATGGAGACTTTTGCATCTTGAATTTTCAGTAATCTCCTACTTAACTCACAAAGTGAAGATGATAAAAGTGAATATTAAATATCAGTCACACAAAGCTGTCATATGGCTTCTGAAGACTTGTACTGCATGCACTATAGAGCACAAGTGGTATGGACTACTTTGATGCCAGAACTCAGTGAATTAGATTTGCTGGAGCAGTGGGCTTAAGTGTCTTTCACTAAGTTTTGGTGCAAATGGATGTATTTTCTGGACGGTTGTTCTATGCTGTGTATTTAAGAAAAGGTTTGCTCAAATGTTTTCACCTCGTTGAATCTCAAGAACATTCATGCCAGAATGGTTGTTGCAGAATGTCCAAGCTGCTCTTTTCCATGCAATGGCAGTGGATTCATACTGCGGAGTTCCAAAAGTGACCGGAAACGTCATCATTATTAGTGATTATCTCAGTCTGAGACATGGATAAGATCTTTGTTTTAGAGAAGAGTGAGATTAAATGGAATAAAGTGTCTTGTCTCCCGAGGAAAAAATCCTCAATTAGATCTTGGTCTATAATCAGGTTTGCAAAGATAATCGGCCAAGTCTGAAATGACTATTTAAACTCAAATAATTCTCATCCATTTCTCACATTCATTTTATTTCTCTATACTTTCACTTAATTTAAATGTAAGAAGCAGGAGGAAATCTCAGGAGAAGGAATCTGTATTTGTATTGGAGAAACAATTGAGACATTAGAGATCTCACTTGTGATGTTTGTTTTTAGGGACCACAAGCTCAGATTTCACTGTGGAAGAGTTTGAGAAGTTCATATTCCTATCTCGAAGCTTTTGAGTCTTGCCAAATCAGAGCACAGTTTGAGACATTGTTGAGATTTCTTTTGAAATTCTAGAGGAGGCGCATTGCAAAGAGAGTTTACTGAAAGTTTACTTTCCTAAAAGGTAGTCCATTTACTCCAATTTATTCATTTTTAGACTTGAATGTCTCATCCAATTCTCATGTTCATTTGATATCTCCAAACTTTCACTTTATTTCAACAAATGTCTCAATTGTAAGAGAAGCATCTTAGATAAAGTTTGTGAGAACGCCATTAAGTTAAAAGAGAGTAATATATTATTCTTCTTGGCCTCAAGGACAGAAAATGAAAAAAAAAAAAAAATCTCCTAAACCACAATGTGATTAATCGGAGACCTTTACATCTCAGATTTGCAGTAAACTATATGTATCTCACAAGGGAATATGATAAAAGTGAATAATGACTTCAATTTCAGTCACACAAAGCTGTCATACGATTTAAGATGTAGTCATATGGATTACATTTTTACTACTTTTTGGAGCTTGATGGAATAAATTACCATCCACTTTCATTCTATTCAAAAGTGCAGCTTGGGCATTCGCCTGATGGGTGAGTAAACGATGACAACGTTGTCACTTTTGGGTGAAGTATTCCTTTAACTGTCACTCGGCCGATGGTTGTGTTCCCTCCTCTTTCTCTCTGGTCATTCACTCTCTCCGACCTCTCTGGTCTCTTAATTAGCATTCCGCTTTAGTGAATGGAGTGGAAAAGGATCCCAAATCCTCCTAAAGCTCAGGCACTTTTTGAATATAGTGGGAGCCTTTCAGTCTTCCTTTCAGACTGTGATTCTGCAGTCCTGCTGCACGGGCATTGGAGGAATGGGCTTTGCAGGGACGAGGACTCTGTCTACAGCTGTGGATGTCATCATATATGACGAGAAGATGCGGGAAACAGGCGTTCAGAATGAAGCAGATGTGATTTATTCGCTAGCGGCATCCAAAACGAAATCCCTGGGCCCAAACTCTATACTTGGAATGGGTTTGATTACCTGCTGAGGAGAGATGACATTGTGAATGGAAAGAGACATGTTCTCCTCCGGAGAGAAACCTGTCCTGATGTCAGCAGAGGACAAAGCAGAAGTAGCAGAAAAAGAGCGGGCAACATCCAATCCCTAAAAGCTCCGAATGCACTTCCTCCAAACTCTGAATTATAAATGAACTGTCTGAGACTTTTAGGACTAGACGAGCTGGACAGTCTCTGGACAGTTTGTAAATTTCTTTGAAAGTATGTTGAAACAAAGGTATTGAAGGTTTGATCACAAGAAAAAAATATTGAAAAAGTGAACTCCTTTTATCTGTTAAGCATTTTTTATTGGATTGCGCTGGTTTCAACTCATTGAGACAGTTTTTTTTTTTTTTTTTTTTATTCAGTTAACTCTTTTGAAGAGATTTAGCCAAATACAGTTTTGGAGTTTTTAGCAAAAATAAATTAGAAAAACATTATATAATTCAGTCTATTCAGTCTAATATTTCTCGCCATGAAAATAGCCACAAATAGCTGGAATGGCGTTAAACACAAACAAACAAACAATGTAAAAATTAACATACAAAATAACAAATTGAATCTTACTCTGAAGAATTTAAGATATTACCGTTAATATGCAATTTGCAGATTGCTTTGATTCTGTAATGTTATGTATTTCCAAATCAAACTGGATATTCAGTAAGAAAAAGAAAAATGTAGAGCAGTACTTGATTTAAACCATTAGCAAAATGATTGAATCGTGAAAAGTGGGCGTTACCAAAATGGAGTCAGGTGCTTCAATGGAAGGCTAAAAAGGAAAGTTGTTGAAGCAGAGAATGTTAGTGAAAAATGATTTCTAAAATGATTATTACTTGGGATAATGTGCATTGATAAGTGGGGCAAAATATGAACAGTAACATGTATAAATAGGTCGTGTTAAAATCTTAGTTTAAGCTTTGACTACAGTTGGCTTAAAATGAGGTTTGGTCTATAAAATTTAATTCTTAATGTTTTGCACTCAGGAAAATGTTGTGTGCGGCTCTAGCATAAAGACCTCTGAGACGAGGTGTTGCTTACAAACGCCGGCTCTCTGCCGCTCAGCCAATGCACATATTGACACATCTTGAGCTGTCTGAGAGGTCAAAGAGCTTATTGCAGTGATCAATGTCCATTAACACTCCAGATCAATCAACAGCAAACAAGTTGCACTGTACAGTGTTGGAAGTGTCTGTGTGCGGCTCATGAAACTGTTCTGCACATTTTTACTGAAGGCGACATTATTTAATTTAATTTTTTTTTTTTTTTTTTATTAGGGCCATTCAGTTGAGCACCAGCACAAGATAAATATTCATAAATATAAATATTGATTTACAAAATGAATATTCAGGTACTCATTCCTCTCTGTGCATTGCGGTCATTTCTAGTAGATCACCTTTGATTTTCTCCGACTAATGAGTCTGTGGTCTTTGAAGTCACTCAGCGTATGATTTACTCTTGCACTTCTCATCATTGTTGGCTTTTGAATTCCACTTTAATGACCTCATGCTCTACAAGCTCTTCGTCCCTCTATCAAAGCTGCCTGTGAGGGGCCCCTATAATTTTGGCAAATTCAAAATTAGAACATCTGGTTTGCCTTCATAATAGATCAGCCACGGTTCTTCATGTACTTCTAGGCACGTGTTTGTGAGAGCTTGTGCATGTTTTCTGAGTACTGTATGTGTGTGCATTAAAGCTGAGCTATTGAACACTACAGTAGATATGCTTGCGATGATTTTGCAGGCAAAGTGTAATTATGCTATACTGAGTGCCGCAGTGATTTCATTGTGCTCGTTATGTGTCTGTAAAGACTGTCATTAGATGTCATTAGACTTTTTCCATGATCCTTCATTGTTTTGTGCACTTTCTCAGTTCTTCATTATTTTGCAATAAAATATCTATCTATCTATCTATCTATCTGTCTGTCTGTCTGTCTGTCTGTCTGTCTGTCTGTCTGTCTGTCTGTCTGTCTGTCTGTCTGTCTGTCTGTCTGTCTGTCTGTCTGTCTGTCTGTCTGTCTGTCTGTCTGTCTGTCTGTCTGTTCTGTCTGTCTGTCTGTCTGTCTCGTCTGTCTGTCTGTCTGTGTCTGTCTGTCTGTTCTGTCTGTCTGTCTGTCTGTCTGTCTGTCTGTCTGTCTGTCTGTCTGTCTGTTCGTCTGTCTGTCTGTCTGTCTCTGTCTGTCTGTTCGTCTGTCTGTCTGTTCTGTCTGTCTGTCTGTTCGTCTGTCTGTCTGTCTGTCTCGTCTGTCTGTCTGTTCTGTCTGTCTGTCTGTTCGTCTGTCTGTCTGTCTGTCTGTTCGTCTGTCTGTCTGTCTGTCTGTCTGTCTGTTCGTCTGTCTGTCTGTCTGTCTGTCTGTCTATCTATCTGTCTGTCTGTCTGTCTATCTATCTATCTGTCTGTCTGTCTGTCTGTCTGTCTGTCTGACTGTCTGTCGTTTTAATACTCTATCGTTCTAGATATCTAGGAAACCTTTAAGCTGTTTCAGAGCAAATGCTAAAAACTGAAATGTTGTTGAAAATGGAGTTTTGTTGAAAGGCTGATGAATATCACTCTTTTTGTAACTTTATTGCAGTCTTTGCATCTGTGTGACACTGTAGTGATTCACTGCGTGGAAAGTTAAACCGTGAGTGACAGTCCAGAGGGAACTGTGCCGCCCCTCTGAGTACATTTAAAGGCGTTTAACCTACTCTGTTGATTTATGATGCGAGTCTGTGTTCACTTCAGCGGGCAGAGCTGCTCGCTAATCCACTTCTGTCAATCGAGCTGCGTTCTGGAATGCCTCCTGATCACCACCTTATTTCCATAATATCTCACACTTCCCTGTTATTCTGTCATCTTCTCTGATTTTTCCCAAGTTTTCTCTATCTCTCTTTTGCCCTTACCCTTAATCCTCAATCTTGCTGGCTTTGATTCTTCTCCTTTTTCTGCATCTGTCAGAGATAAAGGAAAAAAAAAAAAGTACAAAAGCTGTCACTGGGACAGTACCTTTTCAAAAGGATACACCTTTGTACCTCATTCACCCCTAAAAGGTGCATTTCAGTACATTAAAGGTACAGATTTGTACCTAAAGTGTAAAAATTTGTACGTAAATCATACATATTAGTTTTGAAAGGGTACTGCCACATTGACAGCTTTTGTATCTTTTTTTTTCTGAGAATGTACTGTATGGTATGTTTTAAAGTCTGGATTCAATGGTTTGACTGTCTGCTTCATGTTTTCGGTTTCAAAGCTTGACCACTGAACAGACTGTAGTAGGCAGTTCATGGGTGACTTAAGGTTCACAATTGCTAGCTGAGGAGCTGTAGTAAGGCACAAGATGCATCCAGTGCCTCTTAGGCAGTTTGTGTAATTCATCAGAATCTCATTAATGTCTTGGCGGCATTTCTAGAGGGAGGCCTAACAGGGGCAGTCTGGCCCTGCGTCATGTGGTTTTCATCATGTCAAACTTTACTTGATTATTCTTCATTGGCATTCTTGTTTCGTCTCAGTAGGGGGCATTATTTGATGTGAGTTCACTTTGCAGTTCATAAGTAATGCTCAACCAGAGCATCTCAAATAAACAGGACTGTTTCTTACTCTTGTGAATGGAACCAAATGTCTGTGTGGTTTTGAAGTAGATGATGTCATTTTTCACTGATCGGCCCACTCTGACTATCGTAATGAAGAAACGCTGTATACTGTCAGTCAAAGATGTTGTTCCTAATGAGAGAGAGTCCTTTCATCCAGTGGCCACTGTAAGGCACTAATTTTGCTGTTTGTGATCATGTCTTGCATGGCAACTCATGAACATTTGTTTTGAAACCACTTTGAAATTGAACCCAGTGCTGGGTAAATATTGGACAGAACACATGCTGGGTTATTTTTACCTAGCTGGTTGGGTTAAATGTTTTTACCCACCATGCTGGGTTGTTTTATTTAAGTCAACTTAAGTTCTTTAAAAAGTATTATATCGCTGACATAAAATGAGCTGGAAATAATAAAAAAATCACACACAGAATTACTATAGGCAACAGCAGTAATCAAAGATGAACATTTTATTAAGCAAGAACACCCATAGACAAAATAAAGACAAATTGAATTTATTTGGGTGAATACAGCATAGTTTACAATATTACATTCATTTAAACTCGTTTAACAAGCATTTTAGAATTTTAAAAAATGTAACATTAAGTGTAAGTGTATTCAACCGTTCTCTGTAATCACTTTTTACTGAAATAGCGTTTTCACTCGTAGCTGAAAGATGGCGCGACTGACTCCAAAACCTGCCCAAAAAACAAACAGTACTGAGATTAGAGAACATATTTTAACATCAAATTAAATTAAACCCAGTATTACAATGAATAAAATCCATTTGTTATACAAAGCAAAAGCGTTTCCAGCATGAAATGCAGCTGACTGACATCTCGACCTTATGTTGCATTTCATAAAATAATATAATTTACACCACATAATTTAAAAAGACTTGTATACAAACCTTTATATCGCTGAAGAAGTGCACCAAATCGGCGGTGGCGCTGAGAACCGCTCTCTCCTGTAGAGGACTCAAACAGCCCGCGCACTGACTGTAACAGTTGGGTTGTTCATCGGAGACAAGCTCAACCCAGTGGTTTGACCCAGCAACAGAAAAACTAAAAATATTAAAAATAACCCAATAAAACAGGCATCCTCAAATCTGGCCCACTCCTGCAGAGTTTAGCTCTAACCCTAATCAAACACACCTGAGCGTGCTAATCCGAGTCTTCAAGATCATTAGAAAATCACAGGTAGGTGAGTTTGATCAGGGTTGGAGCTAAACTCTGCAGCAGATTGGCCCTCCAGGGAAAGATTTGAGGAACCCTGGAATAAAATGACCCAACAGGCTGAACTCAGCATTTGGGTTAAAAAAAAAATAACCTAGCATTTTTTTTTTTTGAGTGTAGCAGGCATTCTAAAATGCAGATGTGAAATGTGATAAAAATAGAAACTTTTGAAAAATTCCTCTATTTTATTTTATTTTTAGGATTTTAAACGGCTACATTTATCTCTTCTACAGCATAGATAAGATTTTGCAGCTTGGGTAACATTTTGATTCAAAATTAATTGGCATTATGCATGGCTTCAAATAGGTTATATCAGATGCTCCCTTGAGAGTGCTCACTTCAAATAATCTGCCCTTTGGAGTGAGTATGGCTAGTGATTTTCATTTTCAAAATGCATTTTGCCCTGTCTTTCTACACTGCTGTATGAGAGCTTGTTTCTTTACTCTGTAAACAGAGTTTGCATATCTAAGAATGCAGATCCTAGTTCACTGATCTCAGATCTCTGTCCTCCACCATTGTGCTTGACTGGAGCAGTGTGGTGCTTTTCTTGTCATTGAATGACCCGCAGGACTAAGTGCTGTGGTTAGTCACACATCAGCATGAGTGGATCACACCAGCCTGGTGTGGCCTCGAGATGGAAGAGCTGATTGAGCGCATGATGAGGTATTTAGCAATGAGGTGCCCAGAGCTGAGAGAGAGAATGATGCCTGTACTTTGAGCTCCTTAAACCTGTTTGCAATTATGTTTAAAGTGATAGGAAACCCAGACCGCCTGTTTGGACCTCCTACATGGACCTGTGAATGTTCTTGGGCGGTAAACCAATCATGGTTCGTTCTTTTAATTCAGACTGGCGTAGTCAATCCATGGCCTGTTTTTTTAATGAAAATAACACTAAACAACATATTTATTTATTTTACACATTAATTCACTTATTTAATTAGCAGAATTTTATTTCAAAATAGACACACATCTTGATGATGTGACAACAGTTTTGCATACTACGGATTCAAATGTTTGTCCTGAAACTTTCATTTTGTAAGTAATATTACAAATCACGCTAAAATGTGTGTCAGTGTTAAAATACGAGTATCTCAATCAATCATCTGTATCTATATGATACCTATAACTGTATTGTGTATTATACAGTGAATTAAAACTACAGAATTGTGAAAACTAAGCCTTTAAATATCATATTACTAAGATATATTATTGGGAGATATAGTGTGACAACTGATATTTATATACATGCTATGTCTGCTATACTGTTATAAAGATCTCATTGATTTACGATACAAACAAGCAATCAAAATCTCATCTTACTTTTTGGCCATATAAATATCAGCATTAGCACCGAGTTGCACATTTTTGCTCAGTTTGGGTCTCTGAATAAAATTCTCCTATATCTACTATATGAGCAATAAGGGCTGAAGCATCATATGATAATCAACAAAAAACAAATTTCATCTCAATAAACTGTTCCGTTTCAAGAATTTAGATTATTCAGGCTATTATTTTAAAGCATGTTTTTTTTTTTTTCTAAAAAAGGTATTCTGTACAGTACCCCATGCTGAACATAGCCACATGCCAGAGTCTTTTGGCAGACTGTGTACTGTATATTTAACTGTATATCCATTTCTATATCAATTCTAGATCAGGAATATGACTCTGAGTTCAGGTCAGGTCTCAGAAACCTTATTTTAGCTGCTAAAGAATGACCAAGTGTTGTCTCTTTATTGGTCTGTCCTATATTGGTTCATGTGATTCAGATTTTGTGACCTCATTTCTATCTCAGGACATCTGTTTCTGTCCTACCAGGTGCCTGTTTGTGCTACACTGCACTTAAAGGGACAGTTCACCCAAAAATTCCACTTCTGTTGATGTTTTTTTCACCTACATATGGGATCCAAACTGGTTTGCTATTATTATTTCTGGTGGAAGACGAAAGTAGAAGTTCAAAGTTCAGGCCATACAAGTTTCAAGCTTCAAAAAGGTCAAAAACACCAAAAAGCACATTAAAAGTAGTCCATATAACATGTATATTCCAAGTCTTCTGAAGTTATATGGTTTCATATATATATATATATATATATATATATATATATATATATATATATATATATATAGTTTTATGGTGCTTATTTGGAGTTTGATGTCAGTCACAATGAACTGTTATTAAATGGCAAGAGCTGCATTAAAAATACTTTAAAATTCTCCTTTTGTGTTCAAACAAACCACAAACACATTCAAACCTGATAGCAAAGTGGTTTGGAATGACATGAGGGCGAGTTTTCATTTTAAGGTGAATTATTCTTTGAAAGTTTGGTGGTCGTATGAGTTTCTTATGAACAGTATGTGAAACCTTGGACTAGAAGTCTCAGTGATTTAAAGTCTGAAGCCCCATCAGTGGAGGTCTGGTTTTAGTTTCCTTGTCGTGCCTCTGAGCCTAGTGTGAATCATTGTAATTGGCACAATTTAGAGTGGCATGCTGTACTTTCTGTAGAGAAATGTAAATTACTGGCAGTGAACTCCGTTTCACTTTGTACAGACACTGAAGAATGCTGCTTTACTTTCTAATAGCCCTCATTTATTTTTCTGAATTGCACAATCTGCACTATTTATTTTCATGAGGATACATGTCACCGAAGCCTGTGGAACAGAACTTTATTTGGTTTTGATAAACACAGGTTCTGATTGACTCATGAAAACATGCATCCAAGCCATCTCAGGTTTCCTTCGCTGCCTGTGATAAAGATATGGTTCTTCTAAACTACAGCTTGTTTTTGCCATAAAATACCATTTTAATACTGTAATAGAATTGGATGCATGTTTCTGATCTAATCATGTCGGTATAGTCTTGCGAAATGTTGCTCAAAGCTGTTTTTACAAAGTGTAAAATTACAGAGCATGAATAAGATTTATGAGATGAGCTGTTGTGTTATGAACAACAGGATGTCATTTAGCCTTAAGAGATAAAAATTTAATTGTCGGTATACGAGTTCTTTTACTATTGTTTACTTTTTTTTTTTTGTCAAACATTAAATGACCCCTATAAAGATAATCAAGTCAAATCTCCTTACTGACCTCTGCTGCTGAATGATACAGCTAAAATACACACACACACACACACACACACACACACACACACACACACAGTGGGTACGGAAAGTATTCAGACCCCCTTAAATTTTTCACCATTTGCTAAAATTAAGTTCTTTTTTTTTTCCTCAATGTACACACAGCACCCCATATTGACAGAAAAACACAGAATTGTTGAAATTTTTGCAGATTTATTAAAAAGAAAACTGAAATATCACATGGTCCTAAGTATTCAGACCCTTTGCTCAGTATTTAGTAGAAGCACCCTTTTGATCTGATACAGCCATGAGTCTTTTTGGGAAAGATGCAACAAGTTTTTCACACCTGGATTTGGGGATCCTCTGCCATTCCTCCTTGCAGATCCTCTCCAGTTCTGTCAGGTTGGATGGTAAACGTTGGTGGACAGCCATTTTTAGGTCTCTCCAGAGATGCTCAATTGGGTTTAAGTCAGGGCTCTGGCTGGGCCATTCAAGAATAGTCACGGAGTTGTTGTGAAGCCACTCCGTCGTTATTTTAGCTGTGTGCTTAGGGTCATTGTCTTGTTGGAAGGTAAACCTTCAGCCCAGTCTGAGGTCCTGAGCACTCTGGAAAAGGTTTTCGCCCAGGATATCCCTGTACTTGGCCGTATTCATCTTTCCCTCGATTGCAACCAGTCGTCCTGTCCCTGCAGCTGAAAAACACCCCCACAACATGATGCTGCCACCACCATGCTTCACTGTTGGGACTGTATTGGACAGGTGATGAGCAGTGCCTGGTTTTCTCCACACATACCGCTTAGAATTAAGGCCAAAAAGTTCTATCTTGGTCTTATCAGACCAGAGAATCTTATTTCTCACCATCTTGGAGTCCTCCATGCGGCCTTTCATGTGTCTTGCACTGAGGAGAGGCTTCCGTCGGGCCACTCTGCCATAAAGCCCAGACTGGTGGAGGGCTGCAGTGATGGTTGACTTTCTGCAACTTTCTCCCATCTCCCGACTGCATCTCTGGAGCTCAGCCACAGTGATCTTTGGGTTCTTCTTTACCTCTCTCACCAAGGCTCTTCTCCCCCGATAGCTCAGTTTGGCCGGACGGCCAGCTCTAGGAAGGGTTCTTGTCGTCCCAAACGTCTTCCATTTAAGGATTATGGAGGCCACTGTGCTCTTAGGAACCTTAAGTGGAGCAGAAATTTTTTTGTAACCTTGGCCAGATCTGTGCCTTGCCACAATTCTGTCTCTGAGCCCTTCAGGCAGTTCCTTTGACCTCATGATTCTCATTTGCTCTGACATGCACTGTGAGCTGTAAGGTCTTATATAGACAGGTGTGTGGTTTCCTAATCAAGTCCAATCAGTATAATCAAACACAGCTGGACTCAAATGAAGGTGTAGAACCATCTCAAGGATGATCGGAAGAAATGGACAGCACCTGAGTTAAATATATGAGTGTCACAGAAAAGGGTCTGAGTACTTAGGACCATGTGATATTTCAGTTTTTCTTTTTTAATAAATCTGCAAAAATGTCAACAATTCTGTGTTTTTCTGTCAATATGGGGTGCTGTGTGTACATTAATGAGGGGGGAAAAAAAATGAACTTAAATGATTTTAGCAAATGGCTGCAATATAATAAAGAGTGAAAAATTTAAGGGGGTCTGAATACTTTCCGTACTACTGTATATATATTACACTTTTCTCTGTATGCTCTAAAATGCCTTATTTTTTTAATTCCAATTCATACGTTTTAATGCACATAATACACAGTAATATTTAATTGTAATTTACATGCACCAGTAGAATAATATAGAGCAATAAACTGTAATATATATATTACAAGCATGTTTTAAAAAATTTATATACACTGTAAAACTAATTTTGAAGTTGTAAACAAATATTACTGGAGTATGTTTTACAACAAAATGCTAGTTCAGTCTTTCTAATTCAAAATTTCATGTTCAGTTCATTGTCACTTGCCGTTTCTTTGTAATTATTTGTGAAATTTATTAACAATTTCTTAGTAAAGTAAAACACTCTATATTTTTTTTTTTTTTTTTTTTTTTCCTCCTTTCTGGTGATTTTATGTCACCAGAAAAATAATCCCAAATACATTGTGAATATTTGATATCACCCTGTCTTCCTGTAATTCTTCTCATGCTCACACATGCAGTTTATTGTATAGAGAATCTGCAGCAATATTGTCAAGAACAAGAACAACAACATAATGTTTGTCTGTGAAGCAGAATGATCAAGGGTTTCAGCAACAGCGTGTCATGCCACCCAGCAGTCAGTCTGTTGACATGGGCAGCACTCAGTGCCTCTGCAAACACCAGCTTCAGGTTAAGAGACTTCACTCTCAACATCACATTAAGTGAGTAATTTCCTCATCCGGATCCTCCTCTTTGAAATCAAATGCTTTTAGGTTAGACGAGGGATGAGAAGAGAGAGAAATTGGAAAGCCTGTGGAGAATTTTTATTTCCCTAAATGAAAAGCAGGTGACCATCACAGAACAGAGTAAGAGGTCACAGTCTAACCCTTCATCCCTCTGAGAGAGAATGAGTGATGTTGAAGTTGTTTTATTCATGACCCCTTGAAACCATCTTATGGTGGTTTGTGGAGACATTACTCTCTTTTTGCTCACCAAGGCTGCATTTATTTGGTCAAAATTACAGTAAAACCATAATATTGTGAAATATTATTTCATTTTAAAATAACTGTTTTACTGTTTGAATATTTTTAAGATATTGTGTATTCCTGTGATGCGAAGCTGAATTTTCAGCATCGTTATTGATGTCTTCAGTGTCACATGATCCTTCAGAAGTCATTCTAATATGCTGATTTGATGCTCAAGAAACGTTTCTTATTTTTATCAATGTTGAAAACAGTTGAGCTGCTTAATATTTTTGTGGAAACTAATATATATATTTTTCATGATTCTTTTGTTAATAGAAAGTTCAAAAGAACAGTGTTTATTTGAAATAGAAATCTTGTAACATTTATAAAATTCTTTACAGTCACTTTTGATGAATTAATGCATCCTTGTTGAATACTAAACTAAACTAAAATATAAAATAAGAAATGAAATGAAACGATTCATATTGACTCCAATGGTAGCATATATTCTCGCCTTGGTCCAAAATTTTTTAAACTGCTAGAGAACACTTCTCACATTTTTTTACAATTTTACAATTTTTTTTTCCACAATCTTCAAACCTCCGGTTTCTAATTGATGCCTTCCTGTTGAGTCCCATAAATGTGTCTATAGAGCCTCATGTGTAACTCCAGCTCTCATACTATGATTAAGTGTCTATTCTCAGAGTTTAGAAGGCAATCGGTTGTCTGTGAGATATCGTAAGAGGTGACAAATAAGTAGCTCGTATTCTTGGATTGGCAGCCTTGTGTAGCTCGTGAATGATGGGATATCAGCCCGCTTTAGGAGCTTTAGATGATGCAGACCTCCAGTGACAGCTGGGACTGTGATGCCCAGAATAGTCTGTAGTTATATCATTTATATAAATTGCATGAAATGTCATCATCACTGCTGACCTAGTTGACCATTGTTGTAGAACTTTATGAATGACAAAAATTCTGATTCTGTGCAGTTCTGTGGAGTTCTAATGCACTATAAAGTCATCATTGGCAGCATGTGAATGATGGCATATCAGCCTGCTTTAGATTATATAGACTTCCAGTGACTGTTAGACAACTTTATGTTGTTTTTTGGCATTAAATGAAGAATAACTACAAGTCTGTGATGTTTTCTTTTTGGAGACTCTGCGTGGGCCTGCCTATCAGTTCTTTTGTGTTATAAAGTTCTCATAGCATAGTTCTCTTCAGCAAGTAATAGTCCACCATCCTTACTCTTGTGTTTGTATATGAAGAACAGTAGGTGGTGATGAATATATTAGTTGATTGTGAATGTAACATCAGGAAGCAAAAGTATAAAAACCTTGATGAATACCAGAGACTAAAGGACAAATTGGAAAGAATGTGACAAGTCAAGTGAACCCGGGGTAGTTCCGGCATGGTGGGGGTTCTGGGCTGTGACATCCCAACCGGAATAATGGCTTCAGCAGATCCAGGGAAAAATGACTTAATCTGGATCCTGAAGAGAGTGATCATAAGAACAGCTCAGATACTGATCTTCAAGTTCCCAGGACCAGAGACTGACAGAGGAAGACCACCCACAAACACGGGTGAAGAGGTTTTGTGACAATTTTCTGTAGGTATAGACTGATGATATCAAACAAAATTAGTCTGTTTTGAGATTTTCAGCATCGACAGTTAACTGTTCTGGATTGGCTGATTAATATCTGCAGACAACCTTTTGTGCATGTTTGGAATTTTGTTATTTATCTCCCCAATATTTGTTTGGTAATTAAGACTTTGTAGTTAATAAAATGAAATATAAGAAATAAATATAATAAAATCTAAAAATGAAAACAATAAAATGTCAGCACAAATATCATATTAGCAATGTTATATTCTGCTTGTCTTATACATATGCATATACTGTACAGTCATGGCCAAAAATATCGGCACCCTTGGTAAATATGATCAAAGAAGGCTGTGAAAATTAATCTGCATTGTTAATCCTTTTGATCTTTTATTTAAAAAAATTCACAAAAATCTAACCTTTCATTGGATAATAAGAATTTCAAATGGGGGGAAATATCATTATTAAATAAATGTTTTTCTCTAATACACATTGGCCACAATTAACAGCACCCTTTTATTCAATACTTTTTGAAACCTCCATTTGCCAGTTTAACAGCTCTAAATGTTCTCCTATAATGCCTGATGAGGTTAGAGAACACCTGACAAGAGATCAGAGACCATTCCTTCATCCAGAATCACTCCAGACCCTTTAGATTCACAGCTCCATGTTGGTGCTTCTTCTCTTCAGTTCACTCTACAGGGTTCAGGTCAGAGGACTGGAATGGCCAGCAGAAGCTTGGTTTTGTGCTCAGTGACCCATTTTTGTGTTGTTTTTGAGGTTTGTGTTTGGATTATTGTACGGTTGGAAGATCCAAACATGGCCCATTATAAGATTTCTAACAGAGTCAGTCACTTATTGATTTTTTTATTTGTTGGTATTTGATAGAATCCATGATGCCATGTGTCTAAACAAGATGTCCGGGACCTCCAGCAGAAATATAGGCCCACAACATCAAAAATACAGCAGTATATTTCATTGTACACATGGGGTACTTTTTATCCCGGTGTTCACCAAACCCATCTTGAGTGTTTGCTGCTAAAAAGCTCATTTATTAGTTTCATCTGACCATAGAAGCCAGTCCCATTTGAAGTTCCAGTCGTGTCTGATATCTGAATATGCTGGAGTTTGTTTTTGGATATTGTTAAAATTGTACATTTTAATGTTATATATGTATTAATGCATTATAGATTCTTTTTAATGTACTGCAGCGGTTCCCAATCCCAGTCTGCATATTTTCTCTTAACACACCTGATTCAGATAACCAGCTCGTTAGAAGAGAGCTACGTGCATGAACTGTGTTCCGATTGAATTGATCCCTAAACAGTGTTCATTGCTCCCTACTCTCTGAGCAGGGGAAATCCGTTGAAGTTTACTCCACTTCGGAAAATTAATTCACGGATTTGCGCTGTGCTATGTCTTCACACACAGACGAGTGTGAGATCATATGCATCTGTAAATAAAAACAATTTAAATTCATGTCTCGCACACTTTAATGCCCTTTGAATGGAACATACACTAGTTTCGAACTGAAATCATGGCGGAATATCGGGTGATGTCCACTTCGCAGGGCACTTACGGTCGAAAAATCAATTCACGTGTCTAAAAATTGTTTTTCTATATACATATTTACATATAAATATTACATATTTATACATGAGATAAATATTTCTCAGCAACAAAAATATAAATCTCAGGATTATACCATTAGAAATTCATCTGTTGTTTTTTGTGCGAAAGTGACTTAAGATGATTGAGCAGATCACATATGGTATGCTGTCTTGAAAGGTTTGCACATTATCTCTAAAAATATATTTCTGTGAGGAGAAAATGAATGAGATTCTTCCTTCTGGAGCCCTGTTGTGTGGTGTAATGTAAAGGTTTGTCTGGGACAAGGTAGACGGTCGGTGGATCTGTGCCAGCTGTCTGATGAGGTTGGACTAGATCAGTCTGTTCTGAGATGGGAACTGGTTTCCGTCTGTCATCCTCACTTCATCTCTTCTTCCTGAGGAGTCCCAGTGGGATAGACTGATCCCGGGCCACAACACTGGCCGGGCTAGACGGAGGGATCGGGGAGCAAATCCCTATACTACATAAACACACTCATCATAATAAATAAGTAAATGAATGTCTGGCCTTGAGTGCCAGTAATATAAACGTTTAGGCAACACTGATTCCTCAGATTGCTTGGACTAGGGCAGATAACGGTTAATTCGATCCAGATGGAAGGGGTTTTGTTCTACAGCGCTGTTGTATGAGGTTTGTTTGAAATGCTAAAACAACTGTAACCCTTTGACCCATGAATGTTTGGATGAAAGTGAATTGTCCCTCCATCATCAGTCGTTCATGTGTCTCTGCAGTTGAAGAGTAGGGTTTTGGAGAGAGATGGCAGCCAAGAACATGTCAGAAAAACCCGACTCACAAAGACGGGTGTAATACCTTATAGTATTTTAGTCTTATCTGTCAGGATGTGCAATATATCATTACTGTATCAGATATTGACCAATGACATTAATTAGTTAATAAATTAATTTGTTGGTTGATTTGTAGTTTTCCTGTTTTATTTAATTATTTATTTATTTATTTATTTATTTTCAGTCATTTATTGGCCAATATATTGGATACTGCATTTTTTTATCATTGTATTTCTTGAGCTAAATAAAAGCACTAAATCAAAGAGATTGCAATAGACTATCACAAAGACTTAACACTTTTTCATGGACTGTCTAACGAACATCCAAGATGTCCCTTGGACTACTATTATATAATATTGTAATATATTCACTTATAAAATACAGCCATTTATTATTTTTACATTGAATTTAAGAAGATACTACATTTATAATATGTAATTGATTAGCCATAACATGAAAGTAATTATTGGCTAGTGCAACTCTCCAAAAACTTAATGGTATTTATGAATGAATTATTCATGATATTTGTTTAAAAAATACCTTGAAAAGTATATGGAAAATATGTGAAAAAATATGGAAAGTAATATATTTTACTTGGCTTCAAGTCATTAAATCAAAACTTTATTCATTTTACTTTATTTATTTTATTACATTACATTACAAAATAGTAAAGATTTATTGTGTTGTCCATTTATTTATCGGCCATAACAGGAAAGTAATTATCATCATATTTTGCATCCCTATTTACAGCACCTGAATGATTATGTTTGACAGTCTTTTTTGATTTTTATGGCACATGGAGGAAGTTTACCAATGTTATATTACGCTTTATTTTTTTCAGTTCCCAGACTTCACTCAAAAATGCTTTGTTTGACAAATATAACCTGTTTTTTGGATGCCGTTTCCTGAGGATGTTATAGCAGAACTTGATCGGACCCATGGGTTCTCTCTTACACTTTCAATTCACCAGGTCATTTGCCTTCCCCTCAAATCAATGCAGCATCGGTCCGCGGTGCTTTAATGCTTCTCTTGTCCTCAGATGCTCTGGGGGCTCGTCCTGTGGTGAGCGAACCCCCTACGGCGCTCCGAACCCTTTAAAGGGCAAAGAGAGCGAGACGTCCTCGCTGTGTTTGTGTGGATGTGAGGTCAAAAAGAGTGGAAGGAAAGGGAGGGGGGCGAGGTCAAAGGTCAGACCCCCTTGCTGAGAAATGTTTTTGTGAGCAGAAGAATTGCAGCGTTGTGAAGGAAAACATTGTGGTGGGATGGATGGGGGTGGAAGTCCCAAAGAGGCCAGACCTCCTTAAACCAAAGTCAGGTACAGAAAGTGGGATGTTTCAAGGTGTGTTGAAGGTAGCAAGCAGGTTGTGTACTTCCAGGCGGTCTTGAGATGAGTGGGAATGCTGATGGACTGCTTTCCTCCAGGTATTACAGATTTTATATTCTTGAACAGACAGCAGTCATGGTTGAGGTGGTGCCAAGAAAGGGATAGCAGGTAGTTTGATGGTGTCAACCGCCAAATCAGAAGCCAACTAATCTCTTCACCCAATTCCAAATACTGAATTTTGTTACGAACAAGGGGTATAATCACTGGAGAAGATCCAGATCTTCAGTTCACGGTTTTGGTAACATGTTCCAGAAATTGAAGGCTTTGTGTATGGTTCTTGACGGGACGTGTCAAGGAACCTCTGGGTCATTCTACAGAAACGTCCACTTTTCTGTCCCTAGACTTTAAAGAAATATTACAATTGAAATACACATTAGGGTTACAATTTTTTTATATTTTAAAATGAAACAATGTTATTTGAACAATTGCACCTTCCTGAGCCATCAATGTGGCATTATTATTATTTTTTTTTATTAATTATATAGATTTCCAAGCACCACAAAACTGCTTGTCCCCACAGCCATGTACAGCAGGCAAGTGCTTTATTTTGAGGTCAAAAACAGGATTTTCTTCCATTTTAAAATACAAAAGTCTATTCATAACTACCAAATATATGATATAAATGGCATAATAAAACAAAATGCCAAAAAAAATTATAAAATATATAATGAAAATAGTGGTCCCCTGGAGTTGTCGCTTAACAAAAGTCTTTTATTTTGGAATTAAAAAGTCACACTGATGACATCACTCGACTTCCTCCTTCCTATTTTCTAAACATCTATGAAAAAAGGCCCATGTATAGTCCACTGTTTCTTTTCAGTTATGAGAAATTTTCTCATTTATCTCATGATTTCATATGAAGCTTTTAGTTGATGTCACTGGTGTGACCTATTTATTGTTAGGGAAATGTAAAAAAAAACTATAATACAAATGGATTAAACTACTTAATTTAGTGAGTATACCATGACTGACAACATGTGGCTTGATACCTTGCAGCAGACATTTTGTAAAATGCATTTTTTTTCATGAAAATTGTCACTGGTGTTACCTTCCTTATGGATAACACCAGTGACGATCAGTATATCAGGCCTAATGTATGTCACTGGTGTTACTGTCACTGGTGTTACTGTGCTGTGTTACTGTACTGTTTTTGTCTGTCACATTAAATAAATAAAACATAATCTCCTTATTTCTTGCATTTTCATTATTTTTCTGTAACTCTGACTACATGTGCTGAATTTTTTTTTTTTAGAAATAATATTTCATAACTTTTAATATTGCTAAAGAAGGTAACACCAGTGACAAAAAAAATGATACATGTGGTCTTGAAATAATTGCACAAAAAAGCTAAAAAAAAATATATAATTAAGGTGTCATTTATATGTATTCATAAAGTCAAAAGGTAATCTAATAATGTGGTCTAAGTTTAAATGTAAAAAAGAAATAAAAATTAAGACATTTTGCCATACCAAAAGTGGACGTTTCTGTAGAATGACCCCTCTCAGTGTCATTGTGTACAGTTAATCAATGGTCAATTGCTGCATGATAATCAAACTCAGCACTGACTTTTCCAAACGACCTAATGATGTGAAATTGAGATTGGCCAAAACATTAAGGTTTCCTAGCCAGAAATCAGTGTTATGGACTGGTAATGGACTAATGGGTCTTGTACTGTACAAATAAGTCTGTTTTGGATCGTTACTAGGGTATTCTAGGCGGTTGCTGGTCAAAACCATAAGGCCTATCGCTTAGAAATCAATATCATTAATGTCTACTGCACTGTTTGTGCTAAAATTGGCAAAAATGGTACCTTTATGGGTAAAACAGCTTGTCACTGGGGCAGTACCAACAAAGGGACACCACCTTTACCCTAAAGCAGTGGTCTCAAACCTAATTCCTGGAGGGTCACAGCTCTGCAGAGTTTAGCTCCAACCAGCTCTAAATCACACCTGCTTGGAAGTTTCTAGTAATCCTGAAGACCTTGGTTAGCTGGATCAGGTGTGTTTGATTAGGGTTGGAGCTAAACTGTACAGAGATGTGATCCTCCAGGAATTGAGTTTGAGACCATTTTATTTTATTTTATTAAAAAAATATATTTTATTTTAGAGTTATGATATTGGTAATTTATATAACATAATATGAAATAATTATTGGCCAGTATTTCAATATCAGAATTAAAAAAAAAAAAAAAAAAACGTAATGGTACTAAAAAACATAAAATATTATGAAAATATGAAAAAAGGAAAATAATTTATTTACATTTTTATTTGGTTACACCACAAGTCATTAAACTTATTTTATTTTATTTTCCAAAGTATTACAGATTTATATCAGCCAATTTTAATGTATTGACTGGAATTTAAATATTTTGCATCCCTACTTAAAACCCCTTATCTGAATGATTTTGATTTTAAATTTTGGAACATCTTAACCTGTATAACACATTTTGGCTTTTTCGAGAGACATATACATTGGGGGAAAAGCAAAAACACCCTTGCAACCATATAGCAACACGTCCCAGCAATATTTGGTCAGTAAAATATCACAGAAGCGTGGCTTTTGACTGTTTAGGTAAATGGATGGAGGCCCAGTGTTGGACACACACATCTTATCCTGGCAATGGAGATGGGTTTTTCCAATATGTGGACTAACTTCAGCATTGTGGAGGCATGTTTTACATGGATTAACAACACTCGCACATTTCCCGCTCCTTGGGTTCATTTATAGGTGAAGATGTTGTGTTTTTGCATTGGTATGGTTGTTTGAGGGAGTGATTGATGTATCAAGTAAACACAAGAGGGTGGATTTTAAGTGTTTGTGTGTGCTTTTAAAGGATTTATGAGCAGACTTTAGGGTGAGCGTATTTGTAGAAGGTTAATTTTAAGGGTGACTGTGAGTGTATGTGTGGGTTTTGGAGATTTATGCTAAGCCCTTGTGTTGAGCATAGTATGTTGAGGCAGATATATGAGAATGAGTAATGTTTATCAGGGCTAAATGATTGGACAGGGAGAATGAAATAACGTCACTTGGAGGCTCTTTTTGAGAGCTTTAGTGAGCAAATCAAACAGACTGTATCTGAAATCACATAAGTGCCATAGCATTTGCTATATAGGTAACAAGTGAAATAAACGACTGAATGATTTCAAACTCTGCGATTGAAGCACTGACTTACTAATTTTCTATACTGCGTATGAAGGCAAAAAAAGAAGAAAAATTAGGTTTCAGCAAATAAATCAGGCTGATTATGTGTATAAAGTTTGTTTCTTTCTTTCTTTCTTTCTCTCTTTCTCTCTCTCTCTCTCTCTCTCTCTCTCTCTCTCTCTCTCAAAACTTAATAAATTATTAGGATGTGCATGCATACATGCTTTCAAGGTGTAAGGAAAATATGAAAATAAAATATAGAAATCATTACTTGGTCATGGCCACAAGTCATGATTTTAAAACCTTTCTTGAAATTAACATAAAAGTTTATCAAAAACAAATGAAACCATCATGAATAAAAAGAGTACATATTTATGGACTTGAAACATTTTTAAACTAGATTTGTCCTTTTTTAATCATGTCTTTTAATCACCCAGAGTATAAAGATATACAGGAAGTTGTTCACTAAGAAATAAGAGAAAGGTCCACAGAATGGCTAACACTGAGTATAGTGCACAATATTGGGAGTGATTTGGGACACTGTGTGTCTCTGTTTCTGTCTGCAGACGGAACCGTCTTTGTAAAGTGACTGTGTACATTAGGAATGTGTGTGCGCGTTAGAGACGGGCCTGCTGGGGCTCTGCGCTCTGATCCGCTGTAGCATGCTGCTTTTAAGAGGAGGCGTTTAAGTAACCACTGCTGTAATTTAACATCACTTAAGGGCAGATCTGAATACCCTGGAATGACTTCATTCACATTGTTAATTTACAGATTAAACGCTAAGAGGATTGTAGGTGAATGGCTGTATTTACCACGCCTCACCGGACGCCTACAGACACTTTCCCATGACGCTTGGCAGGGTTTTCACATAGAGAGACCAATGCTTTCTATACTGTACTAGGACATAAAACCTGAAGCCTTAACAAATGACCCTACGTTTGTTGAGTAACAGCCTCATATTTCAGCCCCATTCTAAAAACTATATGAATGTTGTTGCATTGTTACACTGTAATGCTCAAACCAAACAGCTGTGTTTGAAATAACTTGTTACCATAATGCCCTTCTAAATCTGCAGTCTGTTTCTTTTCCTTACTCTTTGTGCACATTGTAATTATTTTTCATTTTTTTGACTGACAAAATACTTTTTTTTATTTTTACATTTTTGTTTTAATTAAAAGTGCAAAATATTATATATTAAGATGATAACAGGGTGCCACTTGCTAAATTAAATATGCAACTTGATAGTCATGTTATAATGCCGCATACTACTATTTGAAAAAAAAAAAAAAAAAATATAATATTTCAAGTAGTAGTATGCATTAATATAAATGTTATAATAATAATAATGTTAATAAATAACATGTAAATATAATGTCTATATAAGAATATTTTAATAGTATATTATACTATTATAATTGAACTCTTTTCAGTAATATATTATATATAATATACTTAAGCTATTTTTAATATTATAATATAAAATAATAATAATAACAATAATATGTATTATTAAAAGGCTAAATAAGCTATTTTTAATACACTACATTGTACATTATATTACTTAATTACTTCATATTAATTATTGTATGTAAATAGCTTAACTTGTATGCAATTATGCAATATCTTTGAAATATGCATATTGAAAATAAATTAATTACACTTGTAAATATAAAATGTTTGTTTTTATTGATGAATATAAACACACACACACACACGTCTGGTTTGCTATCCTTGTGGGGACTCTCCATAGGCGTAATGGTTTTTATACTGTACAAACTGTATGTGCTATTGCCCTACACCAACCCTACACCTAACCCTACCCCTTACAGGAAACTTTGTGCATTTTTAGATTTTCAAAAAAACATTTTTTTTTAAGCCTTTTGAATTACGGGGACATAGGCAGTGTCCTCATAAACCACCTTCAAATTGTAATACCTCTGTCATACCCATGTCATTAAACAAATTTGTGCCCCTGTAAATCACAAATCCCCCTCCCCCCACACACACTTTAAGAATTTGAAGAACTTGCTTAATACTCTGAATATACTGCGATTATTAATAAGTATTCTATTTCATTCTAAATATAGCTAACATCTAGCTTGCATAGTTTGACTATATGTCTAATTCAGTGACATTCAGACATTTTTAAGTGTGACTTAAGTGTGCAAATACTTTTGAGACTCATGCTTGCTTCTCTCCTGAGCAGAGTGAGTTTATGATGGAAACACACCTCCTTTCCTGCCTCAGCGGTGATGGCCATGTGCCCAGTCTGTGTCTGGTTGAGCTGAAAGGATGGAGAGAAAGTGAATGTGTGTCAGAACCAGTGAGAGTCAGAATGAAAAGAGGGGTCTGGACCTGCTGGATGAAGCTTTCAGTAACTAAATGAGGGCGTATTAGCAGGCACATTTATACGTATGGCTTAGTTAAAGAAATAGTTCACTTAGAAATCAGCTTCATATTGTATTCCATGGAACAGCACTTCCTGTTTGTGTCGCGCCCCGCTGCAGCTCTGTGAGAATAGAATGTTATCTTTCTCCTCCAGCTCCTCCAGGACACTTCTTCCCTTGCGTCAAGTTCAAAGAAAGCCATCAAAGAGAATCACAGGTGGCTTAACAGCAGCGTCTCTCTCTCACACACACCACCATCTGGAATCATTGTTGTCCTGTAGTAACCGCAACTGAGACCAGGTGCTGCTGAAGCTCATAGTAGTACACTTGTGGGAAAAACTTTCTGTAGAGGAGAGTCTGACACACCAGAGGTGACAGCCACAACTAAGGCTGGTATTTATTCTATGTTCACAATGATTTTGAAGATGATAATAAAATAAAAAATTGTTACACAATTACCTTTTATTGACTATTTAGTTCCCCATTGGAACAACACAAAAAAACTGAGAAGAAAAATGCACTGGACAAAATTATTGGCACCCTTAACTTAATATTTGGTAGCACCCCCTTTGGAAAAAATAACTGAAGTCAATCGCTTCCTGTAACCATGAATGAGTTCCTTGCACCTCTCTAATGGAATTTTGGACCACTCTTCTTTTGCAAACTGCTCCAGGTCATTCAGATTTGAAGGATGCCTTCTCCTAACTGCTGTTTTGAGATCTCTCCACAGATGTTCTATTCAGATCTAGACTCATTGCTGGCCATTTCAGAACTCTCCAGTGCTTTTTGTAACCATTTCTAAGTGCTTTTGAAGTGTTTCGGGTCATTGTCCTGCTGGAAGACCCATGACCTCTGGTGGAGACGTAGCTTTCTGACACTGGCCACTATTTTGCGCCCCAAAATTCTTTGGTAATCATCAGATTTCATGATACCGTTCACACAGTCAAGGCATCCAATGCCAGAAGCAGCAAAGCAACCCCAAAACATCTTTGAACCTCCACCATGTTTGACTGTAGGGACTGTGTTCTTTTCTTTGAAGGCCTCATTTCTTTTTCTGTAAACATGATGTCCTTTACCAAAAAGCTCTACTTGTCTCATCTGTCCACAGTACGTTCTCCCAGAAGGATTGTGGTTTTGTCACATAAGTTTTGGCAAACTCCAGTCTCTTTTTATGCCTTTGTGTCAGCAGTGGTATCCTCCTGGGTCTCCTACCATAGTGTCCCTTTTCATTCAGATGGTGACAGATAGTGCGAGCTGACACTGTTGCACCCTGTGTATGCAGATCAGCTTGAATTTGTTTGGAAGTTAATCGGGGGTCTTTATCCACAATTCGAACAATCCTTCGTTGCAATTTTTCATTAATTTTCTTCTGTCCACGTCCAGAGAGGTTAGCTACAGTGCCATAGGCTGTAAACCTCTTGATGATATTGCACACAGTGGACACAGGAACATTAAGATCTCTGGAGATGGACTTGTAGCCTTGAGATTGTCCATGTTTTTCCACAATTTTTTCTCTCAAATCCACAGACAACTCTTTACACTTCTTTCTTTTCTCCATGCTCAGTGTGACACACAACACAAAGGTTGAGTCAAAATTTTAACTGGTTGAAAGTGTGATTACTATATTGCCCACACCTGTTACTTGCCACAAGTGTGTCTAAATACATATTACTGGAGCATCACATGCTTGAAAAGCAATTATTTGTTACAATTTTGGCAAGTACATTTTTGAGTTCTGTGTTAAATTTTATCAAGTTTTTTGTGTTGTTGCAGTGCAAACAAAAACTAAGCATGTGAAAACCAAAACATTTGCAAATGGAATAATTTTCTGAGAGAAGTGTTGCATTTTCTGACAGAATTGCAAGGGTGCTGATATCTTTTGCCATGACTCTGTGTGTGTGTGTGTATATGTGTATACATACATACATGCATACATAATATAGCATGTTCCGAAAGAAAGGGCCTGATCTTGATGTAATGTTGACCTGATCTTGATGTAATGTTGACCTGATCTAATGTTGTATAAAGCAAATCTGCAGGACCAGGCAGTTTTAGCAATGTGGTTTATGAAATTCAGCTGATCACCAATCACAACTCCCACTTTCCTGGCTGTCCTTGAAGGACTTATGATTGATTGCACCTAGTTGGATGGTGAAATTGTGATGAAGTGATGGTTTTGCTGAAACCACAAGCAGTTCTGTCTTGGCAAGGTTGAGTTGAAGGTGATGGTCCTTCATTCAGCAAGAAATGCATGTTAGACACGCTGAGATGCGAGCAGCTATCGTTGGATCATCAGGATGGAATGAGAGGTAGAGTTGTGTGTCATCAGCATAGCAGTGATTTGAAAAGCCATGTGTCTGAAAGACAGAACCTATTGTGATGCCATGTAGACAGAGAAGAGAAGCGGCACAAGAACTGAGCCCTGAGGCATCCCAGTAGCTAGATGTTGTGACTTGGACACCTCACCCCTCCAAGATACCTTGAAGGACCTATCTGAGAGGTAAGACTCAAACCACTGGAGTGCAGTTCCTGAGATGCCCTTTGCCAATAGGGTTGACAGGAGGAGCTTGAGGTTTACCAATTACATATAGTGTATATTGGTAGAGTTGTTTTTAGGTGCATTTTATGTGCATTTATATTGTCTTTGTACTTGCAGATTTATTTTCACTTTAAAAAGTTGACACATTTGAAAGGATGAAAAATATTAAAATGTTTATTTAGTGATATGGCCCTATAGACAGAGCTATCATTGTCTGATCACCTGTTGCTTCGCCTCTGAAACTCTTAAAATCAGTCACGAAAAGACTGGTCTGCATGCTGCTGTCTGGAGCACATCATGCCCTGCTCCATCTGTGTGGTGATCCGCCCCACCTCTTCCTCTCTCTGGGGTGAGAGGCTGTATTGTCTGCTGTATGGATTGGTCGTCTGAATGAGGCTGAGTGCCTTTCCCAGGGGCTTAGCGTCTCGGCGAGGGGGCTGTGTATACAGTTACGCAGGCCATGGGAGATGATGTGTGCCCTGCTTCGGGTGTTTGGCCTTTGTGCCCATCTGAGAGAGTGAGATGGGCCATTTGAAAGGCTGGCAGTGTTTGGGGTGATAGGATTGGGTAATTAGTAACCCCATGTGTTTCAATAGACTGTGGAAGGTTAGCCAGCCCTCCCCATGATTCCTGCATCCCCAGCCACAATGTTCCTCAACAATAACCCATATCCTAGAGCAGCCGCATTGTCCTGAAACAATTGCGTAACAGCAGAGCCTGGCCATATTGTTTTGGGGGTATGTTTACGTATGTATTTTCAGAGTAAACAAGGGAGTATAAGTAAATGAGTTATGTTTGTGGGCCAAGATTCTTTCTGTCAGTGTTTCTCAGTCTAATTCAGTTCAGCCTCCTGTAGTTGTGAATAAAAGCTCACGGGGTCCTGTCTCACTGTCAGGAGCGCAGACTACTCTCATTCTCTGCTCTCATGAGTTCAGATTGAGACATTTTCCTGTCTGGCCTTTTGCACTCTCTTTTTACGTGTCCCGTGGCTCAATCAGTTTATGTACGCCAGTACAGAATGTGCAAAATGTGTCAATGTGAGAGGGTGTTTTGAGTTCAGATAAAAAGTGTTTTGATTTCAGATTAGTTCACCCAAAGTGAACATTTGGGCATTATTTACTCACCCTCAGATTGTTCCAAACATTTTTTTCTTCCTGTCATTTGTTGCATTGAAATTGACCATTTCTTGATGGCACATCATTTGAGTGCTTCAGCAGAGGGGAAGATTTATAGTGAATTTTCCCTTTAATACAGTACCAAGTATTATAGAGGCTCTTATTTTCAATATTGATACCAGTAAGTAGGCGCTTTTAGCCTTGAGGGCAGTGCGACAACATATCGTTTACCGTTGTGCTATGGGCATCCTGAGTTCGAATCCCGGCTCGAGGACCTTTCCTGATCCTGCCCCCTCTCTCTCCCACATAACTTCCTGTCACTTCTATACTGTCCTATACTAGTAAAAAAAAAATATTGATACCAGTACTATTGAGTAATGATAATTTCGTTTACGAAAACTGACGAAAAATGTTCATTGACAAGCTTTTTTCCCATGACTAAGACGAGACTAAGACGAGATGACAAGGTCAATAAACGATAACTATGACTATATTTCAAGATGCAATTTCATTGACGAAATAAGACGAGACTAAAATGTATTCAAACAAAATAAAAACTTTACCAAAAACCTTTTTATTTTCGTCAAAATAGGAGACAAAATGTTATTGCGGACTGCTGTACACTCCTCTAAACAAGCTTTCATGTGTGCAGTTGCCAGATATCAAGAGCTCAAATGCCCGAATCAGAGCTTCGCTGTTACAAGGATACATTCTCTTCCCAGTGTTTTACTTATTTTAAGCAATCTGGCAACCCGCTCATTGCGGAAGCGCCGCCGCCGATGATCTGAAAACATCGACAAACACGCTGGAGTTTAGCGATCTTAATGAAAGTGTCTCAGCCGGTCTGTGTTCTGTCATGAGATCTCGACTGTATTGTTTACGATTGTGGTTGCTGAATATATGCACCGCTGTTGTTTTAATAGAGCAATGGGCTATTGCAATTGGAATTAGTGGAATTACTAGGAATTTTACTTTTATAATATTTTTCGTTTGTTTTACCTGTTTTCATAATGTACATACAAAGAGTGTATAAGTCTTTGGTATTAATATATAATAAAAAGCCTATAATTAAATCAGTACACTAGATGAGGTAAAATAAACCATGTAGGCCTATGAGTCCACATTCTATCGATATGTGCTTACTGGTGAAAGTGCAATAGGCCTACCTGAAATGCAAAAATAAATTTCTCAAATGACAACAATTATTACAAATATAATTTTGAGCAATTTTTTTTTTTTTTTTTATCAGTTTAACCATTATACATCATGACTTCATTGACTGACTAAAATCTGACTAAAATGCTCATGCATTTCGTTGCCTAATCCTTGACTAAACAAAAACAGGACAAGGTTGACTAAATATGATAACTAAAATAATAATAATAATACATTTATTTTATATAGCGCCTTTAAAAGTTGCTTTCTCAAAGTACTCAAAGTACATTTGACTAAGACTAAATTACAAATGGCTGCCAAAATTAATACTGCTCTAGGTCTACGGTTAATTAATAATAATCTTATTGTTAAAATGTCAAGTTTTCTTTGACTAAAACTAGACTAAAATGTTGAGACTTTTAGTTGACTAAAACTTGACTAAAACTAAATAGGATAAGGTTGACTAAATATGATAAAAACTAACAAGGACATTTAACACGGGACTAAGACTAAAATTGAAAATGGCTGTCAATTATCACTACCATTTAGTGGAAAGTGTTTTTATTTTTTTAAACATTTATGGCAAGTTATTTAACATTTAAAAAGTCATTATTAACGTACAGTAGCTGATATGGACTATCTATCTATTATTATTATTAGTAGTAGTATTATTATTATTATTATTAGTATTAGTAGTAGTAATATTATTAGTGTTTAATTTATTATCAATTATAGAACATAATGTAGTATTATTATTATTATTATTATTATTAATAAGTAATTGTTAATAAATAAATAAAATAATAAACATTATTATTTACAAAAACTGCAACAACAATATGTCTTTATTTATTTATTTTTAGATAAATGGCAGATAAATATTTCACTACTGGACGACTCTCTTTCTTTTTGAATCCAGTGTTCAGAGGAGTGGATGGAGAAATAGTTCCTCTCCTACGCAGCTATTTGCTAACATGGTTCATTTTTTTTCCCCCACCTCGTAGCTTAAGATACAGTTTCTTTTTCATTATGTTTTGTTTCTCTTCCAGCATCGGTGTCAGTCTGTAGTATTGACATTTCAGTACTGTATGGCTGCAGATGTTTTGGCATATAACAAACAAATCACATGGATTACTTCTTTGGCGCTGTTATGCTGATTTTTGGTTCTTGAAAGTGAAAAATTTTCAAAAATTCTCATTTGGTTTTCCACAAAATCATAGAAACAACATGCAGATTTGAAACAACAGGATGGTGAGTAAATGGTGAACATTGGATGAACATTGTCTTTAATAGTTGTTTTAATTTAAAATTGAGCTGTACATACAAGCAGTTGACAGACTGCAGTCTGTATAGTATCTGTATGTGTAGATTGTGTATCATCCAGTATCTGTTAAAGACTCACGGATCTCAGACTGGGGCTCCTGCCCGGTGCATTGATTGTTTTTGGCTAATTAGATTAGTCTAATCACATTAAGTTGGTGCCGAGGCGCGTCCTGACGGAGGAATAGAAATGAGACTGTGTCATTGTTGGCACATAGCCGTCAATGTCACACCGTCCCATGGAGTTTCATTCTTCAGATAAACCATCTTTGTTCGGCTTGTCCAGAGCATCTCTTGGGAGAAGACTGCAAGAAATTAACCCTCAAGCATGACTACCGCGTTGCTTTCCATTGAGGATCATAAAGACGATAAAAATGTTACAGAATTGAGCTTATCTGGCATTATAATGTTTATAGAGTTGGTACAGATTCAGTAGATGTCTTGTTTAATGTGGCATCAAACCTTTGAGAATTAGACTAGGATTTCCTGAACTAGTCGGAGTCTATAAATCCAGATGTCGACTTATATTAGTGCATCGAGGCGGTCTGTCTTGTACAGTCATTTCCTTCATATACAATAGTTCTGATCTACTACATGGAATTTCCTCATGCAGCAATTGATGTCTGCAAGGCTCCGCCCCCTTAGTTACTGTTGCTCAGTCTGACAAACGTTACAGAATGAAGACACTTGGGAGTTTGTTGTCCAAATGTCAGAAAACACTGGCCAGCACGTGTGCCAGCTGAACTGTGCTGCTCCGTCAGCATCTCAATATATGAGACACGTGGCATATCAGATCCCTGCCAAGCTAGACTGGCAGACGTAGGGAAGACCCACCTACATGGTGCTCAAATCTGCTGAAACTGCAGGGAAATTCAGTTGCACACCATTAAGTTTCATAGAAAACTTATTTTTTAAAACAAATTATTTTAATAAAATTTAATACATTTTAACTACATTTAATTTTAATCTAATTATTTTAGATATTGCACCCGTTAATTATTTTCTGTAATGATTTATCCTGTACAATCCAGTATTTTCCTTCACAAACATTTATGCATTTTATGTTATCCTTTGAGTGTAGCAGTGTTATTTTAGTATCATCAGATACTGTTATAGTTTTTATTTTATTAATATTGAAGTTTTTATTCATATTTTTAGTTTAAAAAAATATTTTCTGTTTTTCATTTTAATTTTTGTTCAAGGTTTAGGAATTATGTTGTATTTTCATTTTTAATTAAAAAAAATATATATTTCTATAATATTTCATTTTTCAGTTTATTTTAGATTATTAAATCAGTTTTTCAGTTTATTTTAGATTATTAAATAAAAAATCAGAAATGCTTTGGCAACTAGCCGAAATTAAGATGTTTTTAATTTATTTCAGCTAAAACATATTTCATTTTTATTTGTCTGTGTGTGTGTGTAGTTTTAGTTTCAGGTAAGTATAAGTACCCTGGACTGTACTGCTATTTTTCAGTTTTTTTTTTTTTTTTCCTCCAGTCATGTAAAGTCTTGCTGACTTGTTGTACAACATTGTTTTTAGGGCATTTTAGGTTGGTTTCACAGTCGATCTAAATGCACTACGTACATAAGTAAATCCCCTTGAAGTGAAGTCACAAGTTAAATCATCATAGACATCCGTTACCAATCATCATCATGCACGTTATCAACAAATTAATTTGAGTTCTTTACAACCCTCTTGCTCTTATCTCTTGCTTGAACATTAAATCCAGGCAGGAAAAAGAAACGTCAGACATCATTATGGAAATCGAAAACATGGAGGCCTGAAACAGGGGGTCTGTTGAGGGGAGCACAGCCCATCTGAGCCTGTCAGATCCAAATGTGCGGTTCCAGCTTACATAACACACCTGCAGCGGCCCAAATCCTGTCCATGTCTCTCTTGTTTTTGGATGGCCCCGCTCTCCCCTCTCAGCTCCTACTGAGGGTGAAGCGCAGGGTGCCTCAGTCATACCTAAACGCAGCTGCACCATTCCCAAATAAGGCTCTGTGTTTCATTGAGAATGCTCTGGGTTGCATTTTCACTTTAGACAAAAAAGAACAAGTCGATCTCGATATTTTGTTTGTCTTTAGATAAGCTGCTTCTTTTGTACATGTGCACACTTAGAAGAATAGAAATATACATGTAAAATACTTGAATATATTAGGCACTGTGAGAGATAACACAACTATTGCTAGACATGTCGGTGGGTAACAAATCAGCATATTAGAATGATTTCTGAAGGATCATGTGACACTGAAGACGAGTAATGATGCTGAAAATTTGCCATCACAGAAATAAATTACTTTTCAATATATATCACAGTAGTAAAGCCTTAGTGAGTGTAAGAGAATTAAATCAAGCAGTAAAAATCATCGATCATTTATTTATTGTGCTTTTATGGCCATTAATTTATAAAATAGACATTTTATTTTTTTGTGCTTTTTATGCTTGATGAATTGGTTCAAACTGTCCATTTTGGTTCGTTGATTCAAAACTTTGATTCAGTGTTTTGTTTTGTCATGACTTAAATGCGTTTACAGAACATATTTTTCATATATTACAATGTTTTATTATTGTTTATATTGCTGCATATTGCTCAGTTATATTGCTGCAAAATATTAAATATTATTCTCTCTTGTGTTTATGTAGTGTGGAAACATGCATTGATTATTTTAAATTTTTACTGTATTTTAATTCTTGCATTAGACTTCATTGGCTGTTTGTTTGATATGATGGTTCCTTTGATTGGTCAAGAAAATATTCTTTTTCTTTTTTTTTTGTATCGTCCTGCTGTAGTTGTATGCAGTAAGAGTCCTTGTCATGTCTCTATAACATCCCTTGTTTCTTTTCCACTGCAGCCTGAAGAGTTTGAAGCTGTCCACTCCCACACCTTCCGGCTGAAGACGTTCAAGAAGGGGAAGCACTGCGGCGTGTGCAAGCAGACTGTAAACAATGAGGGGCTCATCTGCAGAGGTCAGTCCGGGGAAGGGTGGACCGCCTGGGGGGTGTCTTCCACTTGGGACATCTGCCCGTCCCAGCATCTGATGAGAGCTAATGGATAAAGGTTGCGATGTTTGTGAGGGGTGGCAGCTGCTCCCACTGACCAGTCAGTCTGTCCCGCTAATGAAATATAATCATTAACCCGATTAGGCCACTGAGAGAGAATGTGTGGTGTTACAGACAGGGCTTGTACTGCTGAACGCCTGCAATGGCTGCTGGAAATTACATCACCGCTTGATGGTTCCCATTACGACAGGATGGTTGGGACAGATATTCACCTGATCTGTTGGTTTGGTTACCAACATACTTCAAAATATCTTTCTTTTTGCATGGAAGAAAGAAAGTAATGCACATTTGGAATGACATGAGGGTTTAATTATTTTAATGAGTTAATTATGACATAATTTTCATTTTTGGGTGGAGTATCCCTTTAAAGTAATCAAACTGCATCATACAATGTGTATTAAGTACATTTAAATGGGTGAATATTAGCCCAAAACGATGGATTCTTTTCAAATTCGATCATGTTCAGAAACACAGATGTTTAGTGTATATTGCATAATGTTTAAATGAATGACACCATAAGCAAAATAATGATGTGATATAGTGATGATTCGTATGTTAGTATAGTACAATAATGATGATTTCTACAACCAAAGCCTTGCTTTAGAATTAAAAAAACAAACAAAAAAATTGTCAGGAAAATATAAGATATTCTGTTCAAATGTGGATGTAAGGGTTATTGATCTTGATCTTGAAATATTCTGAATAATCATATCATTATTTTAATTAATTGCATGAATCACTAGTTTTTTATTTTATTTTTATGGAATGTAAATGTATGCTCATAGTGGGTCAAAGGTCATGCTAAAAAGCATTCAAGCTTACAAATACAGTATGAAGGCAGTATTCATCCAAACCAGATCGCCATTTCTCCAGTGCACCGCTTTATTATCATCTGTTACATAAAACTGAGCAGTGCCAGCAGAAACTCGGGTATCAAGAAGAGATTTGCAGTTAAACTTTTGTCAGTGCCAATAACTGCAAAAGCTCTGGCAGGATAAGATACCTCTGATGCTCACCGACAGCAACAACATGTCCTGCACATGACATGGCATGTTTCAGGTTCAATACACATTAAAGTTTAAATTTAAAATAAAAAGAGACTTTAAGCAACAACTTTCAGGCAAAAATTGAGCAATCTCCAGGTGCTTTCAGTTGAGAGAATCACTATTTTGCTGTAGTCAATCTATGACAGATTAGGTAAATGTTATATTTTGTGTAGCATCGTAGTTGTCTTTAGTGGCTAGTTTTTATCAGTAGTATTTTAATTGAATATATTTTGTAAATATTCATTTTTTAATAATGTATGTTAAAATATGTGCTGTTTATTTTCCAGCTCTTCTTTTACTGTATTAAGTGAAGTTTTTCCGTATTAGAATGATTGAATTGTCTGGTACGCTGTCTCTGTATGTTATTTGCTGATTTTTGTGTTTATTGGATGTGGCAGTTGACTCTTTTTTTCTTTCATTAACTTTACAGTCCCATCTGCAGCTGTTTCTTAAAACACCCATTTTTGAGCCTTGTAAATTTTAGCAACAGTCCTGATCAAACAAGGACAGTAAGTGATTCTATCACATTAGTCTCATGCCAACTATAGATTTTTATGGTTGGCTATAAAAAAAAAAAGAAAAGAAAAAAATCCATACTTTAGACAAGCAAGTTGTCATGGGAATTTATTAGCCTTGAGTGATGTCTATATCAGCCTTGTTTGATGTATTTCTGTGTTCACATCTGAAGTTGGTGTTACACTTTTCAAAGCCATTAGCACTTGAGTCTTTAATTGTGCTGATCATCTTGGGTAATGATTTCCATTCAGAATGATATATCTGTCATTGTCACGTGTCTCCAGGGAGTGTGTCCCATCTGAGTGGTATTGAGTCATTATTGAGTTCAAGACAGTTAAGACTATTAGCTGATTGTTTGAGCTGTTAACCTGCTGCTTTCTCCAGTGCGTGTCCATCACAACACAAAGGACCGAGTCCTCTTAGTGACCCCTGATAGCTGAGGGCTTTGAGATGGAAAGTACAGGACAGAGGTTTATGGGACCCTTTGTGGCTGGATTGGCAAATGGGATGCTTTGAATGGGCGTCAAGTGAAAGAACAAAACTTCACTAAACGTTATTTGTAGCAGGGTTTCTAGCCAATAATCTCAATAATCTTTATGCGTTGTTACATTTTATATGATATGATTTCAAATTCTGTCAGCTTTATAGCGGAATTAAATTAATATCGTTTTGGCGCTCTTTAGATCGGTGCTGTCGCCTCAAGCGAAAGCGCGCGCAGGGCGCGTGAAACTATAATCTAACTAAACATTAATGAACATCAGAAGGTACGTTGACAGAAACCCTACAACTTATTGAAATGTTTCATGTCTCATTTAATCGCTCAATGAATGTTTCAAACGCGAAAAGACGTCAATAAAACCGCTTGCAAACAATGTCACGTAACGTTACATTTACCTCAGGAAAGCCATTCGATGTTCATAGCTCGCTAATAAGCTAGATAAAGAGCATTTTGCTAAATGTATGCAGTATATTACATAATTTTACTCAAGTTGTCTTGATGAATGTTTGAATAAATCTGTTATGAGAACGTTTATTACCGCCACTATTTAAATGTTTATATTTCAACGAATTGGAGTAGAAAAACATTTAAAAGTTTATATAAAACTACTTTATGTGCAATTTAAACGTGTAAATGCAATTGCATTTTTATCTGAGTGTTGATTTATTACCTGACTGATTAACTTTTATTATTATAAACTTTATTTTCGGTTTTGATTTTCTGCTAAACTTTTTGAACCTCATTTGTGTATCATCAGTATGTGCAGTATATGTAGGCTAAGGCTATATTTTTACTGTCAGTATGAACATCCCTAAGACAGTGATACTACTTTAATAATAAGTGTTTATCCGCTGTCACCCTGACTGAGTGTTATGAGCTGTTAATCTGGTCATATTGGCTTGTCATGCTCTTTTAGTAGATGGAGGAAATTACAAATGATCTGAGCTGATATATGAATTGTCTCTGTTTGAGTAAATTTTGTTTGAAAGGAACCGTGCCTGCACTTAAAAGCTTTGGGAAGATGAGCATCCTGCCATAGTGCTCATAAATGAGCGCAGTTTTACCGCAGACAGCTGCGTCCCATCTAATGGTAAATAAAGCATGCAGTCCGCAGGCCTGATCACAGTCAAGCAGTTGACATGAGGACAGCAGGTCAGACTGAACTCAGCTGCAAAGCTAATATGGGTTGCTGTCGTTTTTAGTGTTTGAATTAATTGCAGACATTGTTTTTAAAGTCTTTGAATGTGTGGTCTGTGATCAGAGACAGCACTTCAAATAAACACTGTTAACAATTTATCTACTATACCAGTCAATCAGTTTGCAACCAAAACCATAAGACATCAGTGATAGCAAATTTAGGATGAAAATAGCCAGCGTCTGACAAAGTTGAGCAATCCTCCATTAGAAAAGGATTTACGAGTTTTTTTGCAAGCAGCACCTCTCTGGACAGAGAAGGGCAGCTTGCATTCAGTACACGGACAGGACGCTCCGTACATCCCCCCTTTCGAGCCCCCTGCCCTGTAACATGATCTCATCTGATTATTTTCATTCCAGCCGATCACAGTTTTGGACGCGTTTCCTTGCAAGAGTGAAAGCAGCCCGCCTGACTCTGTCATGACTCACTGTTGTTTCTTGTTTTCTTTTCAATGCCATCAATAGATCTGGCGTGTGTTCTCGCCAGCAAAAACACCTCAGGCACAGCACTGAGGTGACCCAGAGATATGAAACGATGTCAAGGGGAAACGTGTACGTAAAAATAGCATTTTCTGCGGTTTCATTAGCATTCCATCTCTGCCTCTGGACATCGAGACTGTTTTCCTTTTTCAGAAAGAAATGCAAAATCTCCCCTGATCACCCTCAGGGGTGCAGGCTGCTTTTGAAGAGACTGATGGTGCGCTGGATTTGTGTGTGTGTGTGCGCACACATGGCAAACACATGCAAGCGGACACGCACACGATCCAACAGAGTCCAAGCCAGTTTACACAATGGAGTCAAAAATAAGTGAGCACACGTCCTTTAAAGGTGAAATGTGCAATTTCTGTGCCTTGTGTTTAGTTGGTTAAGTTTGGAATAGCATACTAAGGTAATACTCTCACTGTTTCTGCAGTATGAAGTATTATTCTTTGCAAACTACTAGAATTTTCTGTTCAGATGACATTCGTTGAAATGTGCAATATACAATAAAGTGCACGGCACTGTATCCCACAATGCATTGTCGACTTGACCTTCCATTGGCAGTTTAACAAATTATCAGAGTAATTGCAGATGCATTTTTTGGCTCATTATTTCCAAATCTGAATTCCAAAAGTAAAAACTTTATTACTGAATTAAGAATGCAAAATAATCATTGCGTCAGTCCAGCTATTCAGTCCTAATATATTCAGAGCAACAGCATGATTACAGTATTGGCTAGTTTATGGAACTGTTTTCAATAAACAAACAAGAAGTTAATAGTGAGCAACTTATATTTTAGACACAGTGTTGTCAGTTTCTTTGCATATTTTTGCTCTGCCAATGAAAATAGTTCCAAATAAATTTAAAGCAGTGTCAACTGTTGCATGTCTCTGAGTAACACGCAGTAGTGGCGTTTTGTTCCTAAATGAATCTATTTTTAAATGAATCGCTTCAGTGAATGATTCAGTGACTCACAAGAACACTTTACTACGAAAAGTTAGTTTCTTAATCAGTATATTGTCTTGTATTCATATACACACATGTGAACATTCTTAAATCAAGAATGTATTAAGTAAGTTTTTCTTAAAACAAGAAAATATTTACCAATGGTGTAAGAAAAATAAAATTAGTTTTCCTTTACAATTAAGTTTATTTTTCTTACTCCTTTGGCAGACATTTTCTTCTTTTTACATTTTAAGCATACAAACCTAATATCTTATATTATTTAGTTTCTTTTGCTTATCCTTATTTACTCAATGCTGCTTAAGGTATTAAGACTTATTATCAATCCTAGAATATGTGTTTTGTCTTACTTCAGCGGAAGATTGTTTGATGTATTTTTAACTTGTCTATTCTTCAAAATAATTAAACAAAAATAATAGTAGACATTCACAAAAAAAAAAAAAAAAATACCTTGCATGGACTGGCAAATAAGTTAAGTGATACAAACGTCCCAGTTTCGTTAGACTGTTAGTCAGCACTGCTCGACCAATCAGATTTGAGAATCAGAACTCACATCATTGTCCAATTGTTGTGACGGCTGGGCCAGTTTTAAATGAATAGATTGCAATTCCATTTGACGCCTCAGAAATGTCACACTTCACCTTTAAAAATTTCCCACAGCAGGTCCATCATGCACCGATGGTTTATTTTTTTCTCATCCATCCATCATTGCCATTGTGATTCAGGCACACACACATTACATAACTGCTCACTACAGCTCATTAGGGCTTCCTGAAGTTGCCACTCCTCTCCAGGAGCTGCATTAGTGTAATGAGATAAGAAGATTGATGAAGACGGCCGTTAATTTTTTCCCCGCTGATAGACAAGCTCTGTGCTGAGTCTAACATCATTACTTTAATCAGTTAAAACTCCCCTTCTCAGCATGACCTTCCATTTAGTATGGCAGTAAACACACACGCAGGACTTCCTCCTGTTTGTGCTTATTTAAATCTTTTACAGCTGAAAATGTATTTATGAGAAACCTCCACATTTTCGTTAAAGCCTTTTCTTCAGAAATCTGGTGTGAAATTAAAGCTCCATCACCAACCAGAATTAACACAGTTTTCAGCATAAGGCGTCTTTTATTGAATCTGGTTGCAGACATTCTAAGGCACCATAACGTCTGATAACCTGCAATGGCGGCAGACATAAGGATGCATCCTAATAGACAGGATGTTGTTTAAGCATCTGATTAGGTTTCGATGACTTACTAGCTCTGAAAACAGTCTGAGTAGGCAGTTTTTCAGTTTGAGCCATTATGTTGAATTGGAGGGTCCAGCACCCCAAATAGCTTTTGAGGTTAAACACACCAGTGAGACGCTGACATCTTCTGGTCGGTTATATATATTTAATCTTCCTGAGTTCACGCATACCTTCGTTATGTTACTTATTGACTTTGATGGAAGTTATACGTAATTGATATGTTGGACATTCAGGCAATTTTGCTCAGAATATATATATATATTTTTTTGTCTGTAATAATTTAGTATAGACAAGAAGTTTTTTTTATTTTTGTTTTTATTTATTTATTTTTTTAGCACTAATATAACAAATTAAAGAACAATTAATGAGCAGTAGGTGTGTTGTTTTATCTGTGTAAAACAATTTTTTATTTGTTATTCCACTGAGAATGATGGGAAATGTATAGTTTTGTTGCACAAGCCCGTTAAATGATTAGTATTTTCTGGCTTTATTTTCTAGTATTTTTTTATTTAATTTTTAAAAATATTTGGTAAGCTTAATTTCTGTTCTTAATGAATAGTGCATGTGAGTTAAATAGCGCACAACTTTGATTAGAAAAATTATCTGATCTTCTAAAAAAGCTATTCTATGAACACTTCTTCTAGCTCTTTCTTGCCTTAGGAAAAACAATGCAGAATTTTTTTTATTAAAATATTCAACGTGTCAAATCAGACTGTTAAAAAATATTATGTATTATAATATTATTATTATTATTATTATAAGTATTATAATTATAAATACAAAATATATATTACAATTGTTGCATTATTTTGCTAATTATCAGGGACTAATTTGATGGGCAACCTTACTTGATTTGACACGGACTAGCCATTATACTATATTGTGCAACAAATATATTTTGCTGCAGTATCTTTTGTCCACAAGCTGCATCTGTTTGCAGATAAACTCATGCAGTATTTGTTTTTGCCACTAGGAGACAGTGCAAGAATATACATTGAGCCTTTAAATTGAGCAGAGATCCAGTTTGTGTCATGTTCACGGCTTTTAGATTGCAAAAAAAGAGCCCACCCACCACAACACACTCTGATTTCTGAAAAAAAATCACACATTTTGAAGTGACCACTGTATGCTGTTAATTTCTTATACTATTACCTAAGCGCTGTGATCCACCGTAATGTGTGTTGAATTCAGCAGCTGTTTCAACAAATGTAGCAGTGATTTATCCTGCGTTCCCAGGCGCATGAGCACGGCTCAAAGAAAGCATGTTGATTCAGTACTGCAGTGGAGTTGGACTTGGAGAAAAGCTCGGAATCCACACCAGATGAGCATCAGAGGGAATTGTGGGAAATAGTCCATACAGGATATTAAAGCTTAATAGCTGCACGGGGGGTTTGTTTCTTAGTTAACACCTGAAATCACACTTAGAAGTAGATAGAGAGTGTTCTGAATGGACAGAACGGGGTCACACAGAGTGCAAAATAAAATGGATGGATTGCGTAATTCATGAGTTTTCCTCACTTTCACACACAGAGGCTTTTCACGTACTTGGTATTGAGTGTGTCTGTGTTGTCTTTTGAAATTGTCTCTGGAATATTAGGTAAATTTGGCAGTTATTTATTTATTAAGATATGAAAACATAAAAAGTCTGTGATGTGTCCTCATTTAGATAGATAATTAAATGTGTGTCTGTGTGCTTAAAATAGGACATTTATCTGTGAAATGGATCGTGCTCCTCACATGTCAGGTTGATACGTCACAGAAATGAAAGCGCACAGTGAACACAGTTATCAATCATAATGCCAGAGGTTCCCAAAATAGTGTGTTCAGTGCAGAAAACAGCACACAGTTCAATATTTACACAAGTGTTTGTGTATCCAGTTGTCAGTTTACTGTGGGATGCCTTGTGGTTTAACTGTAGAATGGTGAAAGGGAGTACAGTGTACTTGGTGCTTACGTTGGCTGTTATGGATCAAAAGTTTTGTCAGTTTTGTTGGAAAATCAATGAACAGGTGGTTTAATATATATATATATATATATATATATATATATATATATATATATATATATATATATATATATATATATATATATATATCCTTGTGGTACAGCGTGTTGTTGGATGGTTCAGTGAATTACGTCAGATGATTATTTCTGTTTTATTATTATTTGAAACATTTAACTTTTTTTTTTTTTTTGGTGAATGTCTTTTTAAAACATCCATCCGTCCGTCCGTCCATCCATCTTAAAGAGATAGCTTAAGTCATTTAACCATAAATCGAAAATCTGCAAAAATCAAAAGATATTTTGAAGAACATTGAGACCTAAAACAACATTTGACCCCATTGGTTTTTGAAAAAAACAGAAATTTTCACAATATTCTCAAAACTGTGTTGTTGTCTCTCTCAAGTGTGCATAACTTAAAGCAGTTATCTCCCACAGTATAGCAAAATTGCTAGCGTTTGACATTTGTTCCATTGTAAGTGCTGAGTGTGCCAAAATGCTAAACCCTCATGTGGCACTGCAGCACTCAAGGGACCCATTCGGTTTGAGAGAATGACCGTAGCATGTTGAAGTGGTCCGTGTGTGTGTTTGCTCGAGTGCCGTCCAGTGTGTTTGTGTGTGAGGAAACTCGTGGTCCGGCTCTGTGATTGTACTCTCTGTGTAACCCGGCACGGCCCAGCCCTCTGGGACCGCTGCTCATTACAAAAGGCCAGCATGGGAAATGCCAGCCCCGCTCCTCCTCCTCCTCTCTCTCTTTCTGAACATTCTTAAGTCCTTGTGTCAGATATTAAGCAGCCCCCTCCTAATCCTCTTTCTCTCTCTACATCTCTTTCACACACCCTCCACCTCTCTCTCTCCTGCCTCTCTGTGTTTATACACGAAGACCTGACTTCCTAACAAGGCAAACCCACGTACGGTCCCCACAATGCACTTTCACACCCAATATGGTAGTCCTGATCTTTTATTCAGGGCTCGTGTGCGCAGAAACGTGCTGGGAAGCCCACATGGGGCACGTTTGTGCGTCTGTTGTGAAAAGAAACATGACTGGCAATAATAGATGTAGAAAAGTGTATTAAAACAATCGCACACCTGTGAAGAAACTAAAAAATGACTTTGAAACAGTTTTCAATCATAAAGCGACATAAAATCTGTATCTGTGTAATCAGATAATCACAAAAATGGAAAATGAAAGCAGAATTTTGAAGTAGAAAAACTTGCTCTAATAATATTTTGTTTTATTTACAGTTTCAATTTTTTTTTTTTAACAGTGTTTTGGTTAAAAGTATTATATATTCTCAATAGTATAAATATTACTGCTTGTATACACTGTCATTTTTTTTTTTATTGTAAAAGATTATTGGAATATGTACAAGAAAATACTATTCTAGTCTTTCTACTTCAAAATTTCACTTTTAGCTTATTGTTATACTTGACGTTTTTTTTTATTATTTGTGGAATTTACTTGCAATTTCTGAGTGAAAATTGTTTAAAAGAAAATCCCGTACCTTTTTTTTTTTTTTCACATTATGTAGTTTACTGGCTACTAAGTATCTCAAATAAAACTCTTATCTTCTTAACCACATTTTGAAGAATTAATACAACTAATGTGGTAAATGTTGTCAAATCCAGTCATTTGTTTTTCTTCACTGCTGCTCATTTCATCAACTTGGTTCCTTGATAAACATGAATTGTCCTTCTCTAGGTGGACTGCTGGACTTTCTGACTCACATAAGATATGTATCAGCTGCCACTCAGATTGGAGCTAGTGATTTCTGGTGGCTCTTGTCATTTTTGTGTGCAGTATGCATCAGATAGTCAGTTAGAAGATGAGACTGAGCCTTCAAAACATGGTTATGATGCAGCTAAAGATATCTGAATGCATTAGAGCATCTCAGTGCGCATTTCTCTCAAATTTATGTTTAGGTTTTTATGCTAATTTATTTATTTATAAATGCATTTTGCTTATTCACCATTGGTGACCTATCATATCATCAAGCCACTCGAGGCTGTGCATTACAGATGAACACCTCTTAAAGGGGTCATATGATGCGATTTCAAGTTTTCCTTTTTCTTGTTACAAGCTGTTTGTGCATAGATAAGATCCCTGAAGTTGCAAAGACTAAAGTCTCAAAACCAAAGAGATATTCTTTATAAAAGTTAAGATTCTGCCACGCCCTCCTAAAACGGCTCATTTAAACACGCCCCCACATGTCTACGTCACTGTGTGTGGAGATTTGCAAAACACCGCCCAAATGTATGCGCAATGAAAGAAGGCGGACCTATTATTCTCGCTGTAGTATTGTTGCTGCCGCAGGCGCCATGTCGTGGAGACGCAGTGTTTCGTTGTGAAAGCAAAACTACTTTGTTTGGTCTTCCAAAAGAGGACACAACTAGAAATCAGTGGTTAAGTTATGTTTACAACACTGTTTCAGAATAGTTCAACCCAAATATTAGAGTGTGTGAAGCGCATTTTACGAAGGACTATTTCCTGAACCTGGGAGTAGCCTGCCAGCTGTGCTCAAAGATTGTTTCTATAAAGTGGGGCAATTCCAAATTTGCAAGGACAGTCTGGTGCTTCTGATTCACAGCCTGTAAGTATGTTTTCATATTTAAAGAATTTGCCACTGAAATTTTGAGTGGTGTAGAGTAGCGCTTGTTTGTCGTTTCTCCGATCACAAATGCAGACATGGTAATGTTTATGCGGCGCGATGCAACGTGATGCGTAAAAAGCCAGTATAAGTCATTATAATCCATAATTATGTCCCCACTGGATGCAACAAATGCCTCGTTTATAATGGGTTTTATTGTTTTTATGTTGTCGCGCCAGGACATGGCATCACAACATGGGAAGGGGTGTAACATTTCCGTCTCACGCTTGAGGTATTCGGCCAATCACAATGCACTGGATAACTGGCAAATCAGAGCACACCTCGCTTCTCAGAACAATGAGCTTTGTAAAAATCGGCATGAGGAGCAACAATAATGTACAGTATGTGGAAAATGTTTTTTTTTTTTAACCTTAAACCGCATAAACACATTGCATTACACCAAATAATGTTCTTTTTAACAACATCATTTGACCCCTTTAAACATGCAGAATCACTGTAAAGCACTGCCTCTTTTTGCTTTTTTACTTTGTTTTACAGGTACAGTCCTCTGAAGCAATTTGGGGTTAAATGCTTTGCTCTCAATGATGGCAGCTCATGAATCACCGTTTTCTGGGATAGATGTTCCTGTAGCTCTGTAACTATTAGAGCATGGCGCTAGCAATGCCAAGGTCGTGGGTTTGATTCCCAGGGAACACACAACCTGACAATGTGATGAATGCACACCTTGCGAGTCACTTTGGATAAAAGCGTTTCCCAAATGCATAACCTGCAACCTTTTTGCATAACTAGTCCAGATTTCCAACCACTAAGCCACACCAGAATGAAACACTCATCAGTTCTTTAAACTGTCTCACATTCGACACACTCCCAAACAGGAGGATCACATGCTAATGAAAATATCCTGAAATGAAAAACCAATAACTATGTGGACCTGAAGCCAAAATACAATTATTATTATTTTTTTTCATTTTATTATTTTTTTTCTATGACTCCTGAAAGACTCCCATGGTCAGTTTTATCCTATTGAGACGTTCACTACTTTTCTCAAAGACTAAACCAATGAGTTAAGAAAATAAACATATAACGTATGCACAGAAAAATGTGAACCAAGACAGGAAAAAGGCAATATTACATAAGGTACAGTCTGCTCCAGAATAAGCACATATTTTTAAACTCTTTGAAATTCTGGATTTTCCCAAAGCACTTTAGATTCACTCTCTTAAAGAAATCATCTGAGATTGAGGGAATTTGTGAGTAGTAGGAGCCTCCAGTCCGGTGTTTTTATGCTGTGACCTGAATTTCAAAAGAGGCTAATAGAGGGCTGAGGAGGAAGATGGGCTGTGTTCTAAAACATAGTGAGCTTCCTACATAAGGAGCATTTTAAAGCCATATAGGCACGTTCCCTGACCGCCTAGCTTCTAAAACATACTAGCTAGGCAGCAAGATTGTACTGTTTGATGTCTTATACGGTTTTGCTGCTCAAATATTAATAATGTGAAATAAAACAACAATATTGATTTAAAAAAAATTGTTTCTAGAATATCCTAAATCGTTCACTTATGAACTGCAAAAACATGTTCTTAATCGATGTTTCTTGTTGTCTTGTTCTGCAGAATATCTGAACATCTTTAGAACAAGAAAAAGCTGCAAAATTGCGTAAGACAGTATTGATTCAGTATATGAGTATGCATCAATAATGATGATTTTAATTGTTTAGCAGTTAAGAATTTAATATTTGAAGGATTTTAATTCTGTTTTAACATCATAAATAAACCCTTTAAACCTCACTATATTTAGATAAAAAGAAAGATTAAAAAATTAAAATAAACATTATTTTTACAAGATATGTTAAAAATAAATGTCTAACAATTTACTGCTTCTCTTTTTTTTTTCTTGCAAGTCTGAGTTTATGTCTTACAATTCAGACATTTTTCACAGAAAACACAGAATTGTGAGAGAAACTGACTCTTCTCTCACAATTCTGAGTTCTGAATTCTGTGTCTTTGTTTCCTCCATGGAATAAAAAAAAAGTAATTGCGACTTTTAATCTCACAATTCTAACTTTTTTTGTAATTGCAAGTCTATCTCACAATTCTGATTTTCTCTGATTTAGAAGTGCAAGATATAAAGTCAGAATTGTGAGACGTTAACTAAAAATTATAAGAAAAATAGTCCTGTGGCGGAAACAAGTTTCCATAAAAAACAAGACTAAGGGTGCTTTCAAACTTGGTTTGATTGCCTGGTCCAAACCCGAGTTTGATTTCTCCCCCCTCCCCCTGCCCCTGCTGGACTGTGTTCATATTATTTTTATTTGGGTCCGAACGGCAGTACGTTTGCGTCATCAAGCCAGCAGCTGTATACCCCGTTGCTTAGTAACGATGGCGCAGGACAAGGCAGCAAAATGCATAGTTGCTCTCTTTATTTTTATATATTTATGTTTTTGAACCATTGGTGTTGTTTCCAAAGCTTCAGTACATAATGGCACTTACGTCTGTCTTACGAATGTAGGTGAACAGAAATGATATATACAGCTCTCTGCTTGCAGCTCGTCAGGAAAGTGAGTGAAACACGCACACAAACACACATTTTTATCAAATAATACGTCATTAATAGCAGTTCACTTCCTCCATTTGGTACGATTGCGTTCACATCAGCAGCGAACCGTACCGGAGTTCACATGAACCGAACCCCAGACCACCCTTTTTAAGCGAACTCGGGTACGGTTTGCGGGTGCGCAGCCGAGTTCGGAAGACAGCGTTCACATCATCCAAACGAACCAAACCGTGACGTCAATCGAACCCGGGTGTGCACCAAAAGTGCTAGTGTGAAAGCACCCTTAATTACATAAATTACAGACTAAGAAAAGTTTTTGTTGTTGTTTTGCACTGTGTGAGGAAAAATCAGACAACTGAAATGTTCCCTATGTAGGCAGTATGTAACAAGGCAGCTCACTATGTTTTACAAAAAGAGACACACAGACTACAAAAAAAGTTGTAGTTGTCTCTGTCTGCCATTAGAGGAGTTTGAGAGATATTAGGTGTGGCTTTGGAGACATTTCATCACCTTAGTGACTAAAAAACCCTGGTTCTGTGTAGACCCTCTGTTGTTGAGGCTCCGCCCCTCTGTGTGGAATGGCAGGTCAGACATGGGGAACAGAGTGGGCTCTGTGTAAGGAGAGCAGGAGCGTTTGGGCCGCTGTTTACTGAAGTGTGCTGTACCTGTATGAGGTGGATTGGAATGGGCTCGGATAGGAGGTTCTTTATGTTCTCTGGGCCCCACAGATACTCTGAGAATCTGTAAGACTATTTCAACTGGATCAGTTTTCTAAATGACATTTGAGTAACAAATAATTAATTGAGTACAGATTTGATTTCATTGAATAAGACATTGTTTTGGAATATATTGACAAAATGGAAATGGAAATTGTCTGGATGAGGGTAGTTTTCCATGCATTTCATTTCATTCATTCATTTTATAATTTTACACTTATTTTACTTAAATTATATTTATATAAATACATTTTATTTATGCTTTTTAATTATTTATTTATTTTAAATTCAGGTTATATGCCAGCAGCTAGTTCTCAAACCATCAAGATCCAAATAATGAAGATGGTAGATAATTTGTTCTGTAATTTATCAAAATTGGGTAATACAAACCCACTAGTTTGGACTAGACTGAAATTATGTAAATCTGCAAAACAACATTTTTCTAACCTTCTGAGGAAAAAACAAATCCCATAATAATAGAGCTTTTGTAACTATTTTGTCTGATAAATTGTCATGGAGTGTGAATTTAGCAAGCTAAAGTTTACATAACAGTGAATTATCATAAGATCTGACAATATAATACCACAATACAACAGTTGTGAATGTACTACAGTGTTTATTGTAAATATTTGCTGAAGAATAGCTCAGTAGAAGTCTCATCCAGTTTTCTTCACTGGTGGTCTATGACTCTGTCCAGAAATGATAATATAAACAGAGAGAAAAACTGGTTTTGGCAATGTTTGTTGTGTCGAGCAGCTTTACATCAGTCATAAACACCTGAAGGCTTTTCCTCCATTTCACATGAATCACAGACGATGTTCATTGGAAACCCATAATGATCAACCACTAATCTGAATGATCTTGTGGGGAACATGTCCTCCTCAATGTCTATGGTTGTTGCGGCTCTGCCTGAGCTCAACCACTATGGTGAACAGAAAGGCGGGATGTGTGAGTCTGATGTGAAGGGTGCTGCGTAATGTCAAGTTTTTAATGGAAAATGTTATTTGACAGAGAGAACAGAGTAAACAAGTTTTGCAGTGCAAAAAGATGAGACGTGTTAGAGGAAAACAACTCTCCTGAAGTAAATATTTTTGTTTTTTGTTTTTTTGTTTTTTGTTTTTTGTTTTTTGCTTTGCTTTCCTTTGCTTTGCTTTGCTTTGTTTTTGTTTTGTTTTGTTTTCTGCCCAATCCCACAATGTCTTTCATACTTACATCCTTGTTGGGCCTCTCGGTAATGGTAACAAAAAAAAGTAGAATAAAATATATTTATAATACTTTTTGAAGTATTTTATTTTGTTTTGTTTTGCAGAAGAAAGCCCACAATTTACTTGAGTCCTAATTACACCCATACGCAAGTTTCTATAAGTTTCTACAATGCACAATTTAATTTATAAAGTATTTGTAAAAATAATGGCTTGTTTTCTTTTTTTTCTTTGTCTCTTTGCAGTTTGCCGGTTAGTCTGCCACAGGAAGTGTGAGGTTAAGGTAAGAAACAAAGCATGCTTGATTTGTTATATTAGACACTCGAAAAAGTTTCTTTTTAACAGGTTTTGCATAAAAATGAATGTCTGTAACACTGAAATCGTGTTGTGAGAGACTGAGATCAAGGTTGTGAGCCTTCAGAACTTCCCTAAATGGTTGTGTCTGCTTGTACAGGTTAGGCTCCTTTCGTCAAATCCACAATCACATTTCTGTCTGGAAACCAAACAAATCTTATCACAGAGGACATTTTTTTCCTTGATAGTGGACAAGCCCTTCTGGTAGAAGAAGGGTATTGGCGTACTCTGGAATCTAAAAAACAACAACTGCATGCTGTCCCAGGACATGTTTGGCTTGGCCAACTCATTTCTTGTTCTAGAATACCCTGCCCAAAATTAAGCTCCTCAACCTTTCCTGTATGATAGTCCTGTTTTGAAGGGTGGTTTGAGAGTAAAAAAAAGATTCTGCACATTAAGAAAAAAAAGCATTCTTTCAAGAACTGTTCACTGAAAGGTTCTTTAGAGAACCTAAAATGGTTCTTCTATGGCATCACTGAAAAAAAAACAAAAAAAACACACTTTTGGAACGATTATGTTTAAGAGGTTCCTTAAAATGTAGCCTATGTAGGCAGCTCACTAGATTTTTGGAACAGAGCCACTGATTACTCCTCTCCATCATCTCTGAGCTCCATATGGCAGCTATTATTGTGTATATTGGTAATGTGTGTGTGTGTGTGTGTGTGTGTGTGTGTTTGTGTCGGGCAGCTAGGCCTACCTACTGCTGTGGCACTGTTTTGCACCCACAGGAAATTCCAGAGGTGCGATGGGGTGCGTGTTTTTTTGGAGCTCTGAGTTTGCTTTGCAGATCAGTGTACACTGGCGTTCAGAAACACTTGAGCATTTTGCTGTGTGGTTTGTAGAAACGACAGGATGTCTTGTCTCTTTGAGATCAGCAGGACGGAGCTTTTTGTTTGATAGATTGCGTCTGATTTGGGAGGACAGCTATGACACCCTGAAGCTCCCTTGATTAAACTGCGATTAAGGCTAAAAAAATGCTCCAGATCTGTTTAGAAACGTGTAACAACTTCCCTCGCCAGAATCACTGAGGAATTTCCGACCAAATCATCCAAGAATGGATGCAATTCGTTTCCTGTCATTAGATAAAAGATGAAAATGACAATGAGTGATGTAGAGGTGGCCTATGGATTCCTCCCGTTTTTATTACAGAAATTACTTAAAAGTCCAATGTGAAAAGCTGTATGAACTGCAAAAAGAACCCTGCAAAGTAAAGAAACCTCTATTCTGAAACAATAAACAAAAAGTTTTTACTTTTTTAAAATTTTAAATGTTTTTACTTTATTTTATTCCAATTAAGCCCCCCAATGTGCTATTTTATTTTATTGTATTCACCACTTTAGCTCAAAATGAGTAATAGTACCCCTGAGTAATAGTAAAAAGAACGTTATTTTTATGATTAAAGATTTTACATGTATTGAATTTAAAAAAAAATAAAGTACAGCAAATTGTCACAATAAGTCTAGGATTGTGCATTATAAAAATGTATAGGGTCAATTTTAATTTCATGTTGACATCTTAATACAAATCCAAGCAATTTATATAATTCAAGCCCTTGTCAGATGGACATTTTCCACACCGACATGCTATTCCATAAATCTCCACGTCCATATTTAGATAAGATGTGGCTGTTGTCTAAACTCTGCCACAAAAAACAAATGCTCAGACCATTTGCACTGTCCAGACTTGGCGGATAACTGGCTCTGCTCTGAGAAATGTTGGAAGAAACAAGACAAATGGCACATGAACACAAATATGACATTGCTAACAGACACAGGCTAAATAATTCTCCACCTAAAATACATATGATGACTAAATATTGACCAGAAACATTGATATTTTGTTGAGTTTTATTTTTTTTGTCTTGTTTTCCAGTAAAACATCTGAAATGCCATCAGTCAAGATAAATTTACTTGAGAAACTACATTGCTTAGAATATTAGGACTTATTTTCATAGTTTTTTACACTTGATTTTAACTTACAATACAGTATCTGACAGTTGCAGTAAGACAAAATACACTCATACACTCAAAATCCAGTCTTATTCTGTGTTGCCTCTCATGTGAGTGTATCTCTTTAAAGGATTTTTAGATATTTTTACTGGAAAAGTAGATAAAAATACTTTTTAAGAATGGGTCTTTTGGCAGCTAAAAGAGCTGGGACAAATTTCAGCCTGGAGAATGACTCGCATCATAAATGTGTCTTAGATAACAGAAGGTTGTGTATGTCAGACAGCTCCAATCACAACAAATTCACCTTCTCCAACGTCTCTTCTTCTCTCATTACGATTGCTCATTTCTGTCGACAGCTTAGCCTGGTTTCACAAGGGGTCGGAAATGACTGCAGCAGTTCACAGCGGGTTCATTGCACACGGGCTTGGACGAGTTTAGGCACGTCCGCGAGACTGGACTTGATTTGAATTCCAAAGGCTGGAAAATGAAGTTACAGTCTCTGGGTGATTGTAAATATAGGCAAGTGAGGTTAAGTGGGAGAGTAAATGAATCATTAGACTCAAAGGCCAGCCATGAGCTGTAGAGAGCTAATGTGAGATGCTGGCGGCGAGCACGTGTGTATGGTGCCAGTTCACTGCGGGGAGAGTCAGCATGCTGAAGAGGGCAATTACTGGAAATGCCAGAGCAAATCAGTGTGAATTAAAAGGTGTGAGAAAACATCTTGTCAAAGATGTCAGATGTGGCTTTATTGTGTAGTCTGACACGTTTCTTAACGGTGAAATGTTTCATTCCTGTGTACAATTGGTGTCACTAATGGGAATTGCAAAAATAATGACTCGTGGTGGGGCTTTTGATTCATCTCAGTGAGGCACTGAATCAATCACTGAGCTTTATTCAGTGTCTCAAATCTTAAATCAGTTCATCAGAAGGTTTGTTTATTAATTTAGTTACCCTTTCTGTACTTTTGATCTAGTTCACAGTTGAGTCTTTTAGATCAGTTCATTAATAAGATTTGTTCAGTGACTCAAATATTTTGAATCAATTAACCAAAAAGATGTATTCATTTATTCATTTTAGTTACCTTTTCTGTAGGTTTTTGCATTTCAGTGAGTTGAATCTTTTGAATAAGTTCACTAATAAGATTCATTGATTGATTCTCTAAACTTTATTCTTATCTTTTGAATTACTTCACCAACAAGATTTATTCAATTATTAGTTTAGTTGCCTTGCAAGCTTCTTGTTCAGACTCATACAAATGGACTCGTGAAGGGGCATATTTGTTAATTAAGTCCAACTAATGAAGTGTTCCTTCACAGCCCGATCGAATGTAGTCAGTCTTTGAAGGTAGAAAAGCAGTCATGTGATTCAAATGAGAGAGACTTGCCATCGCATGGAAGTGAACGAGAATGATTTTTTTTTTCACTTAAAAGATTCAAATTGAAAAACTTTTTTAGAAACGTGTAACACGTTGAGAAAGCATTCATCTGAAAAATATACACATCAGTTTTGACTTGGGCCCCTGAAATGCTTGTTTACGTTGGCAATGAGAAATATGATCACTATGTGTAAGAAAAACTTCCTACTCAACCTATGGAGCTGCAGCTGCAGATACCCTAGATTGCCTTTGTACTGACCAGGAGATAAAGCCATTTGTCATTTTGGTCTATTGAACTATACATCCGTATTTGGTAATATATGATGGCTATAGAATGTCTATGCTCTGATGCCGTTGTTTGTGTTCCAGCTGGTCTTTCCAGATCCTTTGAATACTATATATAGAATCTGAAATTTCTTTCCCTCCTACTTACTCTGAATGTCTTTGAACACACATAGCTAAATCATGGCTTCATGTTAGTAACGTGTGTACAGGCAGTTGGCCATTTTAAAAAATAAAGGTTCTTTATTGCCATCTATGGTTCCATGTAGAACCTTGAACATCCATGGAATCTTTCCATTCAACAAAACATTCTTTATAGTGGAAAAAGGTTCTTTAGATCATGAAAATGTTCTTCACTCTGAGAAAAGTGGTTCTTTTAAGAACTGTTCACTGAAAGGCTCTTTTGGAAAACCCAAAAATGTTCTTCCATGCCATAATTGTAAAAAAAACAAAAAAACATTTTGGAACCTTTTGAAACAGTTGTATCTTTCAGATCAGCTACTTTTATTGTGGAGTGGCATTTTGAAGGGAATCGTGGTGAGCAGTTGACACTTGCAAGCAAAAGTTTGTGAACCCTTTGGGATTAAATGTATTACCACTGATTACTCATAAAATGTGGTCTGATCTTAATCTAAGTCACAATTATTGACACATACAATCTGACTAAACAAAGACAGAGTATTCATCCTGGAAAAAGTAAGTGCACCCTCAAATTTACTTTGTTGTATATCCTTTTTCTTGCAACTTTTGATGGTACTTTGGCGTTTGACAACCCCCCCTTGAGTATTGAGGTTGTTAGCACAACAGTAGTGTTAAGATGCAATGGCTAAGTATTTGTCTACTTTTATGCAGACAATGTTTTTGACTTGGGTTTTGGGTTAAGAACTGTGCTGGAAGGGAACAGCATGAGTAATGTTCAGTCCAGCTCCTAGGGAGTCAATGTGAGAAAATGAACTAACTCTGACCACAATAAATCACCTTTTTCTTAAACAGCTAAGTATTCTTTTTCTTTCCCACTTTTTTAAAAAACCTTTTAAGATCATAACACATTGTTAGTCCTGGCGTGAGACTCTGAAAACACAGCATTGTCTTTTACGACGCTTCACCTCATTTCCTCAGCTCAATGTTTCTTGGTTTCAGCTGGAGGACTGACCGGCTGCTAGCAAGAGACTTATAACCTTACTGTGTTTATTTTTTTAGCCACTCGAGGAGTGCAGTTTTGCTCCTGAATTGGTCAGACGGGCTGGAGTTGTGATAGGAGCCAATGGCTTCCTGGATTTGGCTGCTCGGGAGCATGTTTTTCCACCTCAAACCACTTCTAGTTCTCACTGTGCTGACCCTACGGAGCTTTTAAAGATGTAAAGGTCTCAATTGAGGACAAATAGAGGAACTAAGTGTGGACAGAACAATGATGGGTCCTCTTCCAAAATCTGTGTCCCCTGCTAGCCAAGTACACTGGGTGACTCAGTCCTGGGTTTGGTCGTGGGGAGCTGGTCCAGGGTGTTTTCCCCTTGAACAGGAAAAGCGGCGTTCCACCCCTTCCATTGAACACTGGTGTGAAGCCCATATGGTTCCTGACTGAGCTGCACATGTGCATGGATGAGTTCCTTTCGCTTATTTAGCAGGTGCATTGCCATATTTGTGACTCGTGACCTTGATATGTTTAAACAAAGTGCACTGACCGCAGTGATTTCCTATCATCTCTTTCCTTGCTCACAGCTATCCATTGTTCTGTGGCTTTCAGCTGGGGCATCCATTATAACAAAGCCATAATCATTAATCATTTCATTATCATGATTAAACAGAATTATAGAAATTCTACATTGAAACAAGCAATTTGGATGCTAAAAGAAAAGAGGAAGTCTATTATAGCTATAGCAAAAACAAAGGGCATGGAGAAATCAAGAGTTTGGAAACCACCAGCAACCAACAACGACCTGATCGGCTGAGAAAACAACAGTATTTGATGACAGACAAATCATAAAAGCTGTGAAAATGACCCCTAAAAGATGTGTCTGTAAAATCACCAACAACTTCCAGAAAGCTGGGGTGATGCTCTGACAATCTACTGTCCTCAGGAGACTTTGACACAGAATTACAGATGCTACACAGCAAGATACAAACCTCTGACCAGCACCAAAAATAGAAAGGCAAGATTAGAGTTTGCAAAAAAGCACAAAGGTGAGCCAGAAGAGTTTTGGAACTGTGTTTATGGACCGATGAGACAAAGATGAACCTTTATCGAAGTGATGGGAAAGCAAAAATGTGGAGAAAAAAAGGGAACTGCAATGATCCCAAGCATACAGCCTCATCTGTAAAGCATGGTGGAGGTGGTGTCATGGCATGGGCATGCATGGCTGTCTCTGGAACAGGCCCTCTCAACTTTACTGATGACTTAATGTATGATGACAGTAGCAGAATGAATTTGGAAGGGTACAAAACCATCTTGCCTACCAATATTCAAGAAAATGCCATCAGATTCATTGGGAAGTGCTTCATATTGCAGCAGGACAATGACCCAAAACACCCTGCCAGTTCAGTCAAGGAATTTATCAGGGCAAAGTCTTAGATTGCCCAAGTCAATCTCCAGATTTAAATCTGATTGAACATGAATTTCAGGTGAAGAGGAGAGTAAAGGCAGAAACTCCCCAAAACAAGCAACAATTGGAATTGGCTGCATTAAAGGCTGGGAAAAGTGTTTCAAAGGATGAGACCAAGAGTCTGGTGATGTCTATGGGTCACAGACTCACTGCTGTGATTGTGCACAAGGGATCTGGGATAATAACTTTTAATCTGTTATATCTGCCTTATGTTCAACTGTCCCAATACTTGTGCTCACATTAATCAGTGGGATGAACTCTAAAAGTGCTGTTCTTTTTATTTGGTAAAACATGTATGTGTTGAAACGGCTAATAATAAAATGTGACATTCTGTAGTTTTGTCTCATATTCATCTTTTAATCATATTTGCAAATGTCTTGACTCCACAGCCAACAGAGCAATTTTGTCTTTACTGTTCCAATACTTATGGAGGGCACTGTATATCTATATCTATATCTATCTATCTATCTATCTATCTATCTATCTATCTATCTATCTATCTATCTATCTATCTATCTATCTATCTATCTATCTATCTATCTATCTATCTATCTATCTATCTATCTATCTATCTATCTATCTATCTAAATAAAGGTTCAGAGTAGAGATTGTATGTAAGTGTATACGAGTGTGTGTATATATTATCTGCTAAAAGTAAGCATATGTGCTCATGAAGTTTCAAGTCTGATTGAGGTGTGGTTGACAGGAAGCATGTGTGTTCTGGGCTTCTGAGCAGCAGGATCTCCTGTACACACACTCTCCTCCCCATAACAGTTTACGGCACAGCTAAAGCGGTTGTTTAGTACCAAAATACACTGCCACGCATTTGGAAATTAAGGAATAGGACTTCCATCAGTTAATTTCGTTACTACAAATTCTCCGGTACCAGGTAAGGGTAGTGCTGCTGTGCAACAGAGACTTTAGACTTTTGATAAAGATTTACTTGCGCACTATAGGTTTTGCCATTCTTTATTCTCACATTAGGTTTTGTAATGATTACAGGATGATTCCTATGGAATTCAGTGTTGGTATTTAGCAAATTCTCTACCGGTTGACACATTTCTATACCACCTAGTCTTACTCTGTGACCCATTTTTACAGCGGCTTTGTTAATTCTGAACACATGCTGAGTATTTTCTAGCTGTGTTTTTTAATCTAGCTGCTATACGAGCCTGTGGCCATGCAGTAAGCCGCGGAGTGTCATGCCTCATTTGGATACGGTCCTGCAGCAAGCTTTATTTTAGAAGTGGTTCGCCGTTTCTTACCCCTAGTCAGCTTATGCTGCTACAACGCAATCCATTTCTTCATATGCAAGCACAGAAGGGTTGCAAGCTGCACCCTGGCAGGGCCTTTCAGCATCATTTCATATCCAATGGTCTGTCTCCCGTTCTGGGGACTTACTTCAGAGAGACTAGTTTGTCATTAAGGATGATTTATGTCTGGTATGTAATAGAGAAGTTTTGGGTAAAGTGGTTGTATAGCGCTGTGGGGTGCTGCTAGATTCTGGGTTTGGCATGGAGATGAGCTTGGCAGGGCGTAGCAGCCATTATAACTATGAAGGACATGACCCCCACTTTCAGAAATTACAAAATTGACCTCCTCTACTTTTTGGGACATAGTCATTATATTTTAAAATGTTTATTTCTCTTGAGTGCAGTCCAAAATAATAATGACTTACATTTTATGAAAAATGTGAGTGGTGTTTGCCTGTACAAAACTTGCTGCTGCAATTACTAGTGTGTACTGGGTGGTTGCCAGGATGTTCTAAAGGTTTTCTACTACTCCCAGACGCAGAGGGCACAGCGAGAGGGTTTTGGCCATTAGCTTCGTCCCTGAGACTCCACTGCTTTCCTCTTGTCCGCTCTTGAGTCCCTCCTCTCTGGCTCAGCTCCCAGCCTTTGATTCTCGTCTGTATTTCTCAGGTTTTGCACGTCCTCAGCACTGCGGAGCGGCTCCAGCCTTCTTCTGCTGAAAACAATGCCTTCACACGGGCTTCTTGATTTTAGGGTGTGCCCATTGACTATAATTGAGCCGTTCACATTCAGGTCTCTTCTGATGTTCTGATCCTGCACAACAACAAGCCTTTGTGACTAATTATGGAAGGTAAACAGATTGTGAAGTCAATGACAGATTGAAGCATTTGATGTTCAGTACTGTTGACGAGTGAGACGTCTCTTGAAGGAAGTGAACTCCCTACACTCTTTGGGACAGGAATAAGATTTCCAGAGATTTATAGAGTGAAATTGAACAAGATTGAAGCCGAGAGGTGATGATAGTGGCCATTAGCAGAGAAGTAGAGGAGTGAGAATATTATGTTCTGATTCAAAGCATATGAAACCAAAGTCTTGATTGCTTGACTAATGCAATGTTTGATTAAATTACACGTCATGGGTCACAGACTGTATATAACTTTGTTTTCACAAAGCAGTGTCCTGAATATCACAATGATTTCAATACACTTTTATTTGGACATTTAAGACCATTTAGTTAGACTAGTTTTATTTGCATTTAAAGTAAAGTATTTTTATTCATTTTTGTGAATCGGTGCAAACTGTCCATTTTAATGAATTGATTCAAAAGTCTGATACGTTATGCATCATTACTCAGATGTGTTATTCCTACATTGGTAATTTATTAAAATGTCACTAAAAGCATAAACTAATCACTAAATATTTTATCTTCTTGGCAACAATGGCTCTTTGGATTTAGAGCAAATGCATAAATATTAGAGTAGAATTTCATTAAAAGTCTATATATTTATTATAGCTCTATAGCCCTATTTTTTCAACAAATATTTATGTATATCATACACATTGAAATGTTTTCATCATACATGAATATGGAAATTACAGTGCGCACATAAGTCATGATTGTTTGGTAGGTCTCTGCAGTCACACAGCTGAACTTCTATTCCAGATGTTTCTAAGCCTGTGCTTGACATTCGTCTCATTTCAGAGTTCATGAGGAGTTAGTCTTTCTCACACAGCAGGATCATTTACCTCAGGAGACACGTTTTGTGATGTGAACACATGTACCTGACTTGCTGACAAAAAACACCAGAGCTTGCATCATATCAGATGTTTAGTTATGAACACATCCAGATGGGATATGCAGGCTTTTCTGCATTTCTCTGGAGTGGATTTCTTAAACAGAGCACAGAATACTGCAGTCTTACTGATAGCTGAAAGCATGAAAAATCAATGCCAACTGAAAAAAATGAATAAATGTAAGAAAAAATATATAATATTAAAAAAATTAAGAAAAATATATTATATCATGGATAAACGTGGTGTTTTTGGATGGGTTTGGTGATGTCTGCCTTAACAGGAAATTTGTTTTGAATATTGTGTGTGGTTTTAGCTTTAAGAGAATGTGATCATACAGTTCTTACAGTTTTACCTGTTAAAGGGTGAGTTCAACCAAAAATGAAAATTAGTCCATGTTTTACTCACCCTCAAGGCATCCTAGGTGTATATGACATTCTTCTTTCAGATGAATCCAATCGGAGTAATATTCAAAACTGTCCTGGCTCTTCTAAGCTCTATCATTGCAGTCAGTGGGTGTTTCTGTTACACAGTCCAAAACACGTCAAATAAAGTGCGCGAATCCATATAAAAATGTACCTCACACTGCTCCGGGGTGGATAAAGGCCTCCTGTAGCGAATCGATGTGTTTTTGTAAAAAAAAATAAAAAAATAAAAAAATCCATATTTAAAACGATATAAACAGTTTTGTGTAACTTCCGCTATCTGTCGTACGCGCGTTCACGAGAGACTGCCTTTCCGACGGATGACGTAGGACGCCGGTGCAGCGCATGCGCGTGTGAGTCTTGCAAAAACCAACATTTGTTTACAGGAGCAAAGGAAGCAAAGTTTCCTTACTTTACCAAAGGAAAACCAGTCTCCTCTTGATTTATATCAAGAGCATTTTTCTTTACAAATCCTCGTTTTGTGCTTCTAATTTGTGAATCTCAGTATGATTTTGTTTGACACTCTAATCAACTATGTGCTTTTAAACTGAAATGAGATTGTTCCATGTGAGTTCTTTTGTTAATTTTTCATTTTTTGGTACCTTTAACATGCAAACATGCAAAGAGAAGTTAAGCACACTGAGGGTGTTGCACACTTCTGAACATCTCATGCACCCTAGAGGTTCATTTGATCTGGTTAAGTGTTTTCGTACAGATTGCATCTACAATCCCAGCATAAGCCAAAAAGTGTTAGTCTATCTGGGCATTCCTTGTAAGACGGTGGAGTATGATTACTCATCATTCATGATTAATGTGTTCCTCTTCCTACTCAATTCTCAGTGCTGCAGGCATAGATACAGTTGGGAAAACAAACAGCAACACCCAAACTGGTTGAGATGGAGTAATCAAGACAGTATGGAAAATATGTAAACAGCAGGCCAAGTGAGAAGCAGCATGAGCCATTACTCCCTGGAGGAAGAGCAGAAGAGGAGAAGAGAATACACATGCTGGAAACAGAGAGAGACACAAATGATATGTTTTATTAGAAACAGATTGTATCGTGACATTGGCACTGCCATGAGGGATATTAGTATGTATTATGAATTGCTCAGTTGGGTGGAGTTCAGGTGGGTGTGTGTCTGAACAGTACACTGTTATTGTACAAACTGGGGTAAGGGGATTTTTAAAAAACTTATTTAAAAAGATTTCTTTCTCACTTTAACTCATGTACCAACATTCACCAAACTCTGCACAGTGTGTTTATGTCTGTCTGTCTATACAGTGAGGAAAATAGGTATTTGAACACCCTGCTATTTTGCAAGTTCTCCCACTTAGAAATCATGGAGGGGTCTGAAATTGTCATAGTAGGTGCATGTCCACTGTGAGAGACATAATTTAAAAAAAAAAAAAATCCAGAAATCACAATGTATGATTTTTTAACTATTTATTTGTATGATACAGCTGCAAATAAGTATTTGAACACCTGAGAAAATCAATGTTAATATTTGGTACAGTAGCCTTTGTTTGCAATTACAGAGGTCAAACGTTTCCTGTAGTTTTTCCACCAGGTTTGCACACACTGCAGGAGGGATTTTGGCCCACTCCTCCACACAGATCTTCTCTAGATCAGTCAGGTTTCTGGCCTGTCGCTGAGAAACACAGAGTTTGAGCTCCTCCAAAGATTCTCTATTGGGTTTAGGTCTGAGACTGGCTAGGCCACGCCAGAACCTTGATATGCTTCTTACAGAGCCACTCCTTGGTTATCCTGGCTGTGTGCTTCGGGTCATTGTCATGTTGGAAGACCCAGCCTCGACCCATCTTCAATGCTCTAACTGAGGGAAGGAGGTTGTTCCCAAAATCTCGCAATACATGGCCCCGGTCATCCTCTCCTTAATACAGTGCAGTCGCCCTGCCCCATGTGCAGAAAAACACCCCAAAGCATGATGCTACCACCCCATGCTTCACAGTAGGGATGGTGTTCTTGGGATGGTACTCATCATTCTTCTTCCTCCAAACACGTTTAGTGGAATTATGACCAAAAGTTCTATTTTGGTCTCATCTGACCACATGACTTTCTCCCATGACTCCTCTGGATCATCCAAATGGTCATTGGCAAACTTAAGTCGGGCCTGGACATGTGCTGGTTTAAGCAGGGGAACCTTCCGTGCCATGCATGATTTCAAACCATGACGCCTTAGTGTATTACCAACAGTAACCTTGGAAACGGTGGTCCCAGCTCTTTTCAGGTCATTGACCAGCTCCTCCCATGTAGTTCTGGGCTGATTTCTCACCTTTCTTAGGATCATTGAGACCCCACGAGGTGAGATCTTGCATGGAGCCCCAGTCCGAGGGAGATTGACAGTCATGTTTAGCTTCTTCCATTTTCTAATGATTGCTCCAACAGTGGACCTTTTTCACCAAGCTGCTTGGCAATTTCCTGTAGCCCTTTCCAGCCTTGTGGAGGTGTACAATTTTGTCTCTAGTGTCTTTGGACAGCTCTTTGGTCTTGGCCATGTTAGTAGTTGGATTCTTACTGATTGTATGGGGTGGACAGGTGTCTTTATGCAGCTAACGACCTCAAAGAGGTGCATCTAATTTAGGATAATAAATGGAGTGGAGGTGGACATTTTAAAGGCAGACTAACAGGTCTTTGAGGGTCAGAATTCTAGCTGATAGACAGGTGTTCAAATACTTATTTGCAGCTGTATCATACAAATAAATAGTTAAATCATACATTGTGATTTCTGGATTTTTTTTTTAGATTATGTCTCTCACAGTGGACATGCACCTACGATGACAATTTCAGACCCCTCCATGATTTCTAAGTGGGAGAACTTGCAAAATAGCAGGGTGTTCAAATACTTATTTTCCTCACTGTATATCTGTCTATCTATCTGCCTATCTGTTTGTCTGCCTGTCCATCATCCATCCATCCGTCCATCTCTCCGTCTCATCCATCCATCTCTCCGTCTCCATCCGTCCGTCCGTCCGTCCATCCATATTTTTAACTAAAAGTCTTTTGTTAAATAATAGCCACATGCAGCTAAAAGCCTGTTGTCTCTTTTTGTGTGAGTTTTGAAGCCGAATGTTTGTCTATGAGGGGTCACTCCAAATGTTTCGTTTGATCAGAACCTGCTTTATTTGATTATGCGTTTTTATCAGCCTGGCTCTTGTTTGCATACGGAAGGCAATAAAGTGCGAGCGACTGATCGTGTGAGAGAACAAGATCTCCCTGAATCATCAAAATGTGTTTGACTCCACTGCAGCTGGAAACCCTACACTGCAGAACATTTAGACCTTCAGGATTATTGCATGTTAGCTATGAGGTATGTGTCAGAAGCCTTTTAAACTCTTTCTTTAGTAACGAGATGCAGCAACCTGGTAGTATTTAGAGAGAATATAGTGTTTATTTAGTACCACATGACCAGAGCCAGTCATATTAGTTTAGATGATTCCCATGCAATTTTTGCATAGAACATTGCTGGGGAACCATGAGATGGAAGGCATCATGCATACGCATTTGTATTAGGGGTAAATGAATACTGATAAGAGACAGTAATGTTATTTGGGTAGTTTAGCCATGTTTTCAACATGCTTCTTTTTGTTTTGAAATTATCTTTCTCACCATCTTTTCTGATTGTTGCTCACCAAAGCTGCATTTAGAAATAAGTACAGTAAGTACAGTAATATTGTGGAATATTATTACAATTTAAAATAACTGCTTTCTATTTGATTTTTTTTTTTTTTTTTTTAAATGTAATTTGTTCCTTTGATGCAAAGCTGAATTTTCAGCATCATTACTCCAGTCTTCAGGGTCACATGATATTTCAGAAATCATAATATATGACCCTGGACCACAAAACCAGTCTTAAGTCGCTGGGGTATATTTGTAGCAATAGACAAAAATACATTGTATGGGTCAAAATTATTTCTTTCATGCCAAAAATCATTAGGATATTAAGTAAAGATCATGTTCCATGAAGATATTTTGTAAATTTCCTATCGTAAATATATCAAAGCTTAATTTTTGATTAGTAATATGCATTGCTAAGGACTTCATTTGGACAACTTTAAAGGCGATTCTCTCAATATTTGGACTTTTTTGCACCCTCAGATTCCAGATTTTCAAATAGTTGTGTATCAGCCAAATAGGATAATGTCCTATCCTGACAAACCATACATCAATGGAAAGCATATTTATTCAGCTTTCAGATTATATATAAATCTCCATTTAAAAAAATTGACCCTTTATGACTGGTTTTGTGGTCCAGAGTTACATATGATGATTTGGATCTCATTTCTTATTATTATCAATGATAAAAACAGTTGTGCTGCCTCATATGTTTGTGGAAACTGCTTTTTATTTATTTTTAATTTTTTTCATTTTTAGCAAAATTTTTTGCATTTTTTTGTGACATACATCAGATGGTCACTGTGCAGATGAAGACTAGACGTCTGAGGCTGGACTGACCACATGCTAATCCCAGAGAATTCCTGCTGGCTCAGAGCGCTTTTTACTAAACCTAAAAATCAGCATCAGGATTTTTTTCTTGCAGTGCCACAGCACTAAAGTTCTTGTCTGCGCTCCAACCCAGAACATTCTCTCTTGCTGTAATTGTTGATTATTTCCATTGCTTGGCATTCGTTTACTCGTCGGTCTCTGTAGGAACTTGATATGTCGACGTAGTCATCACTCTGCCAGAGTGTGAGAGTCTGCGTGATTTTGATGAACGTATGTGTGTACATTCTGTTGATTCGAGCAGTGTTGGGTTCCTGCGGTGAGCCTGACTGTGAGTAGACTTGATATCGTGTGACCTCATTGAATTGGTCTTCATGGACCAAAACTTTTGAGAGTCATAAAAACAATTCCATTCCATGTATGGAGTCATTGTACAGATGGTTTCACAATGCATCTCCACCAATAATGCATTAAAGGGATAATTCACCCAAAAATGAGCATTCTTTCATTATTTATAGGTTCCAAGCCTCTATGGCTTTCTTTCTTCTGTGCAACACAAAATAAACTACATGGGGTCAACATAACATTGGAGTCCTTTGGCTTTCATTGTACTTTATAAAACAAATCTTCGGCTCAAAAAAATTTAACGCAACTGTTTGTTACCACAACTTCTAATGAAATTGTTCAATCAGCAAACTACACTTACTCGGAACAACTTATTTTGTAGAATAAATGCAAATTTTTAAGTTAATTGCTCAAAAATTAAGTTGTTATTATTTCAGCATGTTTGAGTGGTGGCCCTGGAACCAATTCTTCTGGTCTATTTCAGTCCAAATGAACAGCTAGCGTAGCACATGCTAAATGTAACTTATTATGCAACAAAAGTAATACAAATCAAATGGTTTAATTAAATCAATAAGTTAGAATTTTTAACCTGTGACTATGCATTTATTTAAGTTTGTGGTAATTAATTTATTTGGGGGTGATGATTATTATCAATGATAAAAACAGTTGTGCTGCCTCATATGTTTGTGGAAACTGCTTTTATTTTATTTTTAATTTTTTCATTTTTAGCAAAATTTTTGCATTTTTTGTGACATACATCAGATGGTCACTGTGCAGATGAAGACTAGACGTCTGAGGCTGGACTGACCACATGCTAATCCCAGAGAATTCCTGCTGGCTCAGAGCGCTTTTACTAAACCTAAAAATCAGCATCAGGATTTTTTCTTGCAGTGCCACAGCACTAAAGTTCTTGTCTGCGCTCCAACCCAGAACATTCTCTCTTGCTGTAATTGTTGATTATTTCCATTGCTTGGCATTCGTTTACTCGTCGGTCTCTGTAGGAACTTGATATGTCGACGTAGTCATCACTCTGCCAGAGTGTGAGAGTCTGCGTGATTTTGATGAACGTATGTGTGTACATTCTGTTGATTCGAGCAGTGTTGGGTTCCTGCGGTGAGCCTGACTGTGAGTAGACTTGATATCGTGTGACCTCATTGAATTGGTCTTCATGGACCAAAACTTTTGAGAGTCATAAAAACAATTCCATTCCATGTATGGAGTCATTGTACAGATGGTTTCACAATGCATCTCCACCAATAATGCATTAAAGGGATAATTCACCCAAAAATGAGCATTCTTTCATTATTTATAGGTTCCAAGCCTCTATGGCTTTCTTTCTTCTGTGCAACACAAAATAAACTACATGGGGTCAACATAACATTGGAGTCCTTTGGCTTTCATTGTACTTTATAAAAACAAATCTTTCGGCTCAAAAAAAATTTAACGCAACTGTTTGTTACCACAACTTCTAATGAAATTGTTCAATCAGCAAACTACACTTACTCGGAACAACTTATTTTGTAGAATAAATGCAAATTTTTAAGTTAATTGCTCAAAAAATTAAGTTGTTATTATTTCAGCATGTTTGAGTGGTGGCCCTGGAACCAATTCTTCTGGTCTATTTCAGTCCAAATGAACAGCTAGCGTAGCACATGCTAAATGTAACTTATTATGCAACAAAAGTAATACAAATCAAATGGTTTAATTAAATCAATAAGTTAGAATTTTTAACCTGTGACTATGCATTTATTTAAGTTTGTGGTAATTAATTTATTTGGGGTGATGATGATGATGATGATAATAATAATTAATATTATTATTAACTAAAAATGAACTAACTAAATAGCTTCATACAGTTTTGTCTGTAAGTCGTACATTTTTTAAACTGAATAAGGTTAAATAAATGATGGCAGAATTTTCTTTCCTTAAAAAAAACAAAACAGAAAATAACCCACAGAAAATAACTATTCTCATTATCCAGTCCTATGCAACACATACTGGGAAATCCACTGCCAAATTTTAGTTTTCAAGACAAATTCTGTAAGTTACTATAGCTAATTTTTTATTTTATTTTATATTTTATTTTGTCTTATTTCATTTTTTATTTATTTATTTATTTTTTATTTATCAGTGAATTGCTGAATTTACAGTTTAAATTGATGTAATGATCAACATTATGATGTCAATCAAAATAATCCTTGCAACTTAAAAGGTTTAATTAAATCAATAAATATTTATTTTTATCTTGCAACTATTCATTTAAGTTGTGGTTATAGGTCTCCTGAGAGAGAGAGAGAGAGAGAGAGTAAATGATGACAGAATTTTCATTTTCATTTTTCGTTTTGAAACTGTCTCTTTAAATACAAGCATGTTTTATTAATCACAGCAGCTACAACTTTATACGATTCTTAAAATATGCTGACGCAGGTTATGATCATCAGTTCACGTCTTTAGCATACGTGAGGATTGGTAGTGATGTTGTGTCCTTACCACCCGCAGCTTGAAGAGAGCTTGAGGAATTCACAGTTTGTTGAATGTGCGCTCCATATGTGAGCATGAACGCTGCGGTGGGCTGCCTATTCACGCACCTGCCTCTCTACAGGGCTCTGATTGGCCCCTGCGTGTTCCAGCAGGATGTTCCTTCACGGAATCACGGGAATGTTCTCCTGTAGTGTGCTGGTTTTCAGGAATGGTTCTTGTTTTGGGACCTCTTGGGCTCTCGTGCCATGCTACACCTGGCATTTTTTTCCTCTTACACTAGCTGCAAACATTAAACACCATCCTGAGTGTTACTTATAACGATGCTTATTACAGGCAACACCGAGAGGATCATTAAAGATAATAAAATCCAGGACACAGGATATATGTCAGACTCATAACGTGCCAGCATCTAATAGGGGATTTTTTAAAGACAGGTCTGCATTCTTTGTTCGTGTTTCTGTTGTTGTTTCGAAGCAAATATGCATGCATAATTTTTCAAGCGAGTTCTCCTATTTTAAATTATTTTGCTGAAGTATCAGTGATTTCATTCACATGCACATGAAATTTAAATTAAAATTGGTTGCGATCATGTATGTGATTGAGTTGTTTTTTTTTGTCATTTTTAGCAGTTGTATGTATACACACGTGTGTGTGTGTGTAGAGAGAGAGAAAGAGAGATTTTATTGATTTTTATTTCAGTTTTAATTATTTTAATACATCAAGTAAACTAAATTAAAATGAGAAATTTTACCTTGGAAACTAGTTGAAATTTTTTTTTTTTTTTTTTTTTTTTATATATTTAATTTAATTTTAATTAACAATTATTTTTAATTAACCAATATTTAAGTGTCTAGACACTCAAATAACCAGTGGTGGACTAATTAGTAACTTGTGCACACATTCAAGTTCCGATGATCCAGTTATTGGCTCATTTTGACTGGATCATTGAATCACAGAGTTGTTTACTTTCATAAAATATTACTCATTTTCAGTTTTATTTGAGTAAAAGTACAAAAGTATTTTATTTTTAATGTGCTTAAGTGTTAAAAGTAAAAAGTACTCACTGATGAACCATGTTTATTAATTATTCTAGCCAACACCAGTCAGACTAGTCATTAGTCAGCACTAATTGGAAATAATAGTGCGTACATTAAATATGTATTAACCTACAATTACAAACCTTTTTAAATTACATTTTTTAATATAATTTAAATCAAATGTAAAAAAAAAAAAAAAAAAAAAAATATATATATATATATATATATATATATATATATATATAATAATTATATAGATTGGTAGTAGTTTACCACAAATTTACCTAACATTGTATTTTTGAGTAATACATTGACGAAAGGTCTTGCTAACAAGCAAAGTCCACATCAAGTGCCGCATTTGGGACAAGGCCAATATTTCACTTGATGGGATAGCTGTGCTTTCCCTCTGCTCTTCTCCTCCTCTTTCGTCAGGCTTGTCATTAATGCTGGATTCTGCGTCCCACATCATACCAACATCTGGTAAGGGACGCTCCGAACAGACATCTCACTTTGAAGCTGACGTCTTCTGTATAATTATTTTGATATCACCAAACAAAACAGCTCATGTTTTCCAATAGGATGGTGCGCTCCGAAAAAAGACCTTCAATTGTTAGCTTTGTGGAAACCACCATCAGAAATGATGATTAGATGGCACGATTGCACAAAGTCACGCCCAAACAAATGATTGTCTGTGTTTTTAGGAGCGCAAAGAGCTGTATTTTTCAGAATCAACCTGGAGCATCAGCAAGTTGAAAAATGGTTAATAAAAAAAAAATATATATATATATTATATAATATATTTTTTTATACCGGTGTATGTATATACAGTATATATGTATGTAAATATAATATAATATAATGTTAAACCTCCAGAAAAAATGTAATAAAAAAATAATTATTTTATTATATATTATTTTATTTATTTATTTTTTTTTTTCGTAATTGGTTTATTTTAAATATGATGTTGAGGAAAAAAAATCAGAATACACAACTTTTTTTTATTTATTAATTTACTTTTTTTTTTTAATGGTCATCAATAGACCACATAATGATGTAGTTATAGCATCTACCAGCAGGAGAGAAGCTAACCAGCTAAACCCTGACCCCCTGGTAATAATAGTTAGCATGCATGTTGTTTTGGCTGTGGTTTCTGAGGCTGTTTGTCAGCGAGAGGTGTGGGGTGTGTAATCTGAACAGACCCCTCCGACTGCATTCAACAGAGAGCACATTGTATTGTACTTCAATCTCAAGAGTCTTCGTAGGAGCATGTTCACTCCAGTCCCACTTCAAAGAGAGAGACGCTTGTTACTCTAATAGTTTTTGTGCCATTCATGAAAACAGATAATGTTATCTGCTCTCGTCATCAGGGCTCAGATAAACCTTTGAGAAACCAATTTGTTGGCTTTAGTGGTCAGCTGCTTTTTCATAATAGAAACTTTTCCATGTAAATTGGATAATTACATTGTAAGAAGGTTTTACGTCATTTACATTAATGAAGTGGTATAGGGCTGCACAGTTGATTGAATTAAATAGTGATTATTGCCTTATTAAATGTAAACAAAACAAAATGCTCTCTCTCTCTCTCTCTCTCTCTCTCTCTCTATATATATAAATAATAGTGTAATGTAGTAAAATAGTAAAAGAATATATTAAATATTTAGAAAAATATGGAAATTATTGCATATTTTACTGTATTTAAGGTTTTCCAACAATGAATTTAAAATAATTTCCAACTTACAGAAAATATTTATTTATTTACTTGTTTGTATTTTTAAAATATTAATAATTTTTAAATAAATATTATTCATAAATTGATACAACTATTTTATTAAAACTATTCAGCCCTAATGTGCTTGTAGTTAAATTAAAGGAGAATTAGAAGTTGAAAATAAGTATTTTTATCCTGAGGGCAGAAGGTTACAGCACTAAAGCTGTCAGTATCTTCTCAATAATTGCTTCGGTTCTGTCTGGTCTCAAACAGCCCTGAAGCCAGTGTTAAATTCTATGCTGTTAGTGAGGCTGTATGATCACCTGCCTGTTTTCTTCAGAAGTTTGAGCGACCTTTTTAAAAAATAAATAAATAAAATAAAAATAAAATAAAATAAAATTTCTATATATATATATATATATATATATATAGCAGGGGTCGCACTGCATTGATATTCCTCAGACATTCTGTTTAGGATTTATTTTAACTGCAAGTTTTAAAATTTCTGCAATTGATTTAAGCTTGAACCACTGAATTGTGCAAACTGCATTCACACTTTGCTTTGTAGATTTGATCAATTAAGTTTGTAAATCTCTCTTTTGGTTTGATTTAAATGTGTAGCACTCAAAACGTAGCCAACAATCTAATACTTGCATATATATCAGTTTGCACACTGAATTGTGTTTGAACTCTTCTGTCTTGCTTTTATTTAACCATATAGCCTTTATGCTGCAAAGGTAGAACTGTGCTATGTTTTGATTCTCATGCACATCCAGCAGTGATTGTGATGACAATGATAAAGGAACTACGACTTGCTACTTTGCTGCACTGGTATTTCCTTCAGGGACAGTTGTATAAATCTAGTGTTGTTGTGTTTTGTCTGTAATCCATCAGCCAGTGAGCATCCTTCAGAAGCTCAAACACTCTGGCTGTTTTAAAGAGGATTGAAGTCGTTTGTTTTATAAATCAGAGTCGGTCTGGGAGAGCGTTGCTCGGCGGTGTTCTTCAGATCAGTGCTTTACAGCTACACGGCTCACGCTGGGTGCTCTTCTGCGTAACTCAGCCTGCCTTTGAGCTTGTCAACTCATGTTAAACCTGTAAACTGAGAACTTGATAACAACTAGAGGAGGAGAGAGGAGAGGGGTGGGCTGATGAGAAGGCTGAAAAGCTTTTGTCTGTCAAAACCAAGTCCAACCCACAGAACTTGCTGGGGATTTCAGCTGTGTTTGGGTCAATTCTCATGTGATGGTTCAGATATTTAGCTTTTTTTTCTTTAATCCAAATATTTTTTTCTTTATTTTCTTTTGAGATACAGACATGACATTCACCTAGAAATTTACCAAACATAAAATATTTTCCTTTTTTAAAATATGTACAATATTTTTGAAACATTATTCCATTTTGATTATGAAGATTTCACAAATACATTTAAATGTTACTTTTTTAAAATGTACGTGTATGCATATATATGAAAAAAACCCATTATTTAAATTTTTGCATTATCTTAAAATTTCAAATGTAGTTAGTTTCATAATACTTAATTCACTAAAACTGATATACCATTCTATCACAAATTAAGTATTAAATTTAGTATTACATTTAAATATTACATTAAGTATTTTTGTTTAAATATTACTTATAAAAATATCATATATAAGGAATAATAGAAAAATAATGCACACCTGAGGTGGTGATGCGGTCACGACACGTTATTTATATATATATATATATATATATATATATATATATATATATATATATATATATATATATATATATATATATATATATATATATATATATATATATATATATATATATATATATATATATATATATACACACACACACACATATATACGTATACATATATACACACACATATATATATACACATATATACACACATACATATATACACATATATACACACACACATATATACACATATACATATATACACACATATACACATATACATATATACACACACACATATACACACACACATATATACATATATACACACACACACACACATATATACACACATACATATACACACACATACATATATACACACACATATATATACACACACATACATATATACACACATACACACATATACATATATACACACATACACACATATACATATATACACATATATACACATACATACATACATACACACATGTGTATATATATACACACTGTAAAATATCTAAAGTTGAGAACTTAAAAGTTTAAGGCAGCCAGCTTCAGGAGATTTTTGAATTTTGTCAACTTGTTGTTTTCAGTTTATACAACAAAAAGTTGAGAGAATTAAAAAATCTCCTGAAGCTGGTTGCCTTAAACTTCTCTCTCTCTTTCTCTCCCTCTCTCTCAATTCAATTCAATTCAATATTGCTTTATTGGCATGACTGTAAAAAATACAATATTGCCAAAGCTTGAAATATATGTGGAGAAATATAATAACAATGAAAAGATCAAAATAATAGAATAAAAACCTTATAACAATATAAACTTAAATAAACAGTGTAACAAATAAGAACTTATTATGTGAAAATTTCATACCACAGTGTTTAACACATAAACACACACAGGCTGAGGGTCACTGTGGCGGACAGTAGGGAAACACACTGAGGTCAGACGTAATACACATATTACACTCATTACACACATTCACCTGCTGTCTCTCAGGCTGTGGCACGTCCACACGTATCTCGCAGCCAGTGCTGCTGTCTGTCCCTCTCCTAGTACTATCTTTATTTGTTCTGTTTCACTAATTTCACTAAAGTTCTTTATTAAGTTAAGTACAGGTTTCTTATTGATATGTATTTCTCTCTCTCTCTCTCTCTCTCTCTCTCTCTCTCTGTATATATATATATATATATATATATATATAATAAAATAATATTATTATTAACATTATCAATATTATTAACAAATGCACTTTTAAAGTTACTGGTCAACTGATGTGTAATTTTGCTTAAAAATACTTTTTTTCCTATGCATTTGGCGCTTGATGAGTGTTAATTTTGGACCTTGTGTATATTTTTCTAAGGATTTTTTCCCCCTGTCTGTTTCATAAATGCTCACAGTGAGCAAAAGGGAGGGAGAGAGAGAGAGAGAGAGAGAGAGAGAGCAAAAAAGGGAGGGCAAAAAAGTGAGAGGGAAAGGGGAATGGCAGTAGCCTGCAGCTAGACTTCCTAGATTTCCGTGCCGTGCGCTCGTTGAGTTTGTAGGTGCTGCGTCTGGATCTGACCTCCTCTCTTAGTCCATAGCCATATATAGTGTGAATATCTTTTATGATCCTCTTTTTTTTTTTTTTTTTTTGGCTAGAGTGAACAGGGAATGTGAGTCAACATTTTAGCCTTTCTCGGGAAGCCAAGAAAGCCGCCGTGTTTGCGCACACATCTACACACTCACTCCTGCTGGCTGGATTATAGCGTGTGTTTGAGAGAGGTGCGCTGCCGAAGAGTCGGACCGGACGATCCTGCAATACTCTCAGCTCGGAGGAGAATGCGGCGCTGGGGCTGAAACACACACACGCACACACACACGCATTCTTACCCACTGAGGATGGCCACCGCTGTATTTCAGGTAGGGAGATGGTGACACTGCTCGCTGCCGCTGGGAACCTCCTCAGATATCTGGGGAATTTTAACCTCATTTGCTCTCGGAGCTGCGCGTGTGTGCGCCTCCGACGGTTTGTTTGCTTGTTCTGTGTGAAGACAGAGAGTAAGTGTTCGCAGACGTGTTTAAGTCAAGCTCAGACTGCAGGACGTGTGAGACGAGAACAGTCAAGTTAAACACTGGCTTTGGAATGAGACCCGATGCTGAAAGTAAATCAAACTGCTAGTGTAACTAAACTAAACCAGCGCTGAGCTGACATGAGCTAAATATTGACACTATTGTCTTTATAGGATTATGCTTTACAGCAGAATCTGAACTCTGTAGTCGAGTTTCCGTAATTGATTCTGCTATTTTCTTAGTGAATCCGTTTTGTATAAAGCGCTATAGAAATAAAGGTGACTTGACTTGTTGTAACATTTTGGTGCTTTCACAGTGATTTTAAAGGAATAGTTCACCTGAAAATTAAAATCGTCATTTATTCATCCTCAAACCTGCATGACTTTGGTGATATTTTGAAGAAGAGTTCATACCTTTAAACTCCTCAAAATGACAGAAAACTGTAGAATTAGCATAAAATAGTCTATATATGTCAAGACTTCTGAAGTCGTTAATTTTTTTTGTGAGAGGAACAGACTGAAATTGAAGTCATTATTTACTGAAAAGCTTTCCCTTTGCTGCTTTGTCCTTTAAATTATGTAATGATGTTTGGTTTTGTTGGCATGAGACCAAGCTCAATGTATTTAAAGACATCACATTTAAATAGTAGGAAGATTTACAGCTTTAACATTAGCCTTCAAAATGTGAACTGAATTGAGCCGGATAATGACACTAAATTTGCAGATCTGACACTGTTATTGAACTGAATCGAATCAACATTGAACTTGAGCTGAATCTCTTCACTAGAGCTGCTTTTACAATTGATGAATTTTACAACATTAACACTGTTATTTTTCTGTTTATTGATACGAATTGCTATATAAATATACGTGACTTGGCTTAAATTATACAGACTTGGCTGATTATATGCTGGTTGCCAAACGATAGCAACTTGTCTGCTTGTGTTTATGTGCATTTCCGATCTGCTGAGAGTGTAGAGTGAGAACTCGAGTCAGACTCCGTTGTCAGTGTTTTGAGCGAGTCTCCGGTCTGGTGTAGGTGTCACTATGGTCTCACAGCGAGGACGCTCAGCTTTGATTTGGGTCTCTGAGTGGCATGTTTTCAGAGCTTCCCTTTCTGCTGTAACAAATGCGGCTGACAGGATGACAAAGCTGCTGTTAAATGCTGAACAATAGCCGTCCCCCTGTGGCGCAGACAAGCACCACGGCGTGTGGCTTTCTCTTCTGAATACGCATCCTACCAAACCTGTCAAGAACCTTTATTTTATTTATTTTATTTTTAATACAATTACATTGTTTTCATGAGATTTTGTTTTGACATTACTAATGCTATTAATGCTATTATTAAATTCATAACGGATTTATACATCAGATGGTATGCCTTTAAATTATGCTGATTTTCTTTAAACAATTTTTTTTTCTTTAATACAGTAAAGGATTATTGTTACAGTAGTAAAAATCTATCAGAGTATAATGGTAAAAACAGTTAAACATCTGGACACAGTAAAGAGAATTTGTGTGGTAAATGTTCATTATTTCATTAATCTTTATATATATATATATATATATAGGGTAAAATGTGACCTGGACATATTTTAATGACATTCACCCTTGCTCAAACCCTCTCACAGGTTTTCTCCATTGACCAGACATAACCTGATGACCCTGAGGTCAGGACAGGCAGTGACCTTAAATGTCAAACACCAGACTCTTGAGTAGTGTCCATTATTTATGATGCTGCAAACTCAACTAATGTGTTTATGGCATCAGGGGTTAGATAAAGCTTGTGGCTTTTCAAGTACCAGGGCAGTTATTGCAAATTCTCAGTTGGCAAAACTCCGATGACGATCTGGTGCTGTAAAGCGTTATCGTGTCGTCTATGCACACCCATGCAACATTTATAGCTCTGTTTGTTCCCCTCTCGTCCATTCTACCTCAACCATGGGAAAGAATGCACACTTTGTGTTTTTGGCACATTTGCAGATGCAATTTGGACTAATTTGGCTCAAATTGAGGGGAAAAAGAAATAATGCTGCTGTGAACACATCCAGTGTATCTAGAGATAGCGAGAGGAGGAAATAGATGGTTTCAGTTTCTCATGACTGCGTCCCTCATAACGAATGCGTTTTATTCCCCAGACTCCGTTTGAGTTGTGCACATTTTTCTCCATTATCAGTTCATTTTTGCATGTGCCGCAGATTCTACAGTGTTTGATCTTGTATGAGAGCTTCACGCAGGTTTCATTGCATGCTGAAACACCAGTGAAACTATCAGCTGATGGAGCTTAAGAACCTGCAGTGACTCAGATATGAAAGAAGGAGATTTGCGGTCAATCAAACAGGGCTAATTAAGCGACCATTTTGTTAGTTTCCCTGCTAAGCTGTCTGATCCGTGATCGCTGCCAACCGTTTGATGCTGAAGGCTTTTTTCTTCTGAGAGAAAGTTTCTGTTTCTTCCAGTGAGTTATTGGCAGGCCCACACGGAGTATGAATATGCAAATCTCCACAGAGAGCTCTGCAGATTTCTGCAGACTCACAAAGATATGCACATCCCATTGCGTCTCTATCCATCAATTTCCTTATATAAGTTTTCATTAAGTTTATTATGCTTGCCAATATTGCTGCTTTATTGTAGAGATTTACAGAACTCTAGTACAGTTTGAAAATTACACTACCGTTCAAAAGTTTGGGGTCAGTAAGAAATGAATAATTTTATTCAGCAAAGATGCTTTAAATTGCCCAAAAGAGACATTTGCTGTATAATGTTAAGATTTCAATTTAAAATCTGTTTTCAAAGAATCCTGAAAAAAAATATTAAGCAGCACAACCGTTTTCATCATTGATGATTATAAGAAATATTGCTTGTAGCAAATCAGCATATTAGGATGATTTCTGGAGGATCACGTGACTGAAGACTGGAGTAATGATGCTGAAAATTCAGCTTTGCATCACAGGAATAAATTGCATTTTAAAATATATTTAAATAAAAAAATATTTTAAAATTCTCAGAATATTTCACTTTTTACTGTTTTTAATCAAATTAATACAGCCTTGGTAAGCAAAAGAGGCTTCTTTTAAAAACATGAAAAATATTTCTGATTACCGGTTTGATTAAACGTATTCAGCTTACAGTAATTAAACAAATGCTTCAGTGTTTCTGCATTCGGATATATACCTCACTCTAACTAATACATTTTTATCATCTTTAACTCTTTAACGCTCCACAGAATTCTACTTCGAAACTGCAAAAGTGCAAAATGAGCTGTCTGGGCATAGTTATTGGTAACTTGTTGGCTGATTTTTACAGTGATAATGGTTTCAAATATTAACAAGGCATGCAGAAAAAAAGCTTTCTTTTGCTTTATGGTCTACGTTTAGTCTCCAGGCAATCATCGAAAGAGAGAGACTGTAGCGGGTTGGTTGAGCTCGGCGCAGTTTTCTTCGGCATTCCTCCTGTTGGCTTCGGCTGTGATTTAGAGGCTCCTCTGTTACTGCAGTTCCAACATTTCCCACTTACACACAGCGAGGCAGATGAATCCAGATCCACAGCACTCTAACACTGTGGAATTCTGTGTGATAAATGTGCATTAAAAAAAAACGGGCTGTTATGGAAGTTCAAGGATCATTTGATCTCATGGCTGGAAGATGTATTTAGTGTCGGCTTGGATTCCGCCAGATAAATAAATCTGCATCTCTGCTGTTAGAGAGTTTGGCCAGCCGTCCAATGTCGAGATCGACTAACTTTTCCTCCTAGAAAAGCTGCATCCAACTTGGATGTTCAAATATACCAGCGGATTATGCAAAAGAGCAGTTTGGTTTGTGCATGTGGGCTTGTTAAGAAGCATTCGCAACATGCATAAACGGAAATTACAGCTTTGGAGGTAAATGATAGGTCTCGTAACTGGCTCGTAAATTTGAGAGTATTTTTCGAGTGTCGTTAAGCTTGTTTACATTCTTGTGCCATGTTTTAGCTCTCGTCACATCAAACCTGGAGATCTTTACCACAAATTCATACCGTGACAAAACAACTTTCATTATTCTCCAGGGTTGATGGGAATTGTTTTTTTTTTTTTTTTTTGGAAGCAGCTCTTCTTTCTTCTTTCCATATTGAAGCAGGTCGTCCTTGTACTTCTCAGATGTCTTATCAAGGGAGAACTAATATTTATTTCCGAATAACATGCTGCTTACTGCAGATGTTTGAGTTATGACGAGACTCGCATGGAATCTGCACTTGCAGAATTTAGCAGAGAGTTTTTCTCAGAAATTTAGTATGTAAATAAATACATTTCATCAAATGTATGTATTTGCTCAATCACTACATCATTACATTTTATTTATATTGGCCATCCTGTAGTTTAGATCAACCACTGATGTAGATAATGGAAGAAAAAAAAAAAGCTGAAATTAACTCACATTTTTGTTTAAAAGATACCATTTACAGTTTGTTTTTGAAAGAAGTCTGAAATTCTCACCAAGGCTGAATATATTTGATCAAAAATTAGTGCTGTCAAACGATTAATCACATTCAAAGTAAGTTTTTGTTTACATAATGTTTATACTGTGTATATTTATTATGTGTATATATAAATACACACACACAGTATATATTTTGAAAGTATTTTCATGTATTTCCATGTATATATTTATATTCATATAATTGATATTATGTATTAATATTTTAAATGTATAAACTTAACATATTTCTCTTAAATATATACATGCATGTGTGTGTGTGTGTATTTATATATACATAATAAATATACACTGTACACACACATTATGTAAACAAATTTTTTTATTTTGGATGTGATTAATCACGATTAATCGTTTGACATCTCTAATCAAAATACAATAAAAACTGTGAAATATTGTAAAATATTATTAGTTTATATTATTATTTTTTTTATCTTTTCCATTTTATTTATATGCTGATTTGGGGCTCAAGTAACATTGTTTTATTATCAATTAATAATCAATTATTATGAATGTTCTGCTTTTGTGGAAACAAAATAAAGCCCTTTTGAACATTTTGAAAATTCAAAAGAACAGTGTTTATTTGAAATAGTATATTTTTGTAACAATGTAAATGTTTCTACTTTCGCCTTTCAGTTTAATAGGTTGCTAAATAAAAATATATATTTTTTTCTTCAAAACCCTTACCCTAAGTTACCCTAAACTTTTGAATTTGTGTGTATGTATAAATATTTGTAATTTATAAATATAAATTTTACACCTAAATAAATAAATACATACCCAATTGTTCACAAGTTCTATATACTCTCTACCCCTTGTTTGTTTATTATATATTTTGGCTAATTTGATTACATTTCAGCACCATTTAGCATAATTCCACCATTTTTGCTTCAAAATGCCGTCTGGGCCTGATCATGTCTTTGTTATCCTGCCATCGCTTACACCTAGTTACTTTTCCATTCGGCTTTATGATCTTCAGACAGATAGACTTCCCCCTAATCCTTGTTGACTACCGTGTTAAAAGAGCCACTGTTTTCGAACAGCACCAGAGAAAATGCATTCAAGATGTCCACATTCTCCAGGGTTGTTAAATTAGAGTGCCAGCGAACACGAAATCTGACAAGATAGCCAAAATGTAACCAACATGGAGCTGTTTTGATTGGGGCCCCGCTTTTCACGAGGTCACAGCAAATTAGCAGCGATCTTTAAGAGGTTTTCAGGCATTAGCAAGTTGAAGTCTGTCTCCGCCAAATGGTTGGAGGCTGTGAATGTTGGGAGGAGATGCTGACGGCGGCAGAAACACGCTCCACGGCATTCCTGTGTAGAAGCTGAGGCTCTGGGACGGTCGGGAGGGGGTTGATTTAAGACCCCTGCAGCATCTTCACAGCCTGCTGCAGTTTAAACGGATGAATGCGTTCGCTCTGCGGAAACAAAGCACCGCCGCTCGCTTGGATTGTTTATCACTGCAGGTTGGCGGGCGGCACGTTCAGCACGCCGGGGCTGATGGAGCACCCGTCAGGAAGATTGGGATCACACGAGTCGGAAAGCACAGGGCCTGGTTGCAACGAAACCTTAAGATAAGAAATCCCATCATAAATGAATAATCTCTAAGGATTTTCCTAACTTAAGGAGTTTCTTGCAACCGACTGTAGATGACAAACATGTTTCAGGAAGATTGAAATCTTCACTTTGAATACAAATAGTGTGAAAATTCAGATTAATCGGGTTTTATTTGCAATGTTTTAAGTAGTTGTACCAGTCACCATGTCTAGAAAAGGCATTAGTTGATGTGCCAATACAATGCCATTGGTCAAAGAAAATTTGTCATAATTTGCTATATATATGTTTTTTTTCATTGTGCATTCCAATGAATCTCAATGAAACTGCAGGGGTTTTTTTTTGGCTAGGTTAAAAACACAATAAACACATTTTGTTATCATGCTTTTATTGTGTTTTTAACCTAGCCAAAAAAAAAAAACCCTGCAGTTTCATTGAGATTCATTGGAATGCACAATGAAAAAAAACATAATTTTTGAGAATTGTTAAAAACAGTTATCTGTTTTTGCAAATTAACTCTTCATATATAAATATAAATTGCTGAAACTCTTCATTTACGGCAGATGCTGATAATGACAAAATTAATAAGCCTGGCCAATATGTATCAGTCTATCAAAAATGCCTGTGCAGTTTCATCACTTCCACAAAAGCAGAGGTCATAAATGTAATGAAATGTAAGCAGTTTCTGAAAATGATTTGGCCTCTACTCTATATTACTAATGTTGGCCATAAAAGATGTACAGTAATGGCATCTTTGGCTTGATTTCTGCTTCCCTAATGAATTGGCCGCTTGGTTTGAGGTGGATTATGCCAGCGTTACTTTTGCCTGTGCGTTGCATTAAGCAGGCATTTGGAGAGAAAGGACAGCGGTTGAGGGGCTCTCAGTCTCAGATGGGTGGAGATCACTTTTCTAAGCAGCTTTAGGAGAGTTGGCACTCTGTAGACCTGCTAAGAGGCCCACAGGAAGTCATGGGGCAGAATTAGTTAAAACATCCTGTCTTTGGGACACTTTCACACACTAAAGCTTCTATTCAGTCTAAGAGAGGTCGCAGTGATTAAAAACTCAAAGCAGTTATGAGGAGCTAATGTTCAGTGGCTATAATTGATTTACTTATTAAAGTTCCAGACCGTATGATATTAAACAGAATCGCTCAGACAAACGATAATTGCGCGTATTAACGGGACATTTTTGTCCTTGATAAACCGATAGGGTTTTTGGAAGGGATCTTGGGAAAGAGTGCAAGCATGGCAGCCACCAATCAGCAGTTAGGAACGCAGATTTGGAATGCTGTCATTTATAAGTTTGTAAAGATCTTTGTTTCTAAAATGGTTTGGTTAATGTAATAATGCTTTCAGCTGCCTATAAGAGTGTAGGCTGTTTAACAGAGATTTCCACAGATTTTCCACCAAAATCGGTGCTGAAAGTGTGATAAATGTCTGCAGAAATGTTGTCTTGTTTGTTCTGCAGCGACTGTTCATCTGATTCTAGATTGTGGAGTTCGTCTGATTGGAAATGAACAGAAGTCGGCAGCAGTTCACCACTGGATTTAAAGACCGAGTCAAATCAATCTGACCAAAGCCCGTACGGATGAGGGTCTGTGGTGCGTGCAAGTACCAGCGTAGCGGGTTCAGCCAGAAATATGTCTGGATGGTTAATTAACGATTGCCGCATCTTAAAATTTCAGTGCAATCATGTAGCTCTGTTTCTCACAAAAACTGGTTTTCGAAACCCACCGCCGCTGTTAGAAACACGGGCCGGCCGCTTCTCTTCCTGTTTGAGGTTTTTCAGCTTTAAGGTTCAGTTTTTGCGGCTTGTATGCAGTATTGTCCCCAGTAATTACTCTAACATGCCAGTCCTCCAGTCTGCTGGTCCCGTCAGGAGTGATTCATCGTGTTGTGTTTCTCTTCCTTGTATCCTGGCACCATGGATTGTGATGTTACAGCAGCCCGACTGACCTTAAAACACTCTCAAATTTTTATTTTTGAAATTTTTTTGTTTTTTTTTAGGATGGTATTATATTTTAATCATCTTTGTACGTATGCATTAGATATGAATGCAGTGACTTTTAGAGACATTCCATTCAGTTGTGCTCCATCCTGCATGCATTCATTTTTCAAGATGATGCATTTTTTCCAAGCCCCATTTTTAACTATTTGTTTAAATGTCTTTTATTGGAGTTTACATCGACGTTTACTGTAGAGAACCGTGCAGCTGCTGCATTTAAACAGCTGCAGTAAACAACACCTCTTCACAAGTCTAGTTTTTGATCTGTTCATGAACAAGTGCACTGCTTTATTACAGTGATTTGATTTACCGCAAGCAAGGGGTGTTTTTAGGCACAACCTGAAGCAGTAAAGTTAAGCCTACTACTTTACAGAGTAAAACAAAGTTACTGTAGTCCACAGACTTGAAACAGTATTATGAAGAAACCAAATGAAAATTCATTTTTATTCAGTTTTATTGATTAATTAGGGTATTTAAAGTTATTGGATATTGATTGATATATACCCAATTTATATATGTATATAATATTATTTATATATATATATACTTTTTATTTTTTTTATAGCTGTGTGTATTTACTGGCTAGAAATTACCCCTGAATGTTTATGATGTTATCTCCACCAAAGTAAGTTATTAAACACCATTGCTGCATCCCGGTTCACATACTATTGGTCCTTAGTAGCATTCAAAATTATAATTTATGTATCCCAGATTACAGTATGTTGAAATGACACATTACATTAATATTCTACTGTATTTCTAATGGCAAATATTACCCATTATGGTTAGGTGAGGATTAATTAGAACTACAAACACACAAAACTACAAACGTGGTGGACATTTGAGACCGACTGTAATGTAGAGAGGGGTGATTAACAATCAATATCTAACCTGATGAAAAAACATATCCGGGTTGTGTTTCATCTGCAACAACATTGCACATTTTTTTAAAGATGTGTTTGGTCATTAACTTTTAAATGCACCATTATGCAAACACATGAAGAGAGTTCTTGATTTGAAAGACCCACGACTGGTACTGTACTACTTCATTTTTCTCCAATACGGTAGGAAATTGAAGGATGTGGAAATGTGTTAACTGTGACAAAATGTTGGACAGGGCAGTTTAAACAGTCAAGGGCTGCACTTAGCTTAGCAACAGAGTGGTCTATTAAAGACGCAATTAGGAGATCTTGCTTACTATTCTGCTACACACTCAGAGGTTTATACTTTTTCTTCACAAAAGAGTACATGCTTTTAGGGCATAGTACAAATGGGCGAATTGGGACACAGCAAATACATAATTTGAAATGGAATGGTGGAAATCGAATTGTGGGCAGGAGTAGATGTTCCGCTCGTGTGTGAGGTTTAGATATTGTGTTTGTTCATGGGGACATTCCAGCGGTGGAGAACCAGTGAGCCACTGAACACGATGTGAAATATTTTGATGGTTGTACTACGTGGTGCTGATGGGAAACAGAGGAGGGGTTCGTGATCTTCAGGAGTATGTGGAGGTCTTATCAGGGCTCGGTCTCCCTGAGGAATGTTTATAGAAAGCAGGCCTGTTTCAGGGGTTGCTGGCACAGAGCTGCTGTGTGCTTGTTTGCTTTTGCATTTGATTTATGGGCCGGGCAGTGAAATAAAGGCAGGAAACCCAGAACCCGGCCCCGCCGTTCTTCTGATATGCAACATCACACAGCACTAAATCCCAGGAGTTTGCCAAAAACAGCCATAATTTAGTTTTTCATTACCAATTTTTTTAGCATCTTTGAACTCTTTTTTTTTTTTTTGTTGTGTTGATTTTGTTTTTGTTTTTTAAGACTAAGATAAAGATCATTTATTTTATTTCTAATTTAATTGAACAATTTTATATTTTATTTGTATTTTATTTTATTTTATTTTTTATTTATATAAATTTTTTTAAATGAGTCTTTACAAATTAAACGAGAAAATGTTGGGGTTTTGAATTAAAATCAGCATTTTATTTATTTGTTTAAGTTAGTTTTTAAATAAAGAGTCTTTACAAAGTCATAGATTCGATAAAGTTTGGAGTGAAAGTTTTTGTTAGTGATAGTATATTTTCGTTATATATTAAAAATGTATTTTATTGCCAAATATGAGTCAAATGCACCTTCAAGTCATTTTTTAATTTAAATTTTTAATTTTATTTGGTAAAGTTTGTATTTAAAACAATTAGGCCTAGTCTCTGCAAATTTATAGATTTGGTGAATACTAGGGAGAAAGTTTTGAATTGTTGAAAGTAACAGTATATTTTTTTTATTAATTTCATGAATTGATTTTATTGCATAATATGAGCCCTAATGGGTTAAATTTGCTTTAAAGTCAACATTTTATCAAAAATAACCCTTATTTACTTTTCTCTTAATACACATTCCTAACCTTAATCTGTAAAATTCATCAGTGCGCATTATTCCAAAGGAAAAAGGTTTGTCTTCATATTCTTTCATCAAAATGTCATAACGTGCTCTGCCTCTAAAATTTCTTTCCTGTTCACTTGATGTCAGAAATTCCTTTTTTCAATCCATCCCCTCTAATGGCTCTGTTTTGGTGTTTGATTATGCAGTCGGTCTTTATGGATAAAATCAAGTGGCGTCCTAATTTTTTTTATTTTTTTTTCTAATGTAATGTGTCCAGTTATGGAAATAAAATGAGTTGTAAAAGCAGTTTCACGTTGCCTGCTTTTGTTCTTAACCTAATGTGGATTCAAGAAAAGAATCTGCTGTAAAATGGTGTAAAAATGAGCTTGCTTGATAAAACCCTAATTGCAGTTGTTGAATCCGTTTATGTGAATCGGTATCTGTGCGTGTAAGAGAGAAATGCATCTATCTCTGTGTTTTTGTCGAGGCACGAGAGGTGAGGATAACTCATCTGGATAGCCGTTGTCTCCTAAGGTGGAATGAGTCGGTACTCCTCCTCACCTGCTTGTAAAGCAGAGTTTCTCTGGCCAATAACTCATCGTATCTTGTGAGTTAAATGCAGATGGCTCTGGCCTGTTTCAACCTGCCGTGTTTCACTGATAGCAAACAACCAGCTCATTCACTGGAAGGTCAACAATCCCAATTCATGCTGTAGATCATACTGAGATCATGTTTTATGTGTAGTGCAGAATGGGAATTGTGTTGCACAGTTTTCCTGATAGTGTTGTAACCGGTTCTCACTGTTTTAGAGCAGGATTGTGTTTCAGTGATTGCCCTTAGTTACTCATAAGTGTCTCGTGATTGGAGATTAACCTTTTGCTTTGGCTCAGTAGTCCTTGCTTTTTTTTTTTTTTGAGGAAATGACTGGGCAATTTTTCCATTCCTCCATGCCATGGCAAAGCTGGTGATTTGTAAACAGACAATACATTATGGCTTAATATTAGCCAGTCTGAGGGCTGTGCTGTTGCTCCTGTTGGTGTATGTGTGTAGATTTTAAAGGTAATATGAAGTTAACTCTTTTTACACATTTCTGCTTATGCATAGTTCCTCATTGAAAGTTTTATCCAAATAAATTTTTATTAAAAATGCAAAAACTGTAAAAATGTCAAAAATTGTTCTTAACTCCTGAAACAACTTCCAGTCCAATATATAAGTCGAGAGCAGACTTACATTTTTCCCATTGAAAAATGGAATGGAAAACCTAGAAATAATTGCAAAGTTATATTTTGATTTACAGGCCTGGAAAAGCCTTAAAAGTCCCAAATTAATGAAAACTAATGGACATTTCCATAGTGAATATTTTTTCTAGTTAAGTAATTTTTAAACTTAAGTTTTTTAAATTAGATGATGATGATGATGATGATGATGATGATTTAAAAAAAAAAAAAAAAAAAAACATTATACAGTAATCATCACCAAAGTTATGGGAAATTAATTTGGTCTTGAAATACATTAAAGGGATAGTTCACCCAAAAAATGAAAATTGTTTGAAAACTTGCCCTCAGGACATCTAAGATGTAGATGAGTTTGCTTCTTCATCAGAACAGATTTGGAGAAATGTAGCATTACATCACTTGCTCACCAATGGATCCTCTGCAGTGAATGGGTGCCGTCAGAATGAGAGTCCAAACAGCTGATAAAACCATCACAATAATCCACAAGTAATCCACACCACTCCAGTCCATCAGTTAAGGTCTTGTGAAGTGAAAAGCTGTGTGTTTGTAAGAAACAAATCCGTCATCCAGCCTCCTTGCAAATATTTCTCTCTTTCTGTGCTTTTTTGGTGCCAAATGCAAATATTCCATCATCTTGGATACACATGAAAGAGCTTGTGGAAAATGCAGTGCGTTGATCCAAGTGTTTTTGAGTTAAACGTGCTCAAGTGAGGTTTCCATCCACCACAACTACAACTTAATTTCAGCCAAAAATAAGAATTATGAATTATGAACAAATTCAATTTTGCTCTGTTCCTCACACAAATATACTGTATGGCAAAGCAGACTAGAAATATAGTGTTCTTTTTGGAGCTTGACAGCTACGGTCGCTGCCTGACATCTCCTTTTGTGTTTCATGAAGAAACCACAGGGTTTGGACGAGGCTAAGTAAATTATGTAAAAATGTCAAAATTTGGGTGAACTATTTCTTTAAAGTAGGTTTTGATTGGTGGATCTCCAGCACATGTGATGCGGGCTGCTGTCTTTAAGG